>NC_134579.1:80815000-81147000 GCF_037038515.1 Microtus pennsylvanicus | reverse complement strand
TATAGAAAAATCTACTGTTCATTGTGGAAAACTTAAACACTATTCATATAGACATATATTCAATGAAAATATGATATAGACAAAATAGGCATGGCGAAAGTAAAAAATTCCTAAATTCTTTCTTCTTTATGTTCCATACCAGATGGCACCTGACATGAGACAAAAACTCTGAATGTTTCATTAAACAACATGCTTGGATTTAGAGGATAGCCACTGTCCAACTCCAAAACCAGTTATATACATAGATCACCTGTCCTCATAAGTCATATTACTTTTTGCTTGATGATCCTTTCTGGATAATTATATTTTACTCTTTCAGCATCCAAATGTCCAGGATCTCTTGACTTTTGAAGATGTGTATTTTCCTGCAAAGACAAGAACAGAACCCTGCCCAACCCTATATGAGGTTTCCTTACCACCTGTATGGTTGTCACCTCTGTGGATAAGCTGTCACTTTTCTTTCTCAAGAAGTTTCTCTTTTTCAAAGCGAATCTTTATTAATTTTGATGGTATCCATAGTTTTTTTTCTTCTATGGAAACAAGAGCAAAACCCCTTCCCCAACGTAGTACATCTCCTGGTTTCCATTGTGAGGCCAACACATCCTTGGAATACACTGGCTGATTTAATTCAAAAGTTTTTTTTCTATTATCCAATAGAAATTGTGTTGTTCCTTTCTCGTTGGCATTAAGAAAATTCAAGATTAATAAAGCATTATGCAATCTATTTCTGGTATTTTCCATCCCTTTCCGTTTGTCTAGCAACCCTTTATAGTTTTATTTGACCTTACTATAACTGCCTGACCTGTAGGATTATTTGGTATACGTGTAATGTGCTTTATATTATAACAAGCAAAAATCTGTTTCATTTCCTTAGATACATATGCTGGATCATTGTCTGTCTTTATTTGTGCAGGAATACCCATGATGACCATAACTTCTAATAAATGTGTGATTATTGAATCAGCCTTTTCTGAGCCAAAAACAGTTGCCCATTGGAAACCTAAATAAGTGTCAATGGTGTGGTGTAAATATTTTAATTTTCCAAATGCCATAAAGTGGAACACATCCATCTGCCAGATCTCAATCCTTTGAGTACCTTTTGGGTTACTCCCTGCAGGTAACGGTATCTGGTTTTAGAAGGAACGAGTAATCTCCTTAGCTTGTTGTCATGTAATAATAAGTTCTTTCTTTAAACCTTTGCTATTGACATGATGTTTTTCATGAAATTCTGAGGCCCTTAGCATGCTTCCAATCAAAAATCGATCAATTTCTATATTACCTTGTACTAGAGAACCTGGCAGACCTGTATGGGTTCGGATGTGTGTTATGTATATAGGACAAAGCCTATTCCTGATTATGTCTTGAACGTGAAAGACTAATTAAGTCAATTCTGCATCATCTGGTATAAATTCAGTGGTTTCAATATGCAAGACAACTCCTTCTGCATATTGCAAATCAGTAACTATATTGAGAGGTTCTTTAAAAGCCCTTAGTACCATGAGAATATAATATAACTCTGCCTTCTGAACAGAATTATAAGGGCTTTGTTCCACCTTACTTAATTCTTCTGATTTGTAACCTGTCTCTCCTGATTTATTTGCATCAGTATAAAATGTATGGGCTCCAGTTATTGGTGCATCACATACAATTAGGGAAGGAATCCAAGTAGTTTTCTTTATACGGTTAAATCTAACGCTTTTGGGATCATTGTTATTAATCTCTATCAACCACAATTAATAAAAACTCAGAAACAGAAATTGGTGTTCAACCTGAAGATCCGAAAAGCAAAGCAGTCAGCCACTGGCTCTTACCTCGACATCAGTCTGAAAATGAGATCCTGCCTCCAGGAATCTCAGAATGAGACTGAGACTGAGAGCTGTCTCCTCCCGTTCTATAATCCTCTCTAGTTCTGGAATTAAATGCATGCACCACTGTGATTAAAGGGATATACCACCCAGTTTCTACGGCAAACTAGCATGGCTACTGGGATTAAAGATATGTGTTACCACTGCCTGGTCTGTAAGGCTGCCCCGTCAGACTGTTTTACTTTCTAATCTTCAGGCAAGCTTTATTTATGAAATATCACTACACCAAGAGGAAAGAATCAGGACACAGTTATAACCAGAAATATATCAGCGTCCAATGTCCAGGGCCTATTCACAATCATCTGGGCTCCAAAGGGCTATTTCTCAAGCTC
The DNA here is from genome assembly GCF_037038515.1 of Microtus pennsylvanicus. Classification (NCBI taxonomy): domain Eukaryota; kingdom Metazoa; phylum Chordata; class Mammalia; order Rodentia; family Cricetidae; genus Microtus; species Microtus pennsylvanicus. The sequence continues at coordinate 81,144,803 of NC_134579.1, read as the reverse complement.
TGCCCCCACAGCACACATAGTTCATCTCATAGGCTCAACTCAGCCCCACATCACAGCTGCTGCTGTCCTTGGAGGTTATCCCACAGTCCTGCCATTTCCTGTAGCTTTTATGCCACCCAAGTCAGTACCAGGTGAGGGACTTATACATGACTAACTTAGGCTGACAGCACAAGATGGAGCTTTGGCCTCTCTGGACCACAGCCTTTGTATATTGACCCTAAAGAAATCATTCCCAGAAGATTCAACTAAATGACACTGGTCTCTTATTAGACATAACTGAGTCTTCAGCCCCAGCTCATCAGGATCTATTGTCCCAGGAAGGCAAAGGTTTCACGTCAGTTTGGGTCTGGTTTCTTCTAAGAATTAGCTGATTCTTCAGCTACATCTGATCACAGCCCTGATAGAGTCTTTAAGGGACTCTCCAACTTCTGGGCCTTCACAAGCCAGGCCTACTAGCTCCTTATCAGCTGCAGCAGACAGGCAGTTTTCAAGTCTGCTTCTGGTATCCATCATACTTCTATCCCCAGATGAGCAGGCTGGAGGCCTTTTGAAAAGACAACTTTTGGTTGCCTCCCAAGTAAGTAAATTACATGCAGCTATGGGTCATTTCAGTCTATATTATTCAACAATAAAGGACCATTAACATGTTACTACATTACAAGACAATCTCATTAATGAACACAGAAGAAAACGTTTACTCAAATCATTACCAACTATATTCTACATTAACCTGATAATTAATTTTTCATTGTAACCAGTAAGAGGGATCAGGATATAGGTTTTTAGTCTTTATATCATGAAATCCCTAAACTTTGGGGGAGAGCAGAATTACAAGGATCTGGTCCATGTATCTGATGAGCCAGTTAAGGGCAGAATCTCTGAGTCTTCAGTTGCAGTCACTAGACAGCATGCCACGATGCTCAATGCTACTCTAGTATGGCAGCATACATGACCATGGTCCTTCAAAGATGGCCCAATTGCCAGTACCACATCAGAGTTACACTGAAATCTACCCTTTCTTGGTTTGACATTGTGGTGGCCTCTGTTGCTATGACTTATTCTTCAACATGCAGAATCTCAAACCATTCAACATTGCTTCCCAGTTGCTTCTCAGACATTTCCTGAAGGGGATTTTTTTCAGTCCTATGGTGCCTTGGGTGTGCCATAGACAGTCTGTAGGATACCACCAAGATATCTCCAGAATCCAGGTCCTGGCTGTTGAGTATAACATTTTGTCTACTCATTATCAGATTTGTAATTGATGAGGTTTCTTTCATCTGTATCATATGGAAATGCTACTTCCTACTAGACTGTATCTCATTCTTTGCAGAATCTTGTGTAGATTTACAGAAGTTTTTACTTTTACAAACTTCAATTATCTGGTCTTCATTTAAGTCTTAGTCTTAACACTCATTTTCAAATTCTGTACACATAAAAATACACTTAATCTGAAGTTAAGGTGCATTTTTGTTTCATATATAATGTAATTGAATAAAAAACATTCTTCCTGTAACTGACAAAAATTAAACTGAAAAATTGGTGTTCATCCCTGTACAAAGGGAAAATATTAATTCATTCTCATTCCGGAATTGCAAATAAATTGTGTTCGATACCTTTTGCACTTTAAAAAATACATTTCTGTAATTTGTGTTTTAAAGTCCCAAGACATACGTTTTATTGAAGCTGTGAAGTTGAAGCCTGGATTGCCTTGGAGAACCTAAGTGTTAGAGAAGCCAGAATTGTGGGATACCTGCCGAGGAGAGCTGCTAACTGGGAGTGGAACAGGCCCAAGGGAAAGTGTGTTGCAGTCAAGAAAGCTGAACAGAACTGGAGATCTGAAGAGTACTTTGACATCAGACATGGAGACAGAGAGTTGGAGTTTGCACAACTGGTATTTGGTCCTGCTTTGGTCCAGTATTTCCTCACTGTGCTCCCTTCCATATATTTTAGAATGATGATGTATATTCTGTGCCATTATATGTTGGAGGTATGTAATTCTTTTTTAATTTTTACTTTTACAGGGGATTACAATTAAGAGATTGCATGAATCTCAGAAGAGACTTTCAACTTTGGACCTTAAAACATCATTGAGACTGTGATAGACTATGGGGACTTTTGAAGTTGGACTAAATGCATTGCGCATTACAATATTGTTAGAAGCTTATGGGGACCAGGGAAAAGAATGTGGTAGTTTAATGCAATTGAACCCCACTTCTGCTTGCATGCTAACATGCTCCCTGCCATGATGATAAAGGACTGAACCTCTGAAACTGTAAGTGACCCCTCTCAATTAAATGGTTTCCTTATAAGAGTTGCCATGGTTATGGTGTCTCTTCACAGCAATAGTCCGTGACAAACCCTAAGACAACATGTAAAGCCCAACATTCCTTGAGTGCCAAACATAAAGTCCCTAACACTTTTCTCCTGTGCTCTTCCCTCATCCAGCCCATAGCTGCCTCTGAGTATCCAACCATCTAATGTTTGAAATCCAGGACAAGGATCTCAGTGTCTGTTAGCCATCAGGTTCTTCAGGAAGTCAGCCACAGTCACTGGGATCAGACAGCAACATTATCATCAGTTAAGACGCAGCTTGACAACAGCACCTGAGACATGTTCCCAGACTCCAGATCCTCAAGAATATCCGTGAGTCAGGGAAGAGACTTTCTCTGGCTCCTGGTCTTGCGATTTGGCCTCTCAGACCATCTCTGGACTCTGTCCCAAGAACAACACTATTATTATTATTTATTACAGGGCAACAAAACTGAAAGCATGCATTTTGTTAGAGGCCCACAGGGAGCTGAGATTTTTTTTTTTAAATGAGATTTCTTGAGAAGTTTTTTTACACTATACATAGCAGTTCATTGCAAGAATATGTGAGTGCTTTGGTAGAAATATTTAAAGAAGGACTTGTTTAAGCTGCAACCCATTATACAACTCAATAAAGCCAGTTAACCTCATCCAACATTTAAATTCAGCTCAGTTTTAAACCCACTAATATCTGTTTGTGGGTTGTTCACATATTAATGAAAATAATAAAGTAGGCTATGTATGTTTACTTTTCCTCTGAATTATTTTACTAACACAATAAAAGCAATAACAGCCTGGCATAGATGAACTCACCCACTTCTTCCTCGCAATCTTTCAGTTTCATGTAATTTTCCATTTTCTGGGTTATTAACCATTATAATACATATTTCCCCGTTCTGACATCATCCCTGTCTCTCTGATACAGATACTTCACACCTCATGGGAAGAGTGAGGAACGCACTGGGAGTAAACTGAGGCAATAGTGAAATGAGTGGAATCAGGCGAAACGTGTAATTACTTATGTGCAAACATGTCCTGCTGAAGCTGCGACAGTGAAGAAGAAGAAAACATCAGTTTGGGAGACAAGAAGACTTGGAGAAGAACTGTCTGCTAGCAGAGCAACGGGACACAGCTGAGATGACTGAACTCTCACAGGGCATCGTGCATGGGCAATGGAACCCTGATTTGATTAAATACTTAGAACAACTTAGATGATTATATAAACAGCAGAAAGTATCGTAGGTATGTTTCAAGCAAATAGAAAATGCTCTACTTTTGTCCGTGTTGGACATGCAGATTGCTGAAACAGTGTTTGCGGCACAGAGGATCAGAAGGCAGATGATACTCGCGCACTGTTGGATTCTCCGGGGAAGAAAGCTGACAGTTTGGAAAGCAGTTGTCCTGTGAGCTGGCGTAGAGCTGGAGAGAAGAAGAGAAAAGATAAGAGCAGGGGAAATGAGCAGCAGGGAGGGGAGGAAAGACTTTAAAACTGAACAGAGAAGGTGGGAATGCTTTGAGTGAGTGGAGGGCAGGATGAGTCCAGCTGCAGAGAGTAGGAACCAAGCTAAAGGCAGAGCCCGAGGAAATCTGCACTAGACTTTGAGGCAGCACGCAAATCATTTCAGAGAGACAGCACTACAGAGACAAAGGCCCTTCCCTGCATCGTCCACTCTGTAAACCCAAGTGTCTGGTGATGCATGCTGAGATGGTCTGCAGGACTATGAAGGGCTCTATACAACAGGAAGCCTCAGCAAGGCTCTTAGCAGGGAAAATCTAGACTCTCCACAGAGGACGAGGGAGTTTGCAGTTGGTGTTTAGAGGAATGGAGACACAGAATTGCAATGTCTTGCCACAAGTTTGGAAAATAGAATCGGCTGCTGCCTGCCTAGGCAAAAGACACTCACTCTCTCTAATCCCAGAGATAGAAAGAACAGAGGAAAAAGAACTGCCCAGAGTCCACAAACCACACCCTCTGTGGAGAGGACAAGAGGTTCTTGTCACACAGATAAGCACTTGAGAAATCAGGAAAGCTAAACATGCATGCTTACCTTCAAAAGAAGATGTCGCCTGCCCTTCTTGCAGAACACTGGGAAAGGACACAGCTTACAACCTGGGGATCCTTTGCAAACTGTAGGGCCAGGCTCACCCTTATGACCTAGAACTTAAGTTCAGTTTATCCCAGACACTTTCCCCTAAATCTTGAGCTTTGCTTCTAGGCCACAGAATCCAACCAGGTGAGAGACGGCACTTGTATTTTACAACAGTCTAAGTGACTTCTATGTCATATTTGGTCCAGGCCAATCCTGACTCTGATAAGCATTATGTTTAGCTCAGTCATTCTCTCTAGACCCTAAATCTTGAGCACTGCTTATGAGTCAACAGTACCCATCTTTGAGAGAAGCCAAATGTATTTTGTAAACATGTCTTAAGTTTGCTACACTCATGGGACTGAGTTAATTGTCATTAGAAAACTATTTCTCTAAGATTGTGCTGTGCTTAAATATGACTAAAATAAACAAACAGATCTTGATTGAACACCCACCTTTTCTATTTCTTGCACCAACCCAAGCCCATACACATTCCTAAGTCTCAGCTCCAAAAATGTAGAAATACATTTTATCTGGAACTCCCAGTGGCCAGACCTATCAGGACTCCAGAAGATTTTCCTATGGGCAACACACAGCCACCACAGTCTCCTAGAAACGAAAGAGGAAACAGAAACCAAAGAACAAAACACTCACCCAACAAAAATAAAACCAGACATCAAACACCTAGAATTGCAATCTCCCAGAAGCCTAGACACCACTGTAAAAACACAATAACAAACAGATCAATATGCCTCCATTAGAACCAAACAACACTACCAAGGCAGGCTCTCAAAAGTCCAATATAACTAAAGCACAAAAGAAAGACCTTAAAACAGCCTTTATGTATATGATAGAAGTCCTTAAAGAGAAAACGTTTAAGTCCCTTTTAAAAATTATGAAAATACAAACCATAGTGGAAGAAAATTACTAAAACAAATCAAGACCTGAAAATAGAAATAGAATCAATAAAAAACCCAAACTGAGGGAAATCTGGAAATGAAGACTTTAGGAACTGAAACAGAAACCTCAGAGGCAAGCATCACCAAAAGGATACATGAGATGAAAGAGAGAATCTCAGACACTGAAGACATGATAGAAGAAATGGATACATCAGCCAAAGAAAATGTTAAATATAAATATCTCTTGGCACAAAAGATCACAGGAAATCTGGGATACTATAAGACCAAATCTAAAACTAACAGGAATAGAGGAAGAAGAGACACAAATCAAAGGCACAGAAAATATTTCCAACAAAATCATAGAAGAAAATTTCCCTAATATAAAGGAGGTGCCTAACAAAATACAAAAGACATACAGTATACCAAATAGACTGAACCAGAAAAGAAAGTTCTCTTGACACATAATAATCTAAATTTACAGAAAAAAAAGAAAGAATATTAAAAACTGCAAGGGAGAAAGACCAAGTAACATAAAGGCAGACCTATTAGAATTACATCTAACCTCAATGAAAACTTGAAAAGTCAGAAAGGTCTGAATAGCTGCAAGCTCTAGGAGACCACAGATTCCAGCCCAGACCTGTATACCCAGAAAACTTTCAATCACCATAGATGGATAAAATACAACATTCCATGATCAAACCAAATTCAAACTATTTATCTACAAATCCAGCCCTACAGAAGTTGCTAGAAGGTAAATTCCAACATAAATATGTTAGCTACATACAAGAAAACACAGGGGATAGATAATTTCGGAGCAGTCAAGTCAAAAGAAGGAAAGATCGTGCACTTGCACAGACACACACATACACAATAACAACAGCAACATAACAGACATCAACACTTATTGGTCATTGATATCTCTTAATCTCTACAATCACAATTCCCAAATAAAAAGACTGACAGAATGTATCTGTAAACAGGATCCATCCTTCTGCTGCATTCAAGAAACATACCTTCACGTCAAGGACAGACTTCACCTCAGAGTAAAGGGTTGTAAAAAGATATTCCGTGCAAATGGACTTAAAAAATAAGCTGATGAAACCATTTTAATGTCTGACCAAACAGACTTCAAACCAAAACTAATCAGAAGAGAAAGGGAAGAAAACTAAATACTTATCAAAGGAAAAAAACCCATCCAGATGACATTTCAGTTCTTACCATCTGTGCCCCAAATACAAGGGCACCCAGGTTTTTAAAAGAAACACAACTGCAGTTAAATCACATATTGACCCTTACATATTGATAGTGGGAGACTTCAATACCCCACTCTCACCAAAGGACAAGCCATCCAGACAAAAACTGAACACAAAATACTAGAGCTAACAGATGTTATAAATAAAATAGATACAACAAAAACAAAACATTGCACATAAACACAAAAGAATATACCTTCTCAGCATCTCATGGAACTTTCTCCAAAACTGATCACATACTCAGTCACAAAAGCAAGTCTCGTGAGATACAAAAGTCAAAACAACATCCTGCATCCTATCTAACTACCAAGAATTAAAGCTGGATTTCAACAACATAAACAACAGAAACCTCACAAACTCAAGGAAAATGAACAACTCTTTAATGAACAACAACAAAAAAATGAATTAAGACAGAAGTTAAGAAAGAACTCAAAGACTTTCTAAAATAAAAGTGAATAAACAACATACCCAAATGTGTGGGACACAATGAAGGCTGTTCTAAGAGGCAAGTTCATAGCACTAAGTGCTTACATTAAAAAAAATGGAGAGATCTCATATTGGTAACTTTTTTTCTTTTTTTTTCTCTTTTTTTTCAAGACAGGGTTTCTCTGTGGTTTTGGAGCCTGTCCTGGAACTAGCTCTTGTAGACCAGGCTGGTCTCGAACCCACAGAGATCCGCCTGCCTCTGCCTTCAGAGTGCTGGGATTAAAGGCATGCGCCACCACCACCTGGCTCATATTGGTAACTTAACAGAACACCTAAAAGCTTACTACAAAAAGAAGAAATTACGCTCCAAAGGTGTAGACAGCAAGAAATAATCAACCTCATGACTGAAGTCAGTAAAATAGAAGTGAGCAAATGTTGGGGTGTTTCATTTGTTGGTTGGTCAAAGAAAGTGGTCACTTCAAGATGAAATCTTAAGGCCTGTAATGGACTGAACCCTGAACAGCCATACAAAGGCATATTTATTGATTGTTACACTAAGTTGGTGTTTGGATAAAGTATTTACTCATACCAAGGTACCTAATCTAATCTGTATGTCTCTCTAAAAAAAAGTATCACATGTCCTCATGACTTCAGTTCTTTATTGTGTATCACTTGCAATACACAATAATCTCAAATGTGCCAGAGGCATCTTGTGACCAAACAAGAAATTCTACAAATGACAGAAAACAATCACTGTTCTCTACAAAGATTCCTTGCTGTTTGCCCAAATGATACTTTTTAGAAAACAACTATTCACTCTGAATGTCTACACTAGGTCCAGTGACTGCTAAATTCCTACAACAAACTAACAATGACAAAGCAAAAACAATACGAAGAATCAATGAAACAAAGAGTTGGTTTTTGCAGAAGATCAATAAGATAGGCAAACCCCTATTAAAATTAACAAGAAGGCAGAGACAGAATATCCAAACCAACAACATTAGAAACGAAAAGGGTGACATAAGAACAGATGCTGAGGAAATCTAGAGAATCGTAAGGACATACTTTAAAAACCTAATTGGAAAATATAGAAGAAATGGATAATTTTTTGATACATACCACTTATTACAATTAAATCAAGATGAGATAAGCAATTTAAACAGATCTAAAACCTCTAGTAAAATAGAAACAATCACTACAAGTCTTCCAACCAAAAAAGTTCAGGGATAGATGGCCTTAGATCCATCTACCAGATTTTCAAAGAAAAGATATAAAACTCCTTAAATTATTCCATAAAATAGACACAGAAGGAATATTGTCCAATTTGTTTTATAGGGCCACAGTTATACTGATACCCAAACCACATAAAGACCCAACCAAAAAAATAGAATTACATATCAATTTCATGTACAAACATATATTCAAAAATTCTCAATAAAATACTTACAAATTGAATTCAAGAACATATCAAAAAGATTATTTACCATGATCAGGTAGGCTTTATCCAAGAGCTGAAAGGTAGGGTTCAACATATACAAGTAGATAAATACAATTCACCATAAACAAACTGAAAAACAAAAACCACAAGGTCATCTCATTAGATGCAGAAAAGGCCTTTGACAAAACCCAATATCCCTTCGTGATAAAAAAAAAAACAAGTCATAGAGATTAGGGATACAAGAAACACAACATAATAAAGGCAGTTTACAGCAAATCTGTAAAAGGAAAGTAAAGGGAAAGAAACTCAAAACAATTCCACTAAAATTGGAAGCATAACAAGGTTGTGAACTCTCTCCATACCCGTTCAGTTGAGTAATTGAAGTCTTAGCTAGAACAATAAGGCAACTAAAAGAGATCAAGGTGTTACAAGTTAGAAATAAATAAATAAATAAATAATAAATAAATGTATCTTTATTTCCAGATGATATGATAGTATACATAAGTGACCCTAAAAATTCCACTTGCAAACTCCTACAGCTGATAAACACTTGGAATGAAGTAGCTGGATACACAGCTCACAAAAATTGGTAGACCTCCTATATTCAAATGACCAATGGACTGAGAATGAAATTAGGGAAGAGCACCTTTCAAAATAGCTTCCAAGAATATAAAACATTAATGAATCAAGTGAAAGACCTGCACTATAAAGCTTCAAGTGTTTGAAGAAAGAAATTGAAAAAGATATCAGAAGATGGAAAGGTCTCCCATGCTCATTGATCAATAGGCTTAACGTAGTAAGAATAGCTATCCTACCAAAAGCAATCTCCAGATTTAATGCAGTCCCTATTAAAATTCCAACACAATTCTTCCCATATTATGAAAGGATAATTCTCAGCTTCATATGGAAACACAAAACTCCAGATAGCTAAAACAGTCCTGAAAAATAAAAGAACTGCTGGAGGCATCACCATCCCTGATTTCGAGTTGTACTATAAAGTTATACTAATAAAAACAGCACAGTATTGGCACAAAACAAACAATCAATGGAACAGACCTGAAACTGCAGACATAAGTCTACACACACATGGGCAACTGATTTTTTGATAAAGAAGCCATAAATACACAGTGAAGAAAGGATACCAGCTTCAGCAAATGGTGCTGGTCAAGCTGAACGGTTTTGTATAAAAGAACCCAAATAGATCCATATGTGCCACTCTGCTCAAAACCCAACTCTTAATGGATCAAAGATCTCAGCTTAAAACTCGATACACCGAAGATGTTAGAATAGAAAGTGGGGAATAACCTTGAAATTATTGACACAGGAGTCAACTTCCTGAACAGAACACTGATAACACAGGCACTAAGATCAGCAAATAATAAAAGGGACCTCATGAAACTGAGAGGCTTCTATATAGCAAAGGACACCATCATTAGAATAAAGCAGCCAGCCGGGTGGTGGTGGCGCACGCCTTTAATCCCCGCACTCGGGAGGCAGAGGCAGGAGGATCTCTGTGAGTTCGAGACCAGCCTGGTCAACAAGAGCTAGTTCCAGGACAGGCTCCAAAACCACAGGGAAACCCTGTCTCGAAAAACAAACAAACAAACAAACAAACAAATAAATAAATAATAAAATAAAGCAGCCACCTACAGAATAGGATAAGATTTTTACCAACTACAACATCTGATAGAGGACCAACATCCAAGATACATAAGGAACTCAAGAAGTTAGATATCAGGGAAACAAATAACACAATTAAAAATGGAGTGCAGATCTAAACAGAGAGTTCTCAAGAGAAGAATCACAAAGGCCTGAGAAACACTTAAAGAAATGTTCAGTACCCTTAGCCATCATAGAAACAAAAATCAAAACTTTTTGAGATTTTATCCTACAGGTGTCAGCATGGCTAAGATCAACAAAACAAGTGACCACTCAGATGATACAGATGTGGAGTAAGAGGAATACTCATTCATCCACTGCTGGTTGAGGTGGAAACTAATACAGTCACTAGGAAATCAATATGGTGCTTCCTCAGAAAGATGGAAGCCCATCTGCCTCAAGACACAACCATGCCACTCTTGAGCACATAGCCAAAGGATATTTCATCCTATCACAGAGATGCTTTCTCAACCATGTTTATTGAAGCTCTCTTCACAAGAACCAGAAGTTGGAAGTAACCTATATGGCCCTCACCAGATGAATAAGTAAAGACAATGTGGTACATTTACACAATATATCATTATTTAGCTGTTTAAAAATGACAGCATGAAATTTGGAGGCAACGGATGGAACTAGAATAAAATCATCCTGAGTGTGGTATCCCAGACCCTGGAAGATAAATATGGTATGTATTTGCTTATATGTGGAAATTAGCTGTTAAGTCAATGACAACCAAGCTATAATCCATAGAACCACAGAGGACGATAAAGAGTAAGAGACTAGAGGGAACAGATAGATCTCATTAGGAAGGAAAATGAAGGATGAGGGGTCTGGGATGAGAGGATCAAGTGGGGAGTTGGATAAAGATAGTAGGTAGGAATACAGGAAAAGACAGCTAAAATTAAGGGGAATTTTATAGTTAGTATAAAACCCTAATGCAGTAGAAGCTTCTTAAAATATATGCATATATGTAGGCAACTGCTGTAGGAAAATCCTTCAGCCTTTAAGTTACCAACCCACTTGGGCGTGGTCCCTTATATTATAAATGCCCTTGTAAAGCACACACTTCCTCTCTCTTCTGCTGCTAGATTCCCCGTTTGAGCAGAGGACTGTGATCCATGAGTCTACCCCTAAAAAAATGACCTTTTATTATATTCAATTCTGACCTAGTGTGGGATTTTTTTTTAGTGTTCCTCTTCAGGTAACTAAATGAAATCATCAAATATTGGGCGAGACAGAGTCACAACTGGCCATCTCTTGTCGCCCAAAAGGAGATTTCAGTAACAGGAATGGGTTAAATCTAATTGAGCTGTTGGCAAAAGGGGCCCCAGAGGAACCTCAAACATCCCAGGCTGCTGCCAAGGCTATAGGTTGCTCTCCACAAACTGACAGCCAGACCCCTTTGCTGAAGACAACACATACAACCGTTCATTGACCATGAAGATGTAGAGCCTCCACCCCTGAGTTCCAGTGTCTTTGTTACAGGAAGGTGCTCTGCATGCTATAAAAGAGAAACGTAAACACCAAGTCAGCCTCTACCCCTTTCCTACAATGGTGTGCTATCAGCAAGATATGCTAGGGCAGTAGTGGCACAAAACTTGTGGGGGTAACTAACCAATAACTGATCAGACTTAAGGGTACTTCAAGAGATGGAACCCATACTCCACACTGCTTGGCTTACTGAGAACCTGAGACTAGATAGCACAGGGACCTAGGGCAAAACCAAATAATACTAGCCTAAAATAAGAAAAAGAAAGGGAGAAGAGGAGAAGAGCACAGAGGCAGAGAGAGAGAGAGAGAGAGAGAGAGAGACAGACAGACAGACAGACAGACAGACAGACAGACAGACAGAGACAGAGAAGGGAGAGACAGAAATGGTAGGGACTCAAGGCTAGAAGCTGAAGATTGCCTTGCCTCAGCAGACAAGGGAGTGAGCTGGCTTGTCTCTTAAAGGGACAGGACAGATCATTACAACAATGGAATACTACCAAGCCAACATCAAGAGAAATTCTATAGTAGACACAAACCCATAGAGATTAAACAACACAGTATTGAATGATGAATGGGTCTTTGGCCAAACAAAGGAATGATAAAATCCTAGAATAGAGTGAAAAACCAAAATCCAAAATCCAAGCCTATGAGATACAATGAAAACAGGCCTAATCCTTGCCCCACTATCACATTGATATTTATCTCGAATATCACCATAGAATCTTCGTCAGGCGATGGATGGAGATCAGGCCTAATCCTTGCCCCACTATCACATTGATATTTATCTCGAATATCACCATAGAATCTTCGTCAGGCAACGGATGGAGATAGAGACAGAGACCCTCATCAGAGGAACAGACTGAGCTCCCAAGGTCCAGTTGAAAGGCAGAAGGAGGGAGAAAAGAAACAAGGAAGTCAGGACCGTGAGGGGTTGGTCCACCAACTGAGGCAGTGTGCCTGTTCTAATGGGAGCTCACCAAATCCAGCTGGACCGGGTCTGAATGAGCATGTGATCAAACCAGACTCTCAAATTGTGGCTGACAATGGGGGCTGACTGAGAAGCCATTGATAATGGGACTTGTTTTTACCGCATATTTTGGCTTTTTGGGACCCTAGTCTATATGGATGCACTGCTCCCTAGGCCTGGATGTAGAGGGGAGGGCCTTGGACTTCCCACAGGGCAGGGTTCCCTGCTGTCTCTCAAGCAGGGTGGGAAAGGGAGGAGTGGGTGTGGGGGAGCAGGAAGGGATTGGGAGAAGGGAAGGAAGTGTGAATAATTGATTGGAAAAATAAATAAATAAAAATTAAAAAAAAAAAGAAAACAGGTCTAAGAAGACAGTTTACAGCTTTAAGTTCCTACACTAATGAACCAAAGAGGCTGGGCAGATGACTCAGTGGATGAGGACATCCGCTCTGCAAACATGGAGACTTGAGGGAAGATACCAAGCACCAAACAAAAGGAGTATGGCTGTGAGGGCCTGTAACCTCAGCAATGGGGGGCAGAGGTATACAGCTGATCCCTAGAGCTTGCTGACCAGCCCGTCTAGCGTAAACTGTGAGCTTCTGGTTCAATGAAAGTGACCTTAAAAATACCCTAAGTCCCCTCTGTCCTCTGCACAGGCACCTGTTGACTCACGTTCTCACATCTCCACACATGTACAAAATCAGAGAGATCTCAGATAAATATCTTAATGATGCACCTTAACTCTCTGGCAGGAAAATGAGCCAAATATTGTATCAGTAGATAGAAATTATTAAGCTCTGGCCAGCTCAAGTGTGGCAAGAACAGCTCTGGCAGGCCTTGCCCTTCTCTCCCATTCCGCCTGCCTTGCTAAAAACTGTTAGAGCACACTCTTAAAGCTGGTCACCAAGATCTAGTTCCTTATTTGGCTACTTCCTTCTCCTGAGACTGACTACCAAGGTCTGGCTATCAAATATTGAAATCCAGCAATCAAAAGCCCCCCCCGACTCATCTAATTAAGGCACCCAATTAAAATTAAATGCCTCATCTTAACATAGGGTTCCCCCACCCTTTCTTTTTATAAACTGCCATTTTCCTATGTGCCATGTCTGTCTCCTCTCTATCCAGAGGCAGTCCTCTTGTCTCTCTGGACAAGTACCCCAGCCCCTTTCCATTGCCCCCTTCCCCTTCTCCCTCATCCTCTTTCTCCTGTGTTTGTCTCTTATTCCCTGCCCTCTATCCCTCCGGAGAAATAAATCTCCTTTGTGCTGAGAACTTGGCCTTGGGAGTAGCCCACACTTTATCTTTCAACGGGAAACGCGGGAAACACGAGATACAAAAAGTCAACAAAACAAGAACTTGATTCTTTGAAAAGACAGAGTGCAAACTTTTAGCTAGACTTAAAAAGAGAGAAGAGTTAAATTTATAAAATTAAAAAAGGAAAGGAGCCATGATGATAGACAGCATTGAAATTCAGCAAGTCACTGTTTTGTCTTGAAAACATTTGTTCCTGCCAGGCAGCGATGGTGGCTCACACCTTTAATTCTAGCACTTGGGTGTCAGAGGCAGGAGGATATCTGAGTTCAAACCCATCCTGGTCCACAGAGCAAATTCCAGGACAGATGGAGTGTTGTTACACAGAGAAACCCTGTCTTGAGAAAACAAGCCAAACCAAAAAAAAAAAAAAATATTCCATTAATTGGAAAGAATATAAAAGAAATAAATCAATCTCTAGGTGCATATGACCTACCAATATGTAACCAAGAGGAGGTGAAATTTTAGAAGCTATATAATAAGCAGTGAGATAGAAGCAGTAATTAAAAATCTCCCAGCTGAAAACAGTCCTGTCTGTCCCCCACCGACTCACTTCCATTGTTGTATTTGAGACCTAGAACCCCCAAGAAGACCACCAGGGAACCACACTTTAGAATGCAAAAGCAAGGTCCTCTGCCTCACAGTCTGGCACAGTAGATGGACAGAGAAGAACCTTGCCTACTATAGTAATGGGTTTATAAAGACAAAAACCAAGACAGTCACAAGGTTATAGTCTCAAAGTACAAAATTACTTATCCTATACCATAATTGGCTAGAGGTTAGGTAAAGCTCAGCTGTTAGTTCCTGATAGGCTAATATTATCTAAGGGGGATAGCAACAGTCCCCTGGTCACGTCCTCCAGACATCTGCTGACCACAGGGACTGTTTGGAATGCTATCTGATTGGTTCATTATTACTCAGCTGATAAGGGAAGTTAGGTGGTCAATATTCTCTGTATGACTACAGGTAGGGGAATGGGCTGCATTCAGCAACTTTGTGTAACTTAGGTTTTTCCATTAACTGATACTTCCTTTAAAGAGGGGTCCCATACCTTCAGCTTTTCCTGGGGACTGGGGTACTGTTCAAAGTTCCAAAAGGGTCCAGCACAGAAATGAAATCTTTTCCGGCCTCTCACCATAAAATAGGAAAGGAAGGAAAGTTATTAAATTCTTCTCTTTTATTTTTTAGTACAATTTGTTATTTATTTATTTTTTTAAAATTTCATTCTACATTCCATCTGCAGTTTTCCCCCCACCTCTCCTCCCATTTTCCCTTGCCACCCCCCCCCAAGTCCACCCCTTATCCACTTCTCCCAACAGGTAAGAACTCCCATGGGGAGTCATCAAAGTCTGGCATATGATGTTGAGGCAGGACCAAGCCCCTCTCCCCTGCATCACGGCTGAGCATGGCACCCCACCATAGGAAATGGTCTTCAAAAAGATAGCTAATGGGCCAGGGATAGATCTGATCTTACTGCCAGGGGCCTCTCAGATAGACCAGGCTACATCACTCCCACCTACTTCAGTCCATGGAGGCTCCACAGCTTCTGGTCTAGAGTCCATGAGTTCCCAGGAGCTTGGCTCAGCTGTTTCTGCAGACTTCTCCATCATGATCTTGACCTCCCCTGCTCATGTATTCCCTCTTCTCTATGAAGCTAGTTTTATCCTGTTATGAAAACTAGACAAAATAACAAGGAAAATTACAGACTCTCTGATGAATATAGACATAAAATTGTGATCAATTTAGCTTTACTCCAGAGTGTTAGATAGCAGTTTCTCTGAGACTGAAACATTCTATCCTACAGGAGAGCTCGCTAAGACAAAAAGTAAACAACTCGAAATAGCTTCAGAAAGTCCCCGAAACTGACCAGATACACTGCGCCCTCCCTCCCAAGACTATATAAATAGAAAGGCCCTCAGGGAGTCAGTCTCAGAGAAGCCAGCTAGCAGAGAGGAGCCTGAGACACCCTGGAAGAAGCAGAGACCAAGCAAACTGCCTAGAAGAAAGAGTTGCATTATTGTTCTAGCTAAGACTTTTTACTCAACTGAATAGGTATGGAGAGAGTGGAGTCATGCTCCTAATTTTCGTGGAATTGTGTTGAGTTTCTTTGCATTTAATTTGATGTTGGCAATAGCTTTGCTGTAAACTGCTTTTATTATGTTAAATTGTGTTTCTTGTATCCCTAATCTCTCCAAGGTTTTTTTTTTTATCATGATTTTTATCATGGATTTTGTCAAAGGCCTTTTCTGCATCTAATGAGATGGCCTTGTGGTTTTTTTTCCGTTGGTTTATGGTGGATTGCATTTACCTGTTTGTGTATGTTGAACCCTCCCTGCTTCTCTTGGATGAAACCTGCCTGATCATGATAGATGATCTATTTGATGTGTTCTTGAATTCAATTTACAAGTATTTTGTTGAGAATTTTTTGCATCTATTTCATAAGGGAAATTCTGTAAATATCTATTAATTCCATTTAGTTTATGATGTCAGTTAACTCCTAAGTTTCTGTTTAGTTTTTGTCTGGATGACCTGCCCTGCATATTGGCATTAGTGAGTTTGGTGGTTTGAATAGGAATAACCCCAGAGACTCACGTGCTTCAAATCTTGTCTGGTGGGGGAAGGACAGTTTAAGAGGTGTGGCCTTGTTGGAGTAGGTGTGACCTTGCTGTAGGAAGTGTGTTAGTGGGGGTGGGGTTTGTGGTCTCAGAGCTCGAGTCCCTGCTTCCTATGGAACAAGATGTACACAACTCTAAGATCCTTCTCCAGCACCATACCTGCCTGCATGCCCCCCATGCTTCCTGCAAGACAATAATGGACTAAAACTCTGCAACTGTAAGCAAATGCCAATCACATGTTTTCCTTTCTAAGAGTTGTCGTGGTCATGGTGTCTCTTCACAGCAGTAAAACAAACCCTAACTAAGA
Source organism: Microtus pennsylvanicus (assembly GCF_037038515.1). Taxonomy (NCBI): domain Eukaryota; kingdom Metazoa; phylum Chordata; class Mammalia; order Rodentia; family Cricetidae; genus Microtus; species Microtus pennsylvanicus. The sequence goes on along the minus strand of NC_134579.1, from coordinate 81,128,046 downwards.
CAGTGGGGTGGTGAAGTCTCTACTATTTATTGTGTGAGGATCAATATGTTACTTAAGCTGTGTTTGTGTTTCTTTTATGAACTTGGGTGCTCTTGCGTTTGGTGCATAGATTTTAAGAATGCCATGTCATGTTGGTGAATTTTTCCTTTGATGAGTATATAGTGTCTTCCCTTATCTCTTCTGATTGATTTTGGATCGAAGTCTGTTTTGTCAGATATTAAAATGCCTAGAGCAGCTTGCTTCGTAAGTCCACTTGCTTGGAATATCTTTTTCTATCTTTTTACCCTGAAATAATGTCTATCCTTAACATTTAAGTGTGTTTCTTGGATACAACAGAGAGGATAGATCCTATTTTTGCATCCATTTTTGTTAGTCTGTGTCTTTTTATTTGGGAATAGAAACCATCGATGTTGAGAGATATCAACAATGATTTTGATATTGGGCAGTGTTTGTTGATTCCTGTTCTTTTGTATGTGTGGTGTGTGTGTGCAGTGCAGGCATGTGTTGTGTGTGGTTTGTGTGAGTGTGTTGTATGTGTTATGTGGTGTGTGTTTGTTAACTATGTGGTGTGTTTTCCTCTTTTCATTTGCTGATCTGGGATTATTTCTTCTTTTTTTTTTTGTTTTGTGTGGTTAACCTCTTTAGATTTGAGTTTTTCTTATAGCACCTTTTGTACACCTGGATTTGTAGATAGATAATGCTCAAATTTGCTTTTTTAAATTGTGGAATCTATTATTTTCTCCATCTGTTGTGATTGAAAGTTTTCTGGGTATTTTATTACGGGATGGCATCTGTGGTCTCTTAGCTTTAGTAGGATATCTGTTGAGCTCCTTCTGGCTTTTAGAGTCTCTATGAGAAGTCAGTTGTTATTTTAATACACCTACCTTTTTATGTTACTTGGTCTTTTCCCCTTGTAGCTTTTAATATTTTTCTTTGTTCTGTATGTTTAATGTTTTTGCTGAAGGGTATTTCTTTTCTGGTAGACTCTATTTGGTGTTTTGTATGTTACTTGTAACGTTGAGACATAGCTCTTTCTTTAGGTTATAGAAATTTTCTTCGATGATTTTGTTGAAAATATTTTCTGCACCTTTGACCTGGGTTTCTTCTCCTGCCTCTATTCCTGTTATTTTTAGATTGAGTCTTTTCATAGACTCCAAATTTCCTGAATGTTTTATGACACAATTTTTTAGATTTAATATTTTTATGACCAAGGTATCCATTTTTTTCTATCTTGTTTTCAATGCTTGAGATTCTCTTTTATTTCTGGTATTCTGATTGTGAGGCTTGTCTCTGTGGGGCCTGTTTGAGTGTCTAAATTTTTTATTTTTAATTTTCTGTCTGTTTTGGTTATCTTTATTGAGTCTATCTCCATTTTCAGATATTGAATTGTTTTATTCATTTCCTTCCCTAATTTGTGTTTTCAAAATTCTTTAAGGGATTTATTTTTTTTTCTTTAAGGAACTCTATCATACTCATAAAGCTGTTTTAAGGACTTTGTCTTGTGCTTCAGGAATGTTGCAATACTCAGGCCTTGTGGTATAGGGTTCCTGGGCTCTAGTGGAGGCAGATCGTCCTGGCTGTTACTGATTGTGTTTTTACATTGATGTCTAGGCTCTAGTGGAGGCAGATTGTCCTGGCTGTTACTGATTGTGTTTTTACATTGATGTCTAGGCATCTGCCTTTGAGAAGACTGCAATTCTAGAAGCTGATATCTGGTCTTGTCTTTGTTGGATAGGCATTGTGTTTCTTTGTTTCTGCTGCCCGCTCTGGTTATTAGGAGAGTGTGGTGTTGTGTTTGGCCGGGTAGGCAATTCTTCTGGGACTCTGTTAGGTGTGGCCCCGGGAGTTCTGGGTAGAATGTGTTTCTAGGTATTGAGAGTTGGCACTTTAGAATGGGGATGGACTGGGGAGCACTTAGGGGGTTCACTATAGAGAAGATAGGATGTTCCAATAGGATCTGCTTAGTCACCTGGGAATAGGGGCAGAAAACAAGGAGAGGCTACAAGAGGTAGTCTGTTTCAGAGCTGGGGGTGAGCCTGGGGACTGGATTTGGAGGACTGGAGGGAGAGTGAAAATCTGAAGTTTGCCTACATGCTTCACTGGTCGACTTGCTTCTCTGGCAGTCTTGGCTGGAAGTTTCCAGAGAGTGCCTGCTAGAGTGTGGCTGGCATCATAGGATGTGGGGAGGAAGGATGGAGAAGGTCTGCAGGGGCAGCTGGAGGTGGGGACTGAGAGAATGGAGCGGCTGCAGCAGGGGGTCTGCTACAGAGTTGGGGGTGACGCGGGAGCGTTGGATTTGGAGGAGAGAAGGCAGAGGGGGAGATGCAGTTAGGTTACCTCCTCCCCTGGGAGGAGTGTCTTGTCAGTTTCCAGGGAGTGTCTGCTGGAGTTGGGGGCTGGAATGACGGGCTGTGTGGAGGGAAAGAAGGTTGACATCTTTCTAGGGAAGATCTCTCTTGGGAGCCACTGGAGATGGGGACCGAGAAGATGGGGACCACAGCGGATGGCCTGCTACTATGCTGGGGTACACAGGCCTTGGTGTTGAAGGAGAGCAGAGAGAGGGAGATCTGCAGCCAGCCCACCTGCTCTTCGGGACAGAGTTGAATACAGGTTTTTTGTTTGTTTGTTTGTTTGTTTGTTTGTTTGTTTGTTTGAGACAGGGCTTCTCTGTGTAGCCCTGGCTGTTCTGGAACTTTCTGTACAGTCCAGGCCTTGAGCTCACAGAGATCTGCCTGCCTTTACCTCCTGAGTGCTGGGATTAAAAGCGTGCACCGCCACCACCCAGCCGAATATAGATTCTTAAAGTATCTTTTGTAATTTTCTGAATTTCCTCTGATGGAATGTTCCTCTTTGCATCTCCAATTTTATGGGTTTGGATAATTTCTTAATTCCTTTTGGTCAATTTGGCAAGTGGTTTGCCAATCCTGTTAATATTTTCAGAGCATCAGCTCTTTGTTTCATTGTTGTTTTTGTAATGTTTCCTTTTTTCTTCTTTTTCCTGGTCTTGGACATCTCTTTCTACCTGCTCCTTTTAAATGTTCATTATTCCACTTTTTCTTGGGACTTCAGATGAACCATTATTAATCTGGGATTGCTCAAATTTCTTGACATAGACACATAGTGCTATAAATTTCCATGTTATGACTGCTTTAATTGTTTATCATAGAATTTTGTATGTTGTATTTTCATTTTCATTCAATTCTAGGAATTTTCAATTTCCTTCTTGACTTTTTCCTTCACTTAATTTTGAGAGTTTAGTTTTTCTGTATTTATGTGCTGTCTGTCTTTTGTGTTGATTATCTTTAATGTATGTAGAATGCAGGGTGTGATTTCGGATTTCCTGTATTTGCTGAGGCTTCCTTGTGGGGGGCCAGCCTGGATAAAAATGCCTTTCTTCCAGAGCTGAGGTGTGGGAATTTAGAAATATAGTAAAGAACACGAAGACGCGAATGAAAATAATAAAACGCAGAAACATATAGGATAGTGTCGGGAGGGAATATCAGTGAGTACTGAAAATTCACGCGTGTTTAATTTCCAACTGGTTAATATACCCCTGACCCCCAAACGTAAGAGTTTAATATACCCCTGACCCCCAAACATAAGAGTAAGACAAAAGGCTGCATTAACATACAGATTGAGGGCTAGAGAGATGGCTCAGTGATTAAGAGCACACTGGCTGCTCTTCCAAAGGTCCTGAGTTCAATTCCCAGCAACCACATGGTGGATCACAACCATCTATAAGGAGATCTGGCGCCCTCCTCTGGCATGGGGGCATACATGGAGGCAGAATGTTGTATACATAATAACTAAATAAATCTTTAAAAAAAAACATACAGATTGAAAGTCCACAGGCTACTAGCACTCATTGCTCATGCCCCTGACTCATGCCCTAGACCAAACACTCTGTCAGCAAACCACTCCCTGGGTGGAATCCCAAGTTATTCCCATAAAGGGAACTGGAACTTAGTTGGATCCTTGGACTTTTGTTTTAGGTAGGACCCAACTACTTCCCTATTTCAGGAGCACAAGGTCTGGCAACTAGCCACACCTGTTGACAATAGCCTTGAGAGAGCAGAACTCTGATTTACATATAGGTGGGACCTTCTTGCTTGAGTTAGAAGCACAATAACCTGAAGGAACTGAAAACAAGTCCCAAACTCTCTGACCTTTGGCCTCTTTGGGACTCCACACTTTCTTTGTGTCCTAAGGTGTCATCTATTTTAGAGAAGGTTCAAAGGGCCTCTGAAAATGTATGTTCTTTATTGTTTTTTTTGTGTGGAATGTTCTGTAAATGAGTATCTCCTAGGTCCATTTGACTCGGGAACATTATTTAATTCCAGAGCTTTTCTATTTAACTTTTTTCCTGCTTTACTGAATCACCTCCATCCTTGTGCTGGTGCAGATCTGTGGTTTTAATTCCAAGCATTTCTTTAATGAAGATGGTGCATATATGTTTAGGACTATTACATCTTGTTTGGTTTCTCCTTTCCCAAGGAGAAAGTGTCTCTCCTCTCTTCTGATCAGTTGTGGTTTGAGGTTGATTTCGTCTGATATTAGAATAGCTCCTCCTAATTGTTTCTTGGTTCCATTTCCTTGGAGTAATTTTTCATTCCTTTATCCTAAGGTGGTGTCTACCACTGCCTGTGGGGTATCTTTGGAGGCAGTGAAATGAAGGCTCTTGTTATCTTACCCAATCTATTAGTCTCTGTCTCTTTATCACAGAGCTGAGAGCATTAATATTTAGAGTTGTTATTGAACAATGGGCATTAATCTGTGCCATTTCAATATTTTAATGATGTTCTGTTAGATTCCTTTTGATTCACTGTTCTGGGATTGTTTATTTGTCCTTTCACCTCAATATCCCTCCAGTATCTTCTGCATAGATGCCTTAGGGTTGTACATTTCCCAAATCCATTTTAATTGTGAAAACTTTTCTTCCCCCTTCAATTATGGCTGATAGTTTTTCTGTAGTCTGGATGAGCACTGTAGTCTTTCGTAACTCAGAGACCACAGTGCGCTAGTGTCTGCTGTGATTCTAATGGGCGTCCTTTGTATATAATCTGATCACCCTCTCTTGCTGCTTTCAGTGCCCTTTGCTACACTCATTCATTCTTCTGACTAATATGTGACACAAGGAGTTTCTTTTCTGGTCCATTTGGTGTTCTATGTGTCTCTTGAACGTCAATAGGCATGTCTTTTGTCGGATTAGGGAAGTTTTCTTCAATGATTTTGTTGAAATATTTTCTGTACCTTTGATCTGAATCTCTTCTCCATCTTCTATATTTATTATTCATTTTTATTGTTATTTGTTAGAGTGTCCCAGAGTTCTACATATTCTGTTCTTAGGGTATTTTCTGCATGTTCTGTTCTCGAGGTATTTTGAATTTGACACTTGTCTTTAACTGAGTGGTCCAGTGTATCTCCCTTGTCATTAAGACCTGGCATTCTTTCCTCCACTTATGTCCAATCTGTTGGGGATGTTTTCTTCTGAAGTTTCTGTTTGAATATCTGAAAGTTTTATTTTTTTTGACTATTGTAAAAACTTGATAGATTTATTAAATTCTGTTTTCAGATCTTGGACTTTGTATTATTTCATTCATTTGATTGTTCTCACAGACTTCATTTCAGCACTCTCCATATCTCTTTCAGTTCTTTCATCATGTTTGTTATTCTTTCTTTAAAACCATCGTGTTGACATCATCTGAGTCACTTTTCTTAGGGGCCATTTCTATGGGAGCACACGGTTTTGATGGAGACTTGGTTTTGGTTATTCGTGTTTGTGTATTTGATATAAAACATTTGACTCCCCTTTGTTGAATAGATGTTTGAAGTTTTGTTTCCTGTTATTTCAACTTGCTCATTGGCTAACCAAATATAGGTCTTTGATTTAGTATTGATGTGTGAGTGGGGCTTCAGGAGTAAACTCAGTTCAGTTTTAGCTAAGTGAGGTTTCTAAGCCAAGGAGCAGAATCTTTGTAGAATTAGTGGAGTCTGGTGGTGGTAGTGGGGTGTTCAAGAAAGGGTACTGGTAGAGTTGGTGATATGGTTCTGATATGGTTCTGGGATTGTGTACCTAAAGAAGAGGGCCATGAAGGATAGTCAGAAGGCAGATGTGGGGTGTGTGGTCCTCAGATCAGTTGTGGGGAGGTGAATAGAGTTCCTAATGAAGGTCTAGTGCCCTTCCCTGGAAAGGGATAGTCCCCATGTCTAGGAAGTAGATGTAGTTGATGTGAGTCTAGTGTTTGCCAGAGAAGGGACTGGATGTATGAAGCTTGGATGGGTAGAGTAGGTGAGGGCGTGTGAATTGGAGTTCAACAGGGAGTCTAGTCTTCCTGTCTAGGAATAAGGGAAAGACATTCGGGCATGGGTGGATGGGGATATCAGTTCAGGTTCGGGCTCTCTGAAAGGTGTATGTGGAAAGGGACTTGGAAAGGCAAGTAAACATGTGTAAAGAGCAGATGAAATGCTGAATGGTTGTGCATTATTGGCATGGGCACAGGAGTGGGTAGAGTTGCTGGTTTGGGTCTAGTGTTCCCTATCGCTGAAGAGGTTGTTCCTCAGATCAATGGGATAGGTGTAGTTGGCTGTGCCTGTCTGTGTCTGCTCAGAGAAGGGATCAGGTGTGTGCACTGGGAATGAGTGGAGTTGAGTTGGAGAGAGTCTATGTTCTCTGTCTAGAGATGGAGAAGAAACTCTGGTAGGAGTGGATGGAGTTAGAAGCATGGGTTGGGGGTCTTTATTTGATGGGAATATACAGAGAGGGATGCAAAAGTTGCATCTGTATTGTCAGACATATAGCATAATCATGAGCACTGTACTTGGACAATAGTAAAGCTGCCCAAGACTCCATTTTGTGAAAAATGTAAATTAATTTAAAGAAGAGCACCTAAATTGGAATGATACTGAAAGCCTCCCTGCTCAAAAATAACCCCCTAGGAAAATGCTTCCCCATGGCCCACAAATAAAAGCCAATATAAGTGTAGTCTAAGGGGAACAGGTTCTATTCCTATTAGATGGCAGAACCAGAGCAATGTCTTCATGGTACTCATTTTATAGGCAAGAAAGACACAGTAGGGGCTGGAGTGATGGTTCAGCAGTTAAGAACATTGCCTGCTCTTCCAAAGGTCCTGAGTTCAATTCCCAGCAAACACATGGTGGCTCACAACCATCTATAATAAAGTCTGGTACCCTCTTCTGGCCTGCAGGCATACACACAGACAGAATATTGTATACATAATAAATAAAAAAATATTAAAAAGAAAGACATAGAATTGAGGAAGCCATGGTTTCATAGAGCCTGCAAGATTAGGCAATATGTGGCAGGGCCAGAGTCACTGCATGGAGATTCCAAGAGGCCACTGCATGAAGTCATAAAGAGGAAGCCTAAGTTTTAATGACAAATCTGCAATGTTGGCGGTACCGGTGCCATGGGATGGGTACTGAGGAAATGTGAAGGCAAAGAGAGTGAAGCTGGATTAAGAGAGAGATGACATGTTGAAGGTAGCATAGGTAGAGGGCTAGGGCTGCCCAAGCCCTTTGGAAGCCAGGTGATTCCACCATTAGATCTAAATGCCAGACATGGACACAGAGCTGCAAGATTAATGTTTGCCTAGTTAGATTTGAGTTTTCCTTTGGTCCAGTATGCTCTTGCTATGCCCTACTCTTTCCTTTTGGAATGGAAATCTGTATTCTGTTTATTAAAATTATGTCACTTTTTTTTCTGATTTCATAGATGCTCAGTAGAGAAATTGCCCTGAATCTCAGATGAGACTGATTTGAGATTATTTTCTCCTCTTTTTCCGTTTCTTTGGATTTTTAAGCAGCACTAGAATTGTTAAAGACTACAAGTACTTTTGAAGTTAGACTGTATGGATTTGACCATTAAAGAGAGAAATAGAGAAATACCAAGTATTGTGTTCAGTTTGGCTTGATCCTGGAAACCCGAGAATGGGTAGTGAGGGAATGAAGAAATGTCAGACATACACACTCAAGGATTTCTTCTGATATTTTCCCCACCTCACCTGTGGGGGGGCTGGAAAGGTCACACAGGAATGCTTGGCCCAATAAGTATTTTAGCTTGACTTGATCTGGCTTACTGCATCAGTGGAGAAACTTATTACTGGGGTATTGAAACCTTTCATCCATTAGTGATGAATGAAGAATAAATGTGGTATATTTAAATAATGGAATTGTTCAGCTGTCTAAAAAGTGAAATTATGAGATTCTCAGGTAAATGGATGGGATTGGAAATAAGCATTCTGAGTGAGGTAACCCACACCCAGATAGACAAATGCCATATGGTTTCTCTCAGTTGTGGATGTTATCTTTAAGTCTTCATATGTGTGTGTTCCATTAGAATACCCACAGAGGTCAGGTAATTATTAAGGAGCAATGGGGGAGAAGATAGAACATAGTATGAAGGGAGCAGGAAAGGTTAACTGGAGACGGAGCTGGGAGCGTAGGCATGGGGGTTAGCATAACTAGTTATATAGGGGAGGATAACACTAAAGACAGGTCAAAAATCATATGCAAACTACTACTATAGAAGGTCTGTATGTGCATATAACACATATAAAAAGAGTGTAAATGAAGTCACCCTATAGCTGGCCAACAGTGTGTCTCCTAGATACCACAGGATAAGAAGTAAACATCCCAGTGGCAGGAATGGATTACAGCTTTCGGAGTCATTGAAAAATGAAGTCCCATGCATCCCAGAATAGTATAAGCTATTGCCAATGTTCTTGGTTACCCTCCCGAGTGTGACAGTAAGACCCTGGACTCTGAGTGGTAAAGAACAGAGAAATCAAACTTGTACTTAGCAATAAACTTCATACCCACTAGCTAGCTCTCATAGTGCCAGAAAGTGGTATGCATGCCACCAGATGAGGAAGAGAAGCACAGTCTTACTTAACTGTGAAGTCTGAAAACACAACAATAAATGGCCTGGTAAGACATGCCGGTTGGTGCAGGAATATCACAAATGCAATGCAAGTGACCAAACACTTTCTTAGTTAAAGCCCGTATTTGGCACTGTTCTTGGGATGAAGAACTTGTGCCTACACTGGGCATAGGCCATGGATAGAAATTCTTTCTACTACTTTGCAAAATGGATGCAGTTTTAAACTGGATTTACAGTTATGCTTGTAGCTTAGAGCATCTCTTAGCACTTATCAGAGAAGCTTCCTTTTGAAGTAGAGGGCAATTAACAGAGATCCACAATGGATCAAGGTACAGCAAGTAAGAGACTGGCGTTCCTCAGGTCTAAATAAAATGCCTATATCACACCGTATGCTCCCAACACTCAGGTCATTGTGGAAGGGAGCCAGAGGTAGGTAATGGGTACAAGAAAAGAGTTTTCTGGTCACAGTGGGAAGCTGCACGTATGAATTCACAGAAGCTGAAATAGGATGCACAAGACCTGTGCAAGCTCAAAGCAGACAAAAGCCCAGCATGGAGAGGGGCATGAATACAAAGTCGCACTTCCAGTGAAAGATCTGTTGGCCATTGACAATTACTGATGAGAAGTAAACTGGTTTTCTTCTGGAAGGGTGCAGCCTCCAGTGAGTTGGCAACTACTGTATAACAAAGGAAACTATCGGGCCAGAGGATGGTTCAGAGATTAAGGGCACTGGCTACTCTTCCAGAGGTCCTGAGTTCAATTCCCAGCAACCACATAGTGGCTCACAACCATCTGTAATGAGATCTGGTGCCCTCTTCTGGTCTGCAGGCAGACATGCGGGCAGAACACTGTCTACATAATAAATAGGTAAATCTTAAAAAAATACCAGTGTAGTAAAACATAACCTACACAATTTCAAAAACAAAATATAAGCCAAAAATGGGCAAATGAAATGACTATATAATTCTCAAAACAAGAAATACAGGGGCTGGCTCAGTGGTTAAGAGCACTGGTTGCTCTTCCAGAGAATCTGGGTTCAGTTCCTAGCACCCACAATGCAACTCATAACCTTTTGTTACCACAGTCCTAGGGGAGTCAGTGCCCACTTTTGGTCTCTGTGGGCACTAGGCATGCACTTGGTACACAGACATGCATACAGACAAACCCATACACAAAAATAAATACAAAAACCAGGAAATGCAAATGGTCAATGGGTGTTTGAGAAAGTGTTCAAAATTCTTTAGCCATGTTGATTAGTTTTTGCAAACTTGATTGAAATTAGGGTCACTTGGGAAGGGAGAGCCTTAGCTGAAGAATTGCCTCCATCAGACTGGCCTGTGTGTAACACAATCCTAATTAGTCTTATTAAATCAAAATCCAGAGTCGAACATTAGGGGCTGAAAGCTGAAAGAGAAGCCAGGCAGTCAGTCACTAGAGTTCTTGCCTCTCCAAATGCTCTGATCAAAGAGCAAGATCCTGTCTCTACCAATCCTAAAACTGAATGCACTGAGCTCCCATCTCCTCCTGCCTTATATTCCTCTCTCCACCCAGCCAATCCCTTCATCTCTCTACCTTCCTAGTGCTGGGATTAAAGGCATCTGACTCCCAAGTACTAGGATTAGAGGTGTGTGCCACCACTGCCTGGCCTCTGTGGCTAACTAATAGCTAGCTCTGCACTCTGATCTTCAGGCAGGCTTTATTTGTTAGATCATAAACAAAATATCACCACACCTGTGGGCATGTCTGCAGGAATTTTGTTGATTAATGATTGATAGGTGAGGACCCAGCCCAGCGTGGGTAGTGCCGCCCTTGTGCATGTGGTCTTGGGTTATATAAAAATGCAAGCTGAGCAAGGCACGGGGAGCAAGCCAGTAAGCAGCATTCCTCTATGGTTTCTGCTTTTGTGCCTGCTTGGGTTTCTGCCCTGACTTCCCTTCATGATGAACTGCGACTGGAATGTGAAAACTTTCTTCTCCCCAAGTTGCTTTTGGTCATGGTGTTTATCACAGCAATAGAAATCAAGTTGGGACGTCAGCCACTAGGGACACACAAATTAAAATGGCCTTGAAAGTCTATCTCATCCCAGTCAGGATGACCGTCATCAAGAGAACAAAGAACAAATGTGGCTGACTATGTGGAGAACAAAGTGTCACTACACATTTCTGGTGGTGACAATGTAGGAGAACAGTGGCAGAAGAAAGGGAATTGGCCAGGGCAAGGAATGACAGAAAGAGTACAGCAATGTGTTAATGACCCGTATGCATGGAATTGTCTTAAGGAAATGCATTACTTCAGACATTTCAGTCTCCAAGTACAGAACACAAGCAAACTAGTCATAAAGACCTTTATTTATTTCTATTTTGTGTGTATGGGTATTTTGACTGCATGTAGATAAGTGTATCACATATGTGTAGTATCCATAGAGGCTGGAATGGTGTTGGCCTCCCAGAACTGGAGTTATAGGTAGTTTTGAGTGCCATGTAGGAGCTGGGAATTGAACCTGGATCCTCTGAGAGAACAGTAAGTGCTCTTTAACTATTGAGTTATCTCTCCAGGCCCGTTAGCACCAATTCTTTATGAATTCAAGTATTTTGTTATAGTAACAGAGGATGGAATATGATGAAGATGATTTTTTTAAGATTTATTTTATTTATATGACTGTTTTGTCTGCATGCCTAAGGCAAATTATGAAAGAAAAGTTTATTCTGAGTGTGTTAAACTATAACACAGAGGGTGAGTCCATGACCACCAAAGTGGGGAATATGGCACAGGCAGACAGTCAGGCATGGCACTGAAGCAGTAGCTAAGAGCTCATACATTGAGAAAACAACAGCAAGGGATGCTGGGGTGGGAGAGATAACTGGGGATGGCATGGGTTTTTGAAGCCTCAAAGCCCTTCCTCAGCCACACACCTCTCCATCAACCTCCCAATGCTTTACAAACAGTTCCACTGACTGTGAACCGAGTACTCAAATATATGAGCCTTTGGGGGCCATTCTTATTCAAACCACCACACATCACCTGCGTGCCTGTAGGGGTCAGAAGAAGACATCGGATCCCCTGAACCTGGAGTTTCACATGGCTGTGAGTCACCATGTAGATGCTTGGGACCTGAAACTGGGTCCTCTCCAAGAACAGGAAGTGCCTCTAGTTACTCAGTCATCTCTCCAACCCCAACACACACACACACACACACACACACACACACACACACACACACACACGGCAGGGTCTCTCTATGTAGCTCTGGCTGTCATGGAACTCATTATATAACCCAGACTGGCCTCAAACCCACAGAGATGTGCCTGCCTATGCCTCAAGAGTGCTGGGATTAGAGGTGTGTGCCATCACACCTGGCTTCCAACATATAATTTTTGTACATTAGAAAATATAAACAATCAGTTCAAAGACTTAAAATGCCCCAGTCCAGCTTTATATGTTAATTTCTGAGAAAATGGATGACTCCTCTTCACCATGGTCTGCAGTGTTCGAATCCTTTGGCAGTCGAAGCGGCAGCTAGAAGGAAAGGTAGCCTTTCGTACGGTAGATCAGAGCTCACACGCTAGAAGCCACCTCACCTTCCTCCTCTCTATTTCTTCCTTTTCTTTTGTGAAGAATTTCTGTATTAAATTTAATAGCAGTCTGGCATTAAATTCATAATCATTCTACTTCAGCCTTGTAAGTGAGGAACTGTAGGCAGGAGCCACAGCAGCTCCCCAATCAAAGTTTCTCTGCCTGAGCTACATCCCTGCTTCTACAACGGCAGTTTAAATTTTGTCTATTTACCCAAGAAACACTATAAAGGGTTCGGTTAGTATTTAGAATTGTCTTGGTCACAGAATAGGGTCTAAACACCTATTTATTGTGCTTATCAATCTTTTGGTATCCAATACATTTCTCATTTAATAAGTATCAATGAGTTAGTGCAAAATTTCCTGTTAGCTATATTAACAAAATGTTATGTTAAAACTATGTATCTAAGATAATAGTCAATGTTTTTATACCTTAGCCAAATATAACTTGATATAAAATAAAATCCCATTGATTCCATTAGTTTAGTGTGGTAAAATACAGTCACCAAAACAAAGCCCTTTAGAACTGGTTCCTATAGATAGATAAGGTGGGGTACTCCTTTAATCCCAGCAGTAGAGAAATGCAGGCAGGAGGATTGTTGCAAATTTCAGGCCAAGCTGAACTGCACAGTGAATTCAAAGCCAGACTGGCCTATATGTAAAGATTCTGTCATAAAAATATGATTTATATTAAAATAATAACCAGCAGCATATCATTATGTACATGATATATGAAGTTTGTGTTAGGTCAATTCCTAGTGAAGTTTTAAAACATTCCGTCTCAGTTTTCTATCTCTGGAAAAAGACACCATGACCACAGCACCCTTCCAAAGAACACGTTTCATTGGGGTGGCTCACTTACAGTTTCAGAGGCTCTGTCCATTATCATTACGGCAGGAAGCATGGTGGCGTGCAGGTAGACACAGTGCTGGAGCTGAGAGACTCAGAGGCAACAGGAAGTTGACTGACAGTCATACTGAGTGAAGCTTGAGCCAAAGAGACCTTAAAGCCCGCCCCCTCAGTGACATGCTTCCTCCAACAAGGCCACACCTCCTAATAGTGCCATTCCATTTGGGGTCATTTTCTTTCAAATCTTCACACTTTCCATGTGAAAACACTGACATGCATTGATGTCAATGTATATCGGTAAATGTGAACAATCTGGATCAAGAATCAGAAATATAGATAAGGGTTTGAAAATCTTCAAGGTGGTGGTGGCACACACATTTAATCACAACACTTGGGAGGGAGAGGCAGATGGATCTCTGAGTTCAAGACTAGCCTCATGAAGACAGCCAAGACTATACAGAGAAACCCTGTCTTCAGATACCAAAAAGAAAAAAAAAGGAAAGAAAAGGAAATCTTCAAATGAGGTAGCTTGGAACATTGTTCCAAATACCTATATTAAAATTCCTCTTTGCCCCCCCACCGATGTGTTTACTGTTAATCCCAAAATTTAAGAGAAAAAAAGGACCAAGTCCACAACTGTCCAAATTAAAGTAAGCTGTATTTGGGTGGACCTGAGGCTGGCCACCCTATCTCCTCCTAAGTCCAAGTTTTGAGAGCACTGGGCTCTCAAAGTTCCTTTTATAGGAGAGATAAGGTATTCACAGGAGGGTCAATGGGTTGGTGGCTATCTATTGTTAAAAGGACACCGTAATTTTTAGCTGTAGGCCTAGCCTTTAACCGCTGAGCCATCCCTCCAACCCATACAATAAAAAAAAAGGGAAGGAACAAAGGCAAAGATAAACACCAAAGGCAAGAACACTATCAAGTGAATGAAGTTACCGTCAGTTTACATCAGACCTGGAACTTATTCCTGATTACAAATAGAAGTCTTCATTGGCCGGGACTTGACAGAGGACATATCTCTTAGCTAGGAACAGACAGGAACTGTTTTGGCTATAAACAGAACTCTTAACTTGCAAGGCACATTTTTGGTTTGACATTAACCTGTTAGGTATATTTTTGGTTACAATTTTACATTTATTACAGAAAGAGAATTATTTGCTAAGAAAAAAATGTTTTGTTTGGTAACTCATTTCTGAAAAGAAGCTTGCCAGCCTCTTCCCACTTGAAAACAAACTGCACTGCATGCACTATTATTAAATGCAACAATACCTTTCTGTTGAACACAGTGACATATGACAAGTTTGCATTTGAATTATAGGTAATTTATACATAAGGAGTCTTAAGTATTTTCCGACCCACAAACCTCTCTGCTGACACAAGAATCCCAACCAGACCAAATTAAAAGATGTCCAGGTTTAATGGACACCCGCACTCCCAGGTGACCCCCCTGGGAAAACAGGAGGGGAGGTGGGAGAACCGAAATGATCACAGGAGAGGGAAAGGGAGAGACCACCTGTTCATTCTCTGGGGAACAGTTTAAATAGCCTGTGGAGTGGTCTTGACCTTTCCAGGGAGGGGTCACTGGTTGGCGGGCTTTCTCGGAGGTGGAGTTTGGACTGAGGTAACTCCCAGGACAGGGAGCTTTGAAATGGAACTTTCCACCCAATATTTCAAGATGGATGCCAGGGACCTGGGGTGAAGCCCCCCAATCAAACATTCCAGACATTTTTGGATAAGGATGTTAGGGGCTGAGGTGATGCTTTTAACCAAAGAAGGAGGCAAAAGCTCTTTGCGCATTACTTGGTTTTGTTGTGCTAGAGATGGTACCCAGGGTCTTGGACACACTAGGCAAGAATTCCACCACTGAGCAATATTTCTAGCCCTCAGGAAAATATTTGTTTGTGGAGACAGAATCTTGGTAAGTGACCAGGCTGACCTTGACCGTGCTCTGCAGCCCAGGCTGACTTTGAGCTGTGACCACCCTGCCTTAGCCCTTCAAGCAGCAGATATTACACATAGGTCTGCACCAAGAGGTCTAGCAATGGATTCATTTATAATTAAATTCCCTTTTCGTGGCACAGCACATTAAACTGCAATTGCCCAGAAATGGATGCTCCTTTAAACAAGACCAGAATAGATACATTAACAATAGGGCTGTGGCCGGGCAGTGGTGGCGCACGCCTTTAATCCCAGCACTCGGGAGGCAGAGGCAGGCGGATCTCTGTGAGTTCGAGACCAGCCTGGTCTACAGAGCTAGTTCCAGGACAGGCTCCAAAGCCACAGAGAAACCCTGTCTCGAAAAACCAAATAATAAAAAAATAAAAAAAATAAAAAAAAACAATAGGGCTGTGGAGACAGTGCCAAGGTAGAATGCTTATCTAGGATGTGGGAAGTCCTAGGCTTGAGCCTCAGCAACACCGATGCACAAATATAAATAAACACATCCACGATAATGGTAATTATAAGTTGGGAAAATAGCTACTTCTTTTAAGGGTATGTTTATTGAAACAGAAGCCAAGGAAACTGAAAAAGTCGATCGGAAAAGAGCTGGATTATGAGGCTACACTTTACCAAGCTGGGTGTTGGATTAATTGAAGTAGTTTGGGGGAGGCTTCCAAAATTAATGTAACAGCTGTGAAACTGCTTGAGCTGGTGAACTTGAATGTGCCCTTTTCCTTCCTGTTTCCGTGGTTTAGGAGAACAATCTCTTAGTACACAGGGCAATGATTAGGTACACGGACACACAGACAGACACACAGAGACACAGACACATATTCAAGGTCTCACTGTGCTGCCCAGGTTGACTTCAGCCTCCTAGATTCAAGTGAACCTTGATATGGGGTTCCCCTCTGTATGCTGTGAACATGCTTTATTACCATTAGTAAATAAAGAATCTTCTTTGGCATATGATAAGGCATAATATAGGTAGGCAGGAAAACTAAATTGAATGCAGGAAGAAAGAAGGTACAGTCAGGCAGATGCCATGAAGCTGCTATTCTTCCATATATAATATATATTGTATATGTGTGTTTATATGGACTTGCACATATGTATATATATATATGTGTGTATGCCTGACATGTAAAAGAACTCTAAGTACATTAGTGCATTATCACTAACTTCCTGAAAGCAGTGTAAGAATTGAGTTGTTCTGGCTCATTTTCAGTATGAGGTGTGCCTAAGTTCACGAGCTGCAGATAAGCAAGTGTCCCGAGGCATCTGTCGCTCTCACACACAGCTGGTGGCTGAAGTCAGCTTACCTCACAGCTCTGGAGAGCTGCAAGTATGGGCAGTCTGTTATGTGACAGCCTAGATCAACGAAGGGAGCAGTGTGGGGGGAAGCAAGTTACTTATTAAATAAACTGTTCTAAACTTACAAGATGGGGATTTGGAAGGAGAGCAAGCCCTGGTCTATGGGTAGATGGGACAAGCATTTATTGCAATTGGGGACTTTAAAAGCCATTGCCTTGCTCCAGATTGCCACGCCAGCTACTTCGGCCTCTTCTCTATGCTTAGGTCCCTTTTCCTGCAGAACTCCAGATTAAAACTGCTTCGTTTTCACAGCTCTCTTGACTTTCTTATGGCGATATTTTTAACAGTGGTCATGATAAATGGTCTTGTGCTGCTCCGAATCCGTGAATGTGGGCTCTTTTTCTTGTTTACTCCGTGGACGAAAACTCCTGAACATCTGTCTGCTGATTAGAATCTCGGTACTGTGGAGAGACTGGAATGTTGCAGCCCAGAAGCGAATGTCCTTGTCCATGGGAACAGCCACCTCTTGCCTACCTCTGGGTCAAAACTAACATCCTTAGATTAAAAAACCTTGGAATCTGTGGATTTAGTAGACCCACTGACTTCTAGCAACCCCATGGCTAAAATGTCATGTGATAGTATCTCAGGGCATACAGAAAAAAACCCTCCATCTTGTTTGTAACTGCATCTCTGATAATACCTACCAATGTATTTTTTACTTCCCTTGATTTTTGCCTTGATTTCATTTGTTCTGTGAAACTTTAATAGTCCTTCCACGTTGGAAAACGGAATTTGGGATAACCTAAATCTGTGTTCCCGGAGTCATGGTCACTCAGAAGGACACCAGAATAAATCTCATTCCCTTTAGGCAGAAAGGTGTGCTTCCTTATCCTTCCAACAGTGCTCCTGGCAAGATGATTCGGTTCTTCCTAAAGAGCGGCGGTGTGGACACGGCTGGAATTCCTGCCTAGCCCGGCAGTGCTAGCTCTCCTCAGTCGGTTTCAAAGCTTAGTTTCCTCACCTACACTTCTCAGCACCGCGGCCGAGAGGCTTTGGCCCTTGGAGTGTGGTAAAGGGCAGGACTGTTCTTCCGCCCTCCCGGGGCGTGGCCGGTAGGTGAGCGGAGCGGGCGAGGCGTTTCTGGGGTCCAGGTGAGCCTGGCAGGTGCACGCGGCCCTGCCCCGGGCCAATGGGCGACGCCGGTCCCCCGAGTCTCTCGGGCGGGTCCGGGCTGCGCTCTGGCGATTGGCTGTGCAGGGAGGTGACCTGGGCCGCCGCCCGCGGGTCGGACGGGAAGCGAGGCCTGCGGGGGCAGCGGTGGGCGCCCGCAGCCGCTCGGCCGGGACGTGGGCCGCGGCTTCCGGGGAGTGACCGCAGTGACCGCAGGCCACCATGAACAGCCAGGGCGACTACACATTCAGGCGGGTGGCCATCCGGCGGAAGTCAGGCGCCTACCTGCCGCCCGGGATCCCGCGGCCCTGGAGCAGACCCTTGCCGCCCTCCCGGCGGGCCGGCTTCCTCGCAGTCCCGGTCCAGGCCGCAAGTACGCGTGGGTGGATGGGGAGGGGCTCGTGCGGAGGGTGCTTGGGTGGGGGGGCGTGCCGTGGATGCGTGGGCTGCCGGGGGGCGTGCCTTGGATAGGTGGGTTAGTGAGGGGGGCGTGCCGTGGGTGCGTGGACTGGCGGGGGCGTGCCTTGGATTGGGGGGGGCGTGCCTTGGGTGAGTGGGCGTGCCGTGGATGCGTGGGCTGGTGGGGGCGTGCCTTGGATTAGTGGCTTGGTGGGGGGCGTGCCTTGGGTGAGTGGGCGTGCCTTGGATAAGAGGGTTGGGGGGCGCGCCTTGAATGGGTGGATTGGTCGGGGGCGTGCCGTGGGCCGGGGTTCGTGGTGGGAGCATGGTTTGCATTGTTTGGGTGGGCTGGTAGGGGTGTGCCTTGGGTGGGTAGGAGGGGGCTATTTGGCCAGCCTCCTGCAACGTTGATGGCACCCTCTCTCCTGAAGTGAAAGCAACCTCGGGGTTAGTTAATTGCAGGTTGAACGCGCTTCCTAGTTAGTTTGTCCTTTCTCTCAAGGCTTCTTTAGCAAGAAAATGACCGTTCTTGAAAAGTAAAGGTGTGTCTTTATAAAAAGTTATTATACAGCCAATTTTCTTTATACTGCTATTTAAGCTTCGCTAAATTCCTTCCTTCAGTTGACCTTGGTTCCCCGGCGTTTCCTTCTCAGAAGAGGCTTCCTACCTTCCTGAGGGCAAAAGTTAGGCACTCAGAGATCAGTAACAAGTGTTTACATTTATAAATTCTGAGTCTTAAAAAGAAATCTTCTCACCATTCTGTTATTGACCTTCACGGATTTTGTAATGATTGAGCACGCAGCTCTGATTACTTAATGTGGTTAAGTGTTGAGGATGGTAAATGTACCTTGTAGTCCTTGTCCCAAAGCCGTGGAAAGGTATACGGCAGAAAATCGTGATGGATGGTGTGTTCTAAGTGTGTGCCCGCGTTAGATAAGGTCGTGATGCGAGAAGATTCCCGAACAAGGAACTGGGTCATGGATACTCCTCCACACTCATTTCCTGCAGAAGTGGGAGACTGATGATGTATTGTTGAGATTTCTTCCAGTTTGGTCTGATTCACCAGTCTGAATGAAAGTGAAGCTTGCTTTGAATAGACTTCTGTATTTTGGAAGCATCGGTGTTTTTCAGGGCAGATGCTGGGCTGATTCCTTACAGCGTTAGTGAAGTGCTGTCACTTGGTTTATCTTCAGATGCTTTGCAGAGGTGATCAAGAGTGCAGGGGCTCAGTATAGTCTAGAAATTATTTCCTTAAGTCAGCTGTGCTTATAGAAAGAGTTCTGTTTGCTCTCTTGCTTTTTTCAGTGACAAGGATGGAACTCAGGGCACCACGGGTAAGCAGGCTACCACTCAGCTATCTTTTCTTCCTCTTTTAAGTTTTAAATAAGAGAATCTCATCTCTGACCCTTTAAGAAATAGAGTGCCTATGGGTGGTAGAGAAGGCTCAGCAGGTAAATTAGGCACTTACTGCCCAACCTAGGCCCTGAGCTCCACTCCTGGTACCCACATGTCTTCTCTGACACGGCTCCTCGTTTAAGAAAAGGAACATTTCTGTGGATAACTGCCCACTCTGACTCACTTCAACTGTGTGGTCCTCTGGAAGAGCAGCCAGTCCCTTAACCACTAAGCCATTTCTCCAGCCCCTGAATTAACATTCTATGTTTTAGAAGACAGCCAAGTGTGCTACTGAGACCTGTAATCCAGCACATGGGAGGCAGAGGCAAGAAGGTGGTCCTGCCTTGAAAGTCCTTAAAGCAATCTAGTTTCAAGTCAGTCTGAACTAAGAGTGAGATTCTGTATCATACATAAGGAAAACAAAACAAAACACACAGAAATGAAGTCAATTGGTTACTTATCCTCTCAAGATGGATTTCTTCCTGGTGATAATCAGTCACATGACCATCGTGGATACAGCCTCTTTCCATGAATTCTTATTCACAGCGGGAACGTCAGGTGACATCTTTGCTATAGGTCTCAAGAGTTACCTGGTGACATTCTTAGCTCTTGGGTTGGTGGGAGCTGGTGATCTGTTAGTTAACACATTTCTAAAGTACCCCACACTGATGGTCACAAACAAGCTACGTCACACACAAAGGTGGGCAGCGGATGATTATGAGCTCTGAGTTTCCGGAGTCCAGTCGGAGACGGGGAGGAGCGACAATATGAGCAGAGGTGTCAAGACCATGATGGGGACACCCACAGAAACAGCTGACCTGAGCTAGTGGGAGCTCACTGACTCCAGACTGACAGTTATGTGACTGAAGCAGCCGATGAGGCCACTGGCGGTGGGACCAGCATTTGTCCCTAGTGCTTGTTCTAGCTTTCTGAAGCCCATTCTCTTTGGAGGAATACCTTGCTCAGCCTAGATATGGGGGGCGGGCCTTGGTCCTGCTTTAAAGTGATGGGCCAGACTTTGTTGACTCCCCACGGGAAGCCTCACCCTCTCTGAGTAATGGGTGGGAGTGGGGTGGGGTGGGAGGAAGGTGCAGGAAGTGGGAGGGAGGAGGGGAGGAAGTAGGAACTGGGATTGGTATGTAAATATTGTTTTAAAATTTAAAAAATTTGTAAAAAAATAGCCCAAGATAACTTGATTCATACATTTTAAGGGATATATACAGTGTAAGATTGGAAGATTTTTTGTTATTAGGTGCCTTTATTATATTTGTATTGTAACTACTGGTGTATTTATACTTCTACCATCTTATTTTTAGGCTCTCTCCAGCTTTTTCTGGGCCTTTCTCTTTTTCCTGTCCCATAGCGGAGCATCTGAAGGTCTTGTGGTTGAGGAGATCTTTCCTACTCGGTGTTGTTTCTGCTGACTCTCATTGCAAGTAGCTCATTTATTTTATTTTTCCTGTTATCTGTGAAGTATCTGCATTGATGACAACATTCTGTTGTACACAGAAGTTTCCAGGAAAAAAAATCTTGTGTGTGGAGTTTAACCAGCTAGTAGAGATTCTACAAGGTTGATTGACTGATAAAAGAGTGTTAGCGATTGCCCAGAGCCAAATCTTTTTGAGTTTCCAAGAGTTGATGGATTGAATTTTCAACTAAACCTGTGCTCCTTGAGTCTTTCGGGCCTTGCCCCTAAAGGCTTCCTCTTTGCAGGCATTGAAAACACTTGTATGTAGTGGGTACAAGAAGCCGATGCTGTTTTCTGGAAATTATTTTTTTTAATAATATAGTCTACATTTCTCAGCTGGCTCTCCAGGCTGTTTTCTTACTGGTTTTAGAACTCATAGTCCAGACTCTCAGTCCGAGGTGGAGATACGGAGGCCCAGCTTGAGCGGTTTCAGAGAGAGCAAGGTTTCTACTGGCAGCTGGTCTAGAGGCCATCCATGAGGCCATACATACATACACGTGATATCTTGGCAAAGAATCTGGTTGTTTTCTGCCCTTGTCCTAAAAATTTACGGGAGGCTGAATTAAAAAGAATTGTGCTAGCTTCTTTGGCAGAGGAATTTTCAAGTCAGCATAAATAATGTTGAGCCTACAGAATGTGTATCACTGACAACTCTTATGCAGTTCTGTAGTGAAGAGCAAGAGGGGCTAAAAGAGATACTTAACGTACAGTTTGGAGAAAAAAGGAACACATGCCGCTAAGTGGCTATTTCCTGCATAGGGAAGGTGCCTTCAGGGTAAGACCCGCTCTTAGCTAAACTACAACTTGTGAAGGGAGAAAACCTAAGGGATGTTTACTTGCAGAAAGCAATTTCCTTAACATACAAAAACTGTTGCTAATGCAGTCACAGGAGTGAGAATCCATCCCAAGTTGGCAGGCAAATTTGGCAGTTTTGCTTATGTGTGACAGGCTTTGTGGACATGAAAAGATGCAAGAGAAAAGGGCCTCATGAATTTACCCCCCACAGTTTTAGAGAGCTGCTGAGGCCAGACAATACATGGCTGTGTATTTCCGGTGAAGCTGTGATAGGCCATTTCATGAAACTGTGGAGAAGTTAAGCCTGGGTTTTGGTGGAGCCCCCAAGATGTTGGAGATGCCAGAACCGTGAGCATTCTAACCAGGAGAACTGCAGACAGGGAGTGAACCAGCCCAGGAAAGAATGTACGTTGTGGGCAGCAAAGCCAAAGGTTGAAGCACAAGAACTCTTTGAAACTAAAGTCCAGACACTGCACGTCAGGAAGTGGCTCGTGTCAGGACTGCACGCACTAGGGGATCTGACGCTTGCCCTGCTCGGTTTTGGTCTTCCTTTAGTCCAGTCTTTCTCCCAATATGCCCTCATTCCTCAGTTTCGGAATAGGAGTGTATGTTTTGTGTCATTATAGGTTGGAAGGATATCATTTGTTTCCTTTTGCAGGAGGCAGTCTAGGGGTCGTGAAATGATGCGGTGTAGGGGTCTTGATGAGGTTAGTTTTCTCTGCCAGTTAAAGAATTAAAGAGCAGGAAAAAAAATCTGTAATGTACAAGTAGCAGCAGAGAAATCTCAAACCCCACGGAATCAGCAGTTGAAGGAAGGCGTTTCCTGGGGGTGAGGAAACACACACATAGCAGACACACAGAGGAAAGAACACCCTGCAAAATGGGGAGGACTTGAAAAGCTGCAATCCTGTCTCTTTTTGATGGTTTCAAGCCTTTGAAGATTCTTCCTCCCCTACTTTAGGGTTGGTTTGAAATCTGTTTGAAATAGTTGATTGGTCTGAACTGTTATGTGACAGTCTTGATCAGGCCACGGGGTATGAAATTTTTTGTTTGTTTCTCTGTGTAGCCTCCTGAGTCCTGGGATTAAAGGCTTATACCAAAATGCCTGATTTGGATATTCTTGTTATATTAAATAAAAGTAAAAATTATTATAAAATATAAGTGGTTTTTTTTTTTTTACCAAGTTGTGTAACAGATATGGTTGAAATGGTGTTTCAGTCAGTTACGTGGTTGGTATTCTGGAATATCTTCTATAGAAGCATAGAAACTGAAACAGCGCAAAGACCATTGGTTAGTAAGTTCCCACAGGAATGACTTTCCTGTAACATTCGGCAGCTGCAGGTGTTGGGTGTGTTCATGAACTGACTGGGAAAGAGTGTGTGTGTGTGGGTGGGGGGGACTGAAGGGAGTTTAAGGTCCTTAAGGAAGCAGGAAAAGCTCCACTGGATGAACTGTGATCACGCAGTTGGGTAACAAGTGCCAGGGAAAGTGTTTAATGAAGACTCTGGCCCTTCCTTGAAGGACCTCAGATGAATAAAGCACTCATAATATGGCGCTTTAAAAACAAGATTTTATGAGCCTAGTGTTTATGAAAGCCTGCACTGAGATTTCCCACTTGTACTTTCGCTATATGGGTGGTTTAAAAACAGGCTTTGAAGACTTTGTCCTACATAAACGCTGCTCTTTCTTGCGCTGCTTAGGAATGAGCAGGTTGTGTGCTGCCTTCTGGTGCCATGTAAGCTGTTCCTTCAGGAGGAGGCTTTCAGGCCAGCTGTGGCTCAGTGGCCTCTGGACTCTGTTTCTGAAGTGCATGGTATCCTTGGCAATAAGAACTCACCTTCTACCTCTGAAGGCAATAACCATAGGCTGCATGTTTTAGGAGTCTGTTAGACAGCCTTGGCCTTTTTATGTCTAGTTTTCATTAGGTGGCCTTTGGTCTTTAAAGAGAGCATTGTTTAGCCCAGATGAGAAATGTTCGTTAAAACTAATATGTTATTTATGGGTAGAATTAGGTACATTATAGTTTTTTTTTTAGATAATCATTGATAGTATGATTGTTTATGTCTTTATCAGACATCTCTTGTTATTTTACTCTCCTCCCTCCTTTTTCTCTGTTTACCTCTCTTACCCATCCCCAAAGAGCTCCCCTTTCAAATATCCCCTATCAGATAACTTGTACCCTATTATCTTCCTTTCTATTGCTCCCAAGCCCAGCATTCCTGGAAGAGTCCTGTCTTAGTCAGTGTTCTGTTGCTGTGAAGAGACACCATGACCACAGCAACTCTAATACAGAAAATCATTTAATTGGTGCTTGTTTACAATTTCAGAGGTCTAGTCCATTATCAACATGGTGGGGAATATGGCAGGGTGCCGAAAAACAGGGTGCTGTAGAAGGAGCTGAGAATCCTACATCTGGATCCATGGACAACAGGAAGAAGAGTCACTGGGCCTGGGTTGGGCTTTTGGAACCTCAAAGCCCTCCCCAGTGGCACATTTTCTCCTAAACCTTCTCAAGTAGCACAATTCCCTGATGACTAAGCATCCAAATATATGAGCCATCCATTCATGATCAAGCTATCACACCACCTCTGGAACCAAAACTTCTAGGCCAGCAGAACTTAATGTTGTGGGAACAGGAAGCAAAGATTTTCCCAGGGGATAACTGAGGGTGATAGGGAGTAGAACTATTCCCCTTCTATGCCTTGATTCCTGGACATGTGACTCCTAGTGATGGAGAAACCGTACTATATATTGGGTGCTGGTTTAAACCATATGCTTCTGGAGAACCCTGCCCAGTCTTCCATGTGACCGTTACTAATTGGCACTATAGCCATTCCATCATTCTATCAGGACAGCTGCCTAAGGATTTCAGGGAACATGTTAAGAAAGTGGATTCTCTGAGCACATTTGTTTGGCTGTGATGGGTTCCTAGGTCAGAGTCAATGCTGTGTGGAATACGATGACAGTGGATAAGGTGGTCTCTGAGTCCACAGACAGAAGCATTATGTGTGGGAAAGGCAAATCTATAGCCAGAATAAGTATCTACTCCAATATAGGCAAAGCATTGTCGTGTCCACAAAGAAAGTGGTCACATGTAGTCAATCTACCATCAGGTCACTAGCTGGTCACCCTGGGGAATGATACCATATCTGGGGCTCAGTGTTGGTCTCTGCTATTTGCAGCCCTCAGCATCAGCTGTCGCCAGGTCAACCTTGGTGAGTGAGAGGCCATGCATAGCCCCATCTCCGCCACCATGGCCACGTTGTGCATAGGCCCACTGGGCACTGACAGGGACGGCTGGGAGAGAGGCTGACTGTCCACAGAATGGTCATCCTATGTACTTGGTCCCTGAACTCCTCCTCAGCTGGGTCACCTTTTGATGAGCATCCACATGGAACGGAAGTATCCTTGCATCCTTCACTGATTTGGAGAGATTGATCTATATATTTCTATAGATATTTTTCTCACCAACTTTCCAGTCATGCTCTTTCTGAGTCCATAACCAACCCACTGGCTACAACCTGTCAATCAGTGAACAATCACATCTGGTCATTTCTTTTTCCACACAAAACGTATGACTATGTGTGCTGCCTGAAGTTCTGCCCACTGTGAAGATTTCCCTTTGAGAAAGGGGTTGTGATGCTGCAGCTGTCTACTTCTGGATGGTGCCTGCATAACACATAGAACCATCTGTAAACCCAAGGCTTCTCTTCCACAGCCAACAGATCATAGGGCACACCCCACAAGGCTATAGGTGCATGCTTGGCAGCAGATGGCATTGTAATGGAAGTAGAAACCAAAGGCATTTGGGCAGCTCTTCATGTGACTTGCTGTGTCCTCAGAGCCTGCTCTGGCCTAATCACATATATACCCCTTCCATTTGATAATGCATTGCCCTACTTCATGATTTGGTGGGTCAGGTAACACCCAGATCATGATGGGCAGCTCAGGTCGCATGGTAACTTGGTGGCCCATTGTCAATGTTCAGTTTCTCCTAAGGCCCAATAGCAAGCCAATAGCTGTTTCTCAAATGGAGAATAGTTTGCTGCAGATGGTGGTAGAGCCATGCTCCAAAACTTCAAAGGTCTCTTCTCTGATTACCTATGGGGGGCTGCCGGTATCTCCAAACAATATCCCTATCTTCCAGAGACACCTCAAGTACCATCAGTTCTGCAGAATTATATTGTTCAATGGTAGAGCAGCCTGGACCTGTTGAAGAGCCTTCTCCTTCCTATCCCAGGCTCCAAACGAGCAGCTTTCCCAGTTGCTTGATATATAGGCCAGAGTGATTCACCCAAGTGAGGAATGTACTGTCTCCAGACTCCAACTAGGCCACTACAGGCTGTGCTTCTGTATTGCTGGTGAGAGGTGCCAGGTGCAATACCTTATTCTTCATTTTGGAAAGAATGTCTCTGCATTCTCTATACCACTGCACTCCTAAAAATTTCACTGAGGCCCTTGAATTTTGGTTGGATTTATTTCTCATCCTTTGGTATGTGTTACCAATGGGTCCAAAATGGTTGCTACCTCCTGCTCACTTGGTTCAGTCAGCAAAATCCCATCAATACAGTGGAGCAATGTGATATTTTGTGGGAGGGACAGGTGGTTAAGATCCCTGTGAACAAAGTTGTGACACAGCTGGAGAGTTACTATGTTCTTGAGGTAAAACTGTTAGGTATACTGCTGGCCTTGCCAACCGAAAGCAGATAGCTTCTGGTGACCTTTGTGAGCAGGTATGGAGAAAAGACCATTTGCTAGATCAGTAGCTACATGCCAGGACATGTGTTAATCTGATCAAGTAAGGGCCCCACTTCTGAACCAAAATCTGTAGTAGTCAGGGGTTTCTAGAGAAATGGAAGTGATAGCATAAATCTGTCTATCTATGTATCTATCTAATCTGCATCTATGTAAGACTTATTACAGGCTATCATCTGACTAGTCCAATGATGTCTGTTTCCTGACAGAAAGTCCAAGAATCCAGGAGTTAGCTAGTCTGTGAGGCTAGATGTCTCAGCTGATTGTCAATATATGTCTGAAGTAGGCTCTAGTATTAGTAGGCAATGAACTTGACAGAGTGAGAGCAAGAAGATAAAAAAGCAAGAGCTTTCTTTTTCCATGTCCTTTATGTAGGCTACCCCTGGAAGGTGTGGCCCTGATTTAGGGCTGGTCTTCTTACCTCAGATAATCCAGTCCAGAAAAATCCCTCACAGTTGTGCCCAACTGCTGGCACTTTAGTTAATTTCAGATGTAGTCAGCTGACAAAAGAGATTAGCCATCATAGCAACCAGTCGGCATCATTATATTTCTTACTTTCTTACAAATGTTCAAAACATTATATACTGTGCCACTAAATTCCTTGATCTTCACAAACAGTGAATCAGGAGCCTCATAAATGTATCTTTCTTGGCTCTTTAAATAGTTCACAACATGGATTTTCAGTGTCCCTAGTGATTGCTCTCTTCACGGAGGTGGATTGCCTAATGTTAGCTGCGCTTATATTGACAAGGTGGAGAACCTGGAGTCTGCTTAGTCCATGAAACATCTCTCAGGAGTCCCAGTCTGATGCTGACAGCCTGGAAGATTGCTGGAGAGCCACTGCTCTTGAGTCCACCTTGGATTGCTGTAGTGCTTTGAGTGCGAATGACCCCATAGGCTTATAGTTGGATGCCTAGTCATTAGGGAATGGAACTGTTTAGGAAGGGCTAAAAGAATTAGGACGTGTGGCCTTGTTGGAGGAAGTGTGTCACTGGGGTTGGGATTTGTGTTTTAAAAACCCTCTTCAGGCCCAGTGTCTGTCTCTCTCTCTCTCTCTTTTTTTCTCTCTCTCCCTGCAGATGAGGATGTAAAGCTCTCAGCTACTGCTCCAGCACCATGCTTTTGTGCTTTCTGCCATGATGATCATGAACTAACACTCTCAAACTGTTGAAAAGCCCACAGTTAACTGCTTTCTTTTATAAGAGTTACCTTGGTCGTGGTCTATTCACAGCAATAGAACAGTGACTAAGACAATGGCCCAAGAACTTGGGTTCCAGTATCAGCTGCGGCAGCTGTAGCAGTGCCAGCAAGAACAGGGATGAACTCAAGGTCAGGGTCGATGGACTCACCAGTGAGACTGGAAGGCAAGCAGGCAAAGGATCCTCGCTTTAAGTGGGCTCCTCCCACCCTGCCCGCAAAATACAGCTCACATGTAGGGGTGTCTTCCCCTACATGTTAATATATTGTATTATATTATTATAACATAATAACACAGCTCATATAAGAAGGTGCCTCATAAGTTCTGGTTAATCTAAGGTAGATAATTGTTCACAGGCTTGTCTTCCTTTGCTAGTTTTAGATACTATTATTAGAATTACTCATCACAGTGCCCAAGGTTAGGATATATTGCAAAGATAATATTTTAGCTTAAGTCTTACATGTTAGCTCTTTCTCGTGACATATTAATAATGATATCTGAAAATACTAGTAGCTAAGGTAAAGAAAATGACTGATTTTCCCTAATAGAATCACCATTGAATTTTTATCATTATCATTACTATTAAGGTTTTAATGTAAGATTATATATATTAATTCTGCACAGGAATCAAATGCAGTCACTGGTATGTGTTATTTGTTCCTGGATCTGAAGTTCATAAATTATTCATCATATTCAAGGTATTAATATTCTTTTGTTTGCTTTGTTAATACAATATTTAGATAGAAAAAAAGTACTTTGGGGAAGTTATTTTTGAATCAAAGGCATGTAGAAAACCTACAAATATTCAAGTAATTAAAATGGATATCCATTGTGATGGAGTGTGACTTCAGCGCTTAGAAGCCTGAAATAAGAGAAAACCTCACAAATAGTCAATTAAAATCTATTGTGATGGAGCATGCCTGTGACCTCAGCTCTTAGAAACCTGAACCATGAGCTGGAGTTGTAAATCTGACTGAGATACAGGTTGAGATTTTGTTTCATAAATAAATAACAACAAGAAAATAACTTATGTAAATATGAAGTGTATTGATTTTTCCCTCCTTTCGAAGAAAGGTTTTCGTGTCTCTATGATTCATAAGAGTTCAAATCTTATAACAGGCCTTTCAAATGGTTTCTCTACTTTTAGACTCTCACAAGTTGGAAAAGTGCCACAGAACATCCTATTTCTTCTGACAGCTCTTACCAGGTATTTTTTTGTAATCTGCTGAGAGTTTTAGCAGTGGTGGATTATGAGTGCGTGCATTTCTGCAGAGCCCTGAGAGACTCTATGAAACAGTAAGGGATACTTCCTGGAAGAAACTTCAGAGCACTGTGTGTTTTTAAAAGTGGATGTGTATTCATGTAAACTCTGCTTTGTTGTTACTATTTCCATCCTTGTGAGGTTTTAACTGCGACCTTCAAAACTGTGGGTTTATTTTGGTTTCTGCATATCGAATAATTTATACCAAATTAGAAGTGAAGCATTAAATAACTGTGGTAGCAGAGTGTGGGGCCCTAGGAGCCACCAGTGCTTAGGCCAAGGTTTGACCTTTCCGTGTTCTCAACTGCCCATGCATCAAGATCTCACTTTAAAAAAAATTTCTTTATTGACTCTTGGGGAGTTTCACATCATACACCCACTTCTGTTCACCTCCCAGTCCCCCCATCCTTCCCTTATCCCTGCCATGCCCCCACCCCCACATAAGGAAACAACTCAAAGTAAGCAATCAAGCAGATAAAAACAAGCAAAGAACAAAAAACAAAACAAACAAAAAATTACAACAAAAACAAAATAAAACCCACAACAACAGAAAACTCTGTTTGCTTCTCCTTCTTTCCTGCTTCTCCAACACCTTTTCATTCATCCTGGTGGCAATGGAGGCTTCAGTGTGCCCAATAGTATACCTCTTGGTCCCAGCAGTTTTACTGTCACTGATCTGATTCAAGGCCTCTGGTTTCTGGTATCCTAACCAGAACTCCTCTGAGATATCCTGTGGCTGCCCCTAGTCTTGGAGATCTTGGGGGTACTGTTCCATAGGACCAGTCCCTTCACCAGCTCCAGCTGGTCCTAGATGGGGTAGATGCTAGGGTGGGTCAACCCAAGACCTAGCTGTGGGCCTGGATAGTAGCCAAGCTGGTCAGTCCAGGCCCCTGGGGCCACCCACCTTGGATGAGTGGGTGAAGTCAATTTCCCTATAAGCTTCTTCTCAGGGTCCGTTCACCCTGGCCTGTGGTGAGGGGTGGGGGGCATCTCTCCAGCATGCGGGGGCCAGCTCTCTTGCCGTACTGTCCAGCGAGAGGCAAGGTCAGCTGTCCCAGGGCCAGTGAAGGGTGTGGCAGACTGAGCATGACCCTCTGATTTCATCTCACGTGGTTCCCTCACAGGCCACAGATTCCAGCTGTAGCTGGATCATGAACCTTGACATGGCCCTCAGCAGCAGCTTGGGCCTAGTAGACGTCCTGGCTCTGAGCAGAGGGACTGGTCACTCAGATGGGAATGGTTGTGGCCCTATCCTTGGGCCTCTATGTGACCTCTGGTAGCAATGCAGGACCCAGATTTCAGCACAGACCCACAGCCACGGTAGAACCATAGACCCAGACATGGTCCTCAACAGTGACTGGGTCTGGATGTCACCATTGCCCCAGCAGAAGTATGGCCCTGAGACACCAACGTGGCCCTCGATCTCTGGTGTCTGCATGGCCTTTGATGGTAACAGGTGTATTGGACATCAGCACAGACCCTGGCTGCAGTAGGACCACAGACCCCGACATGGCCCTTAGCTGCAGCTCTGGCCCAGACATCACCATGACCTGTGTAGCAGTACAGGACACTCAGATCTGGATGTGTCCTGGCCCTTAGCCACCAACCTGGACTCAGGTGGCTGATCAGATCCTGGGCATCCTCACGGCACTTGGTGGCAACAGGTGCCCCATATATCAATCCAGACCCTGGCCACTATAGGACCACAGACCCCGAAATGGCCTTCATTAGCAGCCTGGGCCCAGAGGACACCATGGCAGCACTCTAGCTAGGCATGGCAACACTCTGGGAAACAGAGGCAGGAGGATTTTTTTTTTTTGAGTTTGAGGCCAGGCTGAACTACAAAACCAGGTTTAGGCCTAGAGGCAAAATAAAACAGAAACATTTTGTTTTTTAATCTAAATTTCTAGATATTTCTTTTTTTGTTTTATTTTTCGAGACAGGGTTTCTCCGTAGCTAGTTTCTCCTGGAACTAGCTCTTGTAGACCAGGCTGGCCTCGAACTCACAGAGATC
This sequence comes from Microtus pennsylvanicus, assembly GCF_037038515.1. Taxonomy (NCBI): domain Eukaryota; kingdom Metazoa; phylum Chordata; class Mammalia; order Rodentia; family Cricetidae; genus Microtus; species Microtus pennsylvanicus. The sequence goes on along the minus strand of NC_134579.1, from coordinate 81,097,016 downwards.
CGCCTGCCTCTGCCTCCCGAGTGCTGGGATTAAAGGCGTGCGCCACCACCGCCCGGCCTAGATATTTCTTTTAAAAAGTGCCAGGAGGATACCCAGGGTCAGATCAGTCATCTGAGTCCAGGTTGGTGGCTAAGGGCCAGGACGCGTCTAAGGGAGAGAATGCTACCGAGGCGTCTAATCAGTGCTTTGCTATTTATTAACAGTGGATTGTGTTATCCGTGTTAAGCTCAATGGAGGGTCTTCAAAGGCTTTCCAGAGTTAGTCACAGGTGACCAATATGGTGGCAGTCCCTTGTCATTATCATTATCTCAGCAGGATGCCCACCATAGTATCATTAGGTATCAGTGCTCCAAGTTTTCTTCAACAACATAACCCGCATGTTTAAGAAAAACAAAATTATTTTTTTTTAAAATGGATGCTTCCGATTTAGAGGGTTATCTAGAAATGAAGTTTATCTTCGTGAAGGCAAGCTTTGGAAGGACAAAGGGCAAGCAAGTCCTTGCGTTTGGGCTCTGCCCTCCTCTGCTCTGGAATGAAAAGCTGAAGGCAGTATTTGGTCTTCAAGCCTGTGAGTCCTGCAGCCACCAGGAGGCAGTGGAGAGGCAAGTATGTCAGGCTGGCCTGCAGGCTGGGAAAGCCGTCAGTGGTCAGAGAATTTCAGGGCGAGTGCATGTCTTAGTACAACTGTGCAACTGTCCTTTGTTTATAAGTGACTTGACATTTTTTCTTGCATTGTTTATTGCCCTTTCTTTGTTCTGTATTTTTAAGCTTCTAACTTGCATGTGTTGTGGGGAATTTCTTTTCTGGCCCTGACTAGTTGGTCTTCTGTAGACTTCTTGCACCTGGATACACATTTGTTTCTCTGAATTTGGGATGTAGTCTCTGATTTTCTTGAAAATATTTATCTGCCTTTGCTGCACGATTGTTCTTGTCCTGTGGGTCTTTTTATGGTTCCCCGGAGCTGGGTTCTTGGTGCAGAAACTACGTAACGATCTTGATAAAGAGTAGTGAGTGAGGAATCACAGCGTCGGCGTCTAAGGCTTTTGTGGAGTTAAAACTGGCAATGGAAGAGGGGTAGACACATAAAGGAAACAGTCCAAAGCCTGGAACATTGCCACAGGAAAAACTGCGAAAGATATTAAAGTCAAGGAAAGATGATTTGTTCCACAAATTGTTTCCCACTGGATACCCATGAACCGTGGAAGAAAAGAACCAAGGAAGAGAGGAAGGAAGGGAGAGAGGAAAGGAGGGAAGATAGAATGTTCAATCCATTCAATATAAACTTTGGAGGTGTGTGTAACCTTTTGATCTGGTGACACAATATTGTCATCTAAAATGTTCATGATCAAAAAACATACACTCTTGACCCCTCTGGCTCCTACAATCCTTTCCCCCTCTCTTCCGCAGGATTCCCCGAGCTCAGCCTAATGTTTGACTGTGAGTCTCTGCATCTCTCAGTTGTTGCATGCAGCCTCTCTGGCGATAGCGGGGCCTAGGCAGTGATCTATCAGTATAACAGAATATCACTAGCATCATCACATGGACATTTTTTTCCCTCCAGTCATGCTTGATTCTATCCTAGGTCTCTGGGCCACCCAGCCTGTGGGTGGTGGCACTCCAGGCAGTGTCAGGGTGGGCACCCTCTGGTGGCATGGTTCTCAGGCTGGACCAGTCATTGGTTGGCCACTCCCTCAATCTCTAGGCCGCCCTTACCCCAGTATATCCCATAGGCTGGATAGACCATAAGTAGAAGGATATGTGGCTGGGTTGTTGTCCCAGCCACTGGAAGTCTTGCCTGGCCACAGGAGGTTTCTAGATCAGCCTACATTATCCTCTTTTGTTGGGAGTCTTAGCTGGGGTCGTCCTTGTGGATTGCAGGAGTTTCCCTTGCACCAGGTTTCTGACCCCAAGTGACTCCCTTCCCAGTAGTCTCTTTTAGTAGTCCCCCATCCCCACCCTATCTCTCATGTCCTCACCCCCACCTACCCCCAGTCTATCCACGAAATCTCTTTTATTACCCCTTCCCAGAGAGATTCTAGTGACCTCTTTGAGCCCCCTTGTTAGCTAGCCTCTCTGGGTCTGTGGATTGTAGCCTGTTAGCTTTGCTTTACAGCTAATACCCACTTATGAGTGAGTACATACCATGTTCGACTTTCGGGGTCTGGGTTACCTCACTCAGGATGATGTTTTTCTAGTTCCATCAACTTGCCTGCAAATTTCATGATGTAATTGTTTTTAACAGCTGAATAATAAGCCACTGTGTAAATGTGTCACATTTCCTTTATCCATTCTTCAATTGAGGGGCATCTAGGTTGTTCCCAGGTTCTGGCTATGACAAATAAAGCTGCTGTGAACATAGCTGAGTAAATGTCCTTGTGGTGTGATTGAGCATCCTTTGAGTATATGCCCAAGAGTGGTATCGCTGGGACTTGAGGTAGATTGATTACTAAATTTCTGAGAAACCACCATGTTGATTCCCAAAGAAGCTGTACAAGTTTGGACTCTGCCAACAGTGGAGGAGTGTTCCCTTTGCTCCATGTCCTCTCCATCATGAGCTGTCATCAGTGTTTCTGATCTTAGTCATTCTGACCAGGGTAAAGTGAAATTTCCCTGCTGGCTCAGGATGTTGAGTCTTTTTTTTAAAAAAAAATGTTTCTTCGCCATTTGAGATTCTTCTGTTGAGAATTCCCTGTTTAGATCTATACTCCTTTTTTAAAATTGGATTGTTTGTTTTTATATGTCTATCTTGAGTTCTTGCGTATTTTGAGTTCTTTTTATATTTTGGAAATAAGCTCTCATCAGATGTGGAGTTGGTAAAGATCTTTTCTTATTCTGCAGGCTGCTGTTTTGTCTTATTGATGGTGTCCTTTGTCTTACAGAAGCTTCTCAGTTTCATGAGATCCCATTTATTAATTGTTGATCATAGTATCTACACTATTCATTTTCTGTTCAGGAAGTTGTCTCCTGTGCCAATGCATACCAGGCTGTTCCCCACTTTCTCTTCTACCAGGTTCAGTGTATGGCGTGGGAAGTCCTTCTGTCTATGTGTTGCTTTTATTGGTTAATGAATAAAAAAAAACTGCTCTGAGCTTATAGCAGAACAGGGCAGAACAGAGCTAGGCAGGGGGAAAATAAACTAAATGCTGGGAGCAAGAAGGCAGAGGCAGGGAGAAGCCATGTAGATAGACATCAGAACTTTACCCGGTAAGCCACAGCTGTGGCAATTCACATATTAATGGAGATGGATTAACTTAAGATATGAATTAGCGAGAAATATGCTTAAGCTATTGGCCAATCAGTATTGCAAATAATATGGTTTCTGTGTCATTATTTAGGGGCTGAGCAGCTGGGAACAAACAAGCGGCTTCCTACAACAAGTGTATCTGGTTTTATGTTGAGGTCTTTGATCCACTTAAACTTGAGTTTGTGCAGGGTCATAAATAATAGATCTATTTGCATTCTTCTACATGTCAACTTTCAATTATACCAGCGCCATTTGTTGAAGATGCATTCTTTTTTCCATTGTATAATTTTGGCTTCTTTGTCAAAATTCAGATGTCCATAGGTGTGTGGACTTAGAAATCCCACAGAAAAAACTAACCTGGGCTCATAGGAGCTCATAGAAACTGAACCAACAACCAGGGAGCCTGCCTGGGACTGACTTAGGGCCTCCGCCTATATGTTATATTGTATAGCTTGGTCTTCCTGTGGGACTCCTAACAGTAGGAACAGGGGCTGGCTTTTGAGACTCCGTTCCTCATACCACGTCGCCTTGCACTGCTTTAATACAAGGCGAGCTGCTTAGTTTTACTACAGCTTGATATGCCATGTTTTGTCAGTATCCATGGGAGGCCTGCCCTTTTCTGAACAGAGATGGAGGAGCAAATGAGGATGGGCAGAGGGGAGGTGGGGAGTTGGGAGAGGAGGAGGGAGGGCAAACTGCTCTCAGGATGTAAGAGAAATAAACAGCCACACAATCAGGTCACCAAACCCAGACATTCAAAAGTTAGGTCAAAGAAGTCTTTGATGTAAACATAAACTAAAAACTGTATTATTCTTAGTGGGAGAATTTTGATGTATAACCCAGGCTAGGTTCAAATTCAGGTCCCAGCCTTCCGTGTGCTTAGACAGCAAGTGTATACCATCATATCTGGCTTAAACTATAAACCTTTAAAAGACATAGAAAAATATTTTTCTACCTGTGGCTTAGAAAAAAGTCCTTGATCTGAAATATCAAAGGCATATAAATTGAATCATCTGAATTTGCATACGACAATGTAGCTTAGTGAAAGAGTTCGTGCTCAGCATATGCGACGTTTGGGCTTAATTCCCTAGCAGTAAAATAAAAGTGTAAAGTAAAAGGAAAATTGGAAACAACATAAAAACATTATTTCAGCCGGGCGATGGTGGCACACGCCTTTAATCCCAGCACTTGGGAGGCAGAGGCAGGTGGATCTCTGTGAGTTTGAGACTAGCCTGGTCTACAAGAGCTAGTTCCAGGACAGGCTCCAAAACCACAGAGAAACCCTGTCTCGAAAAACCAAAAACAAAACAAAACGAAACAAAACATTATTTCACTCAAAGTGTATCAGATGAAATATTAAACTGGAAAGGTACCTTTATGAAAACACTCATGTGTGAATGGGCATGTCGATTATTTGCAATGGCCAAAGACTGTGGACAATCATATCTCCTTTAGAATATGAATGGTTAGCCACTGGTGGCACAGCCACACCAAGACTCCTCTGCAAGAGGACACATGGCAGTCTTGTGCCCTTGGCCCTTGCACCCCCAATAATGATTGAAGGCATCATGCTAGACGTAGAAAGAAAGGCATTCCAATCAGGTTAACTCGGTAAATAACAAAATGAAAGGACGGACTACAGATTGGTGACCGTCAGCGGCTAGAGAAGGTGAGAAGGCCGCTGGTCTGAGAGAGCGTGGAGAACAAGAGCCGTTCTTTGTGGAAGCAGGATCACTGTATGTTCATCGTGTTGGCTGAAAATTACACCAGTTTGGACTGGCCTAGAACATTCACCTATGCCAATGACCAGTTTTGATATTGATAGTGTACTATAGTTGTAGAAGATATAATCATAAGAGAAAACCGAGTGAATTTCTCCAGACTGTCTCTGTAGCATCCGTCCGGTATGTTAAGTGTTTCACATTAAAAAGACAGATCTTGTCATTAGACAAGTCATTCTTATTCACTAGTCAGGTGCTGATTAAATTTTTTTTTTTTTTTGGTTCTTGTTTTTCTGTGTATCCCTGGCTGTCCTGGAACTCGCTCTGTAGACCACACTGGTCTTGAATTCACAGAGATCTATCTTCCTCTGCCTGGGATTAAAGGTGTGTGCTGTTGCCATCGCCACCACCACCACAACCTGACTGATTCAAAATATTAAATCTCAGTTAAATAAGATAGTATTCACTTCAGTTCCTTAGTCACATGAGGTGTATTCCAAGTGTTCCTTATTATACTTCCCAGAGGCAGAACAGTCCAGTCCCCGGAGAAAGTACAGTCATTTACTCTGTGTGTAAAGACAGGTAATGTGTGTCGGTACTTACACAGTTTTAAATGGTCTGCCTAGAATTTTTAAGCCAGAAGTAATGGTCTTTCCCAGTAAAATTAAAGAAAATAAATGTACTCAATATGTATTTTTTAAAAGCATTGCCATTTTTAATGGGTAACAGTTAGTACAGAGACTCATAACTGGTTGAAACATTGAGAATGAATGAGTGTTGAACTTATCCCTAACAGAACATCGGTATCATCCCCGCTAGAATGCAGGGATTTTAGGAGCCTAAGGACGGGGGAAGCATCATATGAAACACTGTCTTGATAGGATGTGCTGATGTAATTGTGAACACAAGAGGTGCTCACACACAAAACTAAGCCATGGAAGCAGAGAGAGGCTAGGTGGAAGAGGAAAGGGAGGGATATGTTCATAAGCTACTGCATGCTTATACGAAGCTGTCAAAAATGAAATTAAAATATTTGTAACTTGTAATTTTGAAGCTGTCCAATATTTTAATAAGGAACTGAAATACTTGTTTCATGTCTAGAAAAAAAAAGTAAGTTTTTATTTCTTTATTTTCCAAAGCAGTTACAATTTTTCTCCAAATCCCAATAAAACATATATAGGAGATAGGAAAAAGGAGAAGATAGATTTTAGGAGAAAAGGAAGTCAGTTTGAAACATTTTCAATACCCTAGGCTTTGTGCGGCTTGCTGCCAGTGACTGGCCTTCCAGGGGTAGCTCACTACCACAGAGGAAGTTCAAACAGACCTTAAGCCTTAACTAAAGCTATTTCTGAGGCGAAATGACCTTGAGGAAGTACCAGTTCTCTTCCCGTTTTCCTCACAGCAAACCAGCTGATTAAGGTGGAGAGAACTCAGTGAGTGGATGCTGGGTTTCAAGATGCTCTTAGGTGCTCCTGGTCCCTGGCTGTGTGAAACTTCAAATTTACAAGCAGATTAAACAGGAAGGGTTGAAGAATTGTTATGAAGAGGACCTCATGATGTAGAAAGCAGTTTGTCAGGCCTAAACAGAAAGTATAACAAGAAAAGCAGAACCGTGAGTGTCTGGTCGGGAGCTGTCTGTGGGTGGGCTGTGGCCCTTACTGTAAATGGGTCCGAGACAGCCTCACGGTGAGAGTGCTTACAGGGGTGTCTGCCAGTGGAGTTCAGCAGCTGCTGACAGTGCTCTTCGTGTGAGGACATGGACTATGATGCTGCTTCTGAGTTTCTCCTTCCATGAAGTTTTGTATTTAGCCTCCTAAATTGGGGTTTATGAATTGTTGCATTGGAACAAACTGATTGAAAATTTGGGTCCTAAACCACTGTGGAATTTAAACTTATGTGATTAGATTGGTTATAATTGCTTTGGTTAGAGTTATATCTGGTTTTATGAAGTCTAAAATGGCAAGCTCTGAGTTGTGAATGTGGAAATGGGCACACATTCATGCAGGATTTTACTCAGGGCAACATATTCCACATCTGTGTCCATATAGTCCTTGGATAATGGAAAGGCCCAGTCATTAGTTTGTGAAACATCTATAATGTAGAATTTTTTTTAAGACAGGGTCTCCCTTTGTAGCTCTGGCTGTCCTGGAACTCACTATATAGACCAGGCTGGCCTCAAACTCACAGAGATCCACCTACATCCACCTGCTTCTGCCTCCCAAGTGCTGGGATTAAAGGTGTGTGCCCACCACCACCTGGCTATAATGTAGAAATTTATTCTCTATGAAGTTCTACACTTTAAACTATTATGAGATATTTCAAATAAATTTTTATTCATACTCTCTATCTCCTTCTCTCTTTTTTGTTTCCCATACTCCTAAAGCATTGAAAAGTAGGTTAACAAACAAACAAACAAACAATAACAACAAACCAAGAGCCCTGGCGACACATGCCTTTAATCCCGGCTCTCCAGAGGCTGAGGCAGGCAGAACTCTGTGAGGTCAAGGCCAGCCAGGTCCAGACTAGTCAGGATTACAAAGTGAAACCTATCTTTAACCAACTAACCAACCAGCAACCAAACCAAACCAACCACAAACCAATCAGCCAACCAACCACCAACCAGTCAAACCAATCAACCAACAAATCAACCAGCCAAAGGCCAATATACTTATTAAGATCTATGAAACAGCCGGGCCGTGGTGGCACACGCCTTTAATCCCAGCACTTGGGAGGCAGAGGCAGGCGGATCTCTGTGAGTTCGAGACCAGCCTGGTCTACGGAGCTAGTTCCAGGACAGGCTCCAAAACCACAGAGAAACCCTGTCTCGAAAAGCCAAAAAAAAAAAAAAAGATCTATGAAACATAGCAGCAAAGCAAGACAGCTTCAGTTCAGCCACAGGAAACTGGCATGTGGTCATTTTAAAGCTTCCTGCCACCCGACTCAGCTACGGAGAGGCATCCAGAGACACTGACATCTCATAGACGCCTTCCTGCGCCACAGCCACCATTTAACCTGGGTGAGCTCACGGGCTCTAGTGGGTGAGGTTTGGGAAGCATCGGGCCCTGAGATGGACTTGCTGTAGTGCCACTCACGTCACAGAGGACAACTAGGAAAGGTCACAATTTTAACAGTGTTCGCATGATCACCACAGCTGCATTGCCAGCTCTCAAAACCACCACCGCTGGGAAGTGTGAGTCCGGATGAGGGGAGGCTTATGAAAGGTGGCCAAGTGGAGTAACAGGAACCTGCCAAGCTGACTCTATTCCTGTCACCCAGGTGAAGACAGAAGCATAGGACCAGCTCCACAAAGTCGTTCTTTGACACATGCCGAGTGGCATGCACACATATAACCACATTTGTACGTATGCACAGTAACAGTAAATACATCTCATTATACTCTATATCCTGTGTCATTGACACTTGGAGTGAGCAAGTGTGAGAACCGTGAAGTGCACTGAGCTCATCTCCCTGATGTTGATGTGTAGTGTCTACCATACCTTACTACAACAGAAGAATTTCTAGAAGGCCCCAACTGATTTTCAGTTTATTTCTCCAGCTGGTCTCTTCTATGCTTCCATAAGTTCATAAGTTATTCTAAGAGTTTATTTTGCTGCACTCCTCAAAATCCCTCAAGTATTCAAAGGAAGTGCATGATTTTTTTTATCTCAGTTCTCTTTCAGCAATGCAGTAGTTTGTTGAAAGGATTCTGAAGCTGAGTCGAGATATTGTAGTTTGAATCTGACTGTAACATCATAACAAAGAAAGGGAATTAGTGTTAGATGGTTATGTGAAAGCCGGGTAGACATGTGGCTGTGTATTCTCTTTGGGCAGTCTAAGAAGCCTGTGTTGTAATCAAAACACCCATTTTCGCCAATAATCTTATCTTTATACATAATATGAGTAGCATCTTTAATTAAAATCCTTACGTGTCCAAGCAAAAAGTTACTCATATAGCAATGTGATCTGCATACTTGTTTCTGAAAAGGACCTGAAAGCTCCTCCTTCTCCGGGGAACACAGTCACATTGCTCAGAATTAGTTATTCCTTCTCTTAGCTCTTTGCGGGGGGGGGGGGCTGTGAAAAGATCCTAGTGGTCCTTGAGAACTTTGTTTTTCGTGTGTGTGTGTGTGTTGCTAGATCAAACCTAGGGCCTAGGACAGTCTAAACAAGCTCTGTCCCACAGAGCTGCACCCCCAGCCTAAGACCTGTTTTTTTAAAAAATATTTATTTATTTATTATGTATACAATATTCTGTCTGTGTGTATGTCTGCAGGCCAGAAGAGGGCACCAGATATCATTACAGATGGTTGTGAGCCACCATGTGGTTGCTGGGAATTGAACTCAGGACCTTTGGAAGAGCAGGCAGTGCTCCTAACCTCTGAGCCGTCTCTCCAGCCTCCCTGTTTTTTTGTTTTTTTAATTTATTTATTTTTTATTGAAAATTTCTACCTCCTTCCCTCCTCTCACTTCCCTCCCCTCCCTCCACTCCCCCTCCCCCTCCCTCTTCAGTCCAAGGAGCAGTCAGGGTTCCCTACCCTATGGGGAGTCCAAGGTCCTCCCTGCTCCCCCCAGGTTCAGGAAGGTGAGCATCCAAACAGACTAGGCTCCCACAAAGCGCATCCATGCAGCAGAATCAAAACCTAGCACCATTGTCCTTGGCTTTTCCGTCAGCCTCCACAGTCAGCTACATTCAGAGAGTCCGGTACGCACTCATAAGTGGATTCTAGCCATAAATAAAGGACATTGAGCCTATAATTCATGATTCTAGAGAAGCTAAATAAGAAGGTGAATCCAAAGAATAACATATAGTTATCCTCCTGGATATTGGAAGTGGACAAGATTGCCGGACAGGGGTTGGGAGCACGGGGGTTGGGGTGGAGCGTGGATAAGGCTAGATGGGGAGAGAGAAGGGAGAAGGGAAGATGGAGAGAGCTTGAGGGAATGGGATGGTTGGGATGGAGGAGGGGTAGATGAGGGAACAGGGAAGTAGATATCTTAATTAAGGGAGCCATTTTAAGGTTGGCAAGAGACTTAACTCTGGAGGGGTTCCCAGGTGTCCAAGGAGATGTCCCCAGCTTGTTCCTTGGGCAGCAGAGGAGAGGGTGCCTGAACTGGCCTTATCCTATAGCCACACTGATGAATATCTTGCATATCACCATAGAACCTTCATCTGGCGATGGATGGAGATAGAGACAGAGACCCACATTGGAGCAGTGGACTGAGCTCCCAAGGTACATATGAAGGAGGGAGAACATTAGCAAGGAAGTCAGGACTGTGAGGGGTGCACCTACCCACTGAGACAGCGGGACTGATCTAATGGGAGCTCACCAAGGCCAGTTGGACTGGAACTAAGACCTGTTTTTAAAGGAAAGCTTGTTCTGAACCTAATGGCTTGCTGTAGTTAAATCACATGCAACTAGCCAGCATCGCCCTTCCTATCCCACCCACATCTCTCCCTCTGACCACATGTTGAAATACTTTCTTGGGGTTTTGAAATATAATCTTGGGGTGTCCTCACAACTAGGACAGTTATGAAATAGCACTGTAGTTCCTGTTATTTATGTATTTGCCTTGCACACGAGACGCATGCCTGCTGTCTAACTACAGATGGATAAAAATTCTGCCCCCAAATGATCAATGCAGTTCCCTCTCCTCAAGAGGCAAGAAAAACATCGATTGAAAGAGAAACAGGTGCTGCTGGCTGTTACATGAAAGGAATCTTTTATGGGGTGTGGTGAGTACTGCCATCTTATGACCACAGTTTCAGAACGATCTCGGCATACAGCAACAGAATTTTCTGAGTATATAGATCGAGTTGCTGGTTTGTGGCTTCATTCACTGTTAACTGATCATAAACATTTCTGCTGTGACTGAAAGTTGTTGTGAATCTTCATCAGAAAGTTCTATGCTGCGGCTTTCTTTTTCTTTCTTTATTTATGTTATTTCTTGTTTTCATGACCCAAGATATGTCTGAAGGAGTGGCAGTTTTCCCTGTGGGTCATAGTACAGCCGTGTTCCCCAGCAGCCATAGAAGTGAGTTCAAAAGACTGTACTATTTGCTGTGTTCCACAGCCTATACACAACCAATATACAGAAAGACTCACTTACTTGTCTTTTCATTTAGAAAATTTCATTGATTTTTCTCAGTAAAATCTTCGAGTAAGTATTAAGACAGATCCATGTCAAGGACATGGTTCTGACCATGATGAAGTAATAACTGTTGGAAAACCTTCTTATCATTAAGAAAATAAAGACCAAACAAAAACAAGGGCTAGGCAGATAAAGGCACCTGCTGTCGGCCTGAGTATACAGGTCTTATCCCTGGGACCAAGTGGAAGGACAACACAAACTCCTGATAAGTGGTTTTCTGACCTCTGCATCTATGCCATGGTGTGTGTGTGCACACACATGTGTATGCGCACACACACATGATGGCAATAAAGTTTATACATTTCAAAATGAAAACTATTTCAGAAGCATAACCTAGAGCTGTCTGCAAGCCTACAAGCTAATATACCTGTATTAGAAAATATATTGGAAAAGTCTAAAGTACAAGAACCTATGTAATAAACTTAGAAACCAAATAACTCTACCTAGAAAGTAAACAGTGGTAAATGTGAAAATTACCTACACAACAGCGAAAATAAAAGAAACAGAAGGAAACCTTTTGGAAAAGCTTAGCAAAATTGATAAATCCATATCCAGGCAGTAGAAACCGGAGGAAACAATACTGTTGCTCAGATTCTACTCAGTTGTAAGTGATTTTATGTCAGTGGGCCCTGCAACATATATGAAAGAGACCAGTTGCTGCGTGGGATATACATAGGGCTGGGACATAGGATAGGGTAGAGTACAGTGCTTTTAGCATGAACAAGCCCTGGATTTACTCTCTGCCACGGACCTGTAGGACGTACATACTTAGGAAAGCAATACAGAAGCACATAGCATTCAAACTGCTCGGAGTCTGCTAAACAAATTGAATTTGTATTTTAAAGATCTTCTAGCACGCTCTGCCATGATGCTGACAGACCATATTTGAGAGCCTGTCAGGCTGTGGTCTGTGAACAAGTTAACACAGCCCTTCTGGTCAATGCTTGTCTTCCATAATTGATTAAATGACATGGTACAAACTAAAAGTGTTCTCCTTGAGTGAAAAACATAATAATTAACTAATACTATCTTTAGTTAGGAACAGTTCATCTTCTAACTTACTTCAGAAAGTGTGTGTCCCTACTACCATGAGACAGTTTCAGTATTTGTGAAATTACCAATGAATAAGTGTGCATTGGGATTTCCTGGGTGAACACGCTGGGTGTAAGCACAGTTGTATTCTTTCTGGACATGCTGCTTTAACTGTGAGAATTAATCCAAGATGATGCTATTTTTAGCAATAACAGTTTGGTTTTGGGTCCTGAAGCAGAAAGAGGAATGGAGTATCTGTGTATGTTTTCATGTATATGTGTGCAAGAGGGAGTCTTTTCTTTCAAACATTGCCCTTTGTTCAGACACCAACTTAGAGGTGTGGGGATGCAGTTCAGTTGACGGAGGACTTGCCTTTTCATGCCTTAAGCCCTGGGCTCATTCCCTAGAATCTCACAAATGCAGGATATTGGCACATGCTTGTAACTCCAGCAAACAAGATGTGACTGCAGGAAGGTCAGAAGTTCAAGTCATTCTGTGGGTGGTCTTGGATTGTGTAAAGAGAGTAGTCTGAGCAAGTCAGCAAGCAGTCTGCCTCCATGGCCTTTGTCAGTTCCTTCCTCTGGGTTCCTGTCCTGAGTTCTTGCCTGGACTTACCCGGATGATGAACTGCAAGCTGTCATGGAATAAAATCATTCTTCCCCTAGTTGCCTTTGGTCAGGATGTTTTACCACAGCAATAGAAAAACCAAGTAAGAAATTGGGGCCACATCAAAGGGTATTGCTCTGACACACCCGACCTTGAGATTTTGGGAGAATTGTGGTGGCCTTTGAACTTTAGGCTGGAAAAGCTGTTGAGTGTTGAGCTCAGTGGGCCATTCTGTGGGTGCTTGGAAGACAGACAGAGTGAAAGAAGTGTAGACGATGGAGGCGCTGCTTGTGAAGTTTTAGAGGGAAGTAGACACTGTCAGTGTCGCTCGTGTGATATTTTAATGAAGGACCCCTGAAGTCAAACCTTCCCTTTACTGTTACAATTGACTCTGGTCAGATGGAGCTGAGAAATCAGTGGTGATTAAGAAGGGACGAGCATCACTGAAGATCATAAAACTGGGAATATTTCCTCAGGGACAGGATACAGAAGTTGTGGCCAGAGACCGTATCTCATGCTGGCAGGTAACATTACCCAGGTGGTCATGAAGGAGTCCAGGAGACAACTGAGGTTTGACACTGTGAGTTAGGGATGGGGTCCATGAAGAGAGGCCAGAGAGGCCATTACTGAAGGTACAACCTCGGTTGCAGTAGAAGCTCCAGGATCCAAGGTGTCATGGAGAAAAGTTGAGGCTTGGCAAAATGTGGCATGGGCAGAGTCCCTTAAGAGAGCCTTGGAGAAGCTATGGGTGAAGGTGGAGCTGAGTTGAAGAGACCCTAGAACTTTGGAGAGGCCTGTAACATGGATGAACAGCAAGGACAACAGCAGCCATGGAACCAGCCTGAGCCCGTTGAGATAGTACATGCTGCGGCAAGCCCTCTGGAGCCGTGGAGTGGAACCAGCCTGAGCCTGTGAGGTAGTGTGCTGTGGAGCTAAGAAGGTCACCAGTCACAGAAATCTGACAGATGAACTGTACAGTGTTGGATTTTTACTAGAATATGAACGTAACTGTTCTCTGGCTCTTCCCTCTTGGAATAAGAAAATATTCAACTTGGTTTTTTTTTTTATTTTATAAGAACCTACAGTTACGAGGATTTGGATATTAATGTACATTGTTTCAAGTTGACAAGGAGTCAATTGTGCTGACTATTTTTTACGTCAGCTTAGTACAGGCTAGTGATTTTAACCATCCTCTCGCAAAAAATTTCCCTTGATATTTTCATCTTTAAATTTCAAATAAGGAAGGGGATATAATAACAGATAATGGGACTTATATTATCAAATGCATTATATTATATGTGAAGTTTACATAACTAAACTTCTTATGGGTGTATTGACGCTTTACTAAGTGACCATTTCTTTTGCTTGGGATCTTTGGTGTGGATCTATGGATCTCTTGGCATTTTGTATTCCTTTAAGTGGGTTCTTGTAGTGAGCATTTATGCTATTTTTGCCCAAATAGTTCATCCCCATTTCCTGACAATATATTAATACATTTCTACTCTTTTCATAGTCATTGTTTCTAAGCCAAGTCTTATTGAAATTCTGATGGATTTTGCTTTTCAGAAGGTATTAATTAATACTTGTGGGTTTTTTTCCTTTCTGAAACTAAACTTCTGACACTTTAAACAACACGGTACTTGATTGACTATTTTTTTATAGGGCTGAATTTATTCCAGCCACAAGTAATGCATATCGTTTTCCTTTTAATGTTTGTATTTATATTTTTTTCTAATGCCAGGAAAAGAGCTCTGAGACTTCTGGTACAGAATGGCGATAAAGGAGACAGCTAACTCACGACATGGTTGCAGCGTGGGTGCTTTGTTGTCTTCTCAGGCTTGCCCTAGCTTTTCTTCCTAGCTTGTCCTTTTAAAAGTTTACTTCTTATGCAGTTCCGAGTGCCTATCGGTGTGAGCTATCCCAGTGTGTGTTTGGTGTGGTGTGTTTGATTTTTCAGCCACTATGCTCTTCCAAGGTTTATTCTCACTCATTGGTGAACCACACTGGGCAGTTTTCCTGCTGAGTCAGCATGTCATCTTCAGGACTGCAGCAAAGGTCTAAAGCCACCCAGAGCAAACCCGAGCCATGTTGAGCTTATCCTGAATGAGTAAGACTGGTATATTTAGATTTAAAATCTCCACTGCCTTTCCTCCCATTCAATAAGTAACAAAAAATAAATCATGGTTTTCTTCGTAAAGAATTGATTTTGAGCACTCGGAAGGCAGAGGCAGGCAGATCTCTGTGAGTTCGAGGCCAGCCTGGACTACAAGAGCTAGTTCTAGGACAGGAACCAAAAGCTACGGAGAAACCCTGTCTCGAAAATCAAAAAAAAAAAAATTGATTTTGAAAACTTGACTTCATTTCCAAAATAAGGTATTTTATATATTTAAATGTATTTGTTTTAAAAACCCTTAAAAATATAAAACCAGTTTTTCAGTTCTGAGGGGGATTATAGATTAGAAAATGACTTGCTGATGTAGCTTTGGTTTTCTGCAATGCATTATCTTGATTTTGCAAGTGAACTTTCAAGTTTTTTTGTTTGTGCAACTAAGTTTCTGTGACCTTTCTTCCTGAATGAGCAGCGCAGCCTATCTGAAACATTAGGACTTTGTCCTGGCAAGGGTCAGTTTGCAGAAAGCTTTTAGTTGGTCTGTACTGCCTGGTTTAAATAGCCAAACACCTGCTGAGCAAGCCCTGTGAGTGGCTGTGCAGGCTTCCTCACTTAGGCCCTGCAGGGCTGGAGCACAAAGACCGCGATTGTTACCCAGTAAGCCTGAGTCACATCCTTCTACCAATCGCCTTAGGAGGGCTGGTTACCATGGAATCCACCATCTGTTCACTCCCCGCTGCCGGAATGTGATTATCCTTGCTGGGCTGAGAATGTGGGGTTAGCAAGGCAGCCCGTGTAGTGTGAGATTATCTGCAGTGCACTGGACATTGGGAGACTCCGGCTGGCTTCACCGGAAGAACAAATGAGGGCAGTTGTGCTCCAGCCATTTGTGACTTGTAACCACAAGGAAATAAATCAGCTCTCCTAGGGTAAGTAGCCCGGCGCTGCATATCCAGTTTGTACAGCATTTGGTGTGAATATCATCTCTCTGTGGTCAAGGAAAGGAAGCCCTAAGATCTTCGGTAAGACGCCCCCTGAAACGCTTACACCCCGTCTTATATTGTTTTCAGACAGCCTGTCCCATTTACGTGCTGGAATTATCCTGTAATGTTTAAAAGTATCTCCAGCTTGTGAAAGTGTACTGTGATCGTAGAATGTGGCAAATAGACAGTCATCTTGTAATGGCTTCTCCGGTGAATTACACCGGTGTTCTTACTGAAATACACCCACGGCCACAGCGCGTTCAAGGTTCGTTCTTTTTTAAGGGATGACTCCTGCCGGCGGCATTTGTAGATTTTGCAAAATTGAGGTTTTTGCTGGAGCACATGTGTGGAGTGTGGTGCTGATGGAGTGCTTCTGCCCGGGATCCAGGGGCCGGTGCATGTGGAAACAATGTGACAGTACGTGGTGACAGACGGAGGCTCCACGATCAGGGAGGGCTGAGCCCGGCTCGCCTCGCAAGAGCTTCCTTTGTGACTGTTGCTTCTCCTTACCCGGAGCTACTTAAAATGTGCGTTGCATTTTGTAAGCGGCCGAAGGAAATTTTAATTTTAACAAATGGATGACTGACATTTTTCCCTGGTGGCTCAGAGGTTGGTAGCTTGAACAAGGGACTACTATGTCCTTTGTAAAGCAGCATTGTATCTCCTTCCCCCCAAACTGTGCCCTAAAATAAGAAAGTGTGGAACAAAAACAGCTGTCTATTCTGGAGCTGTCTTTTGTGTCAGTACCTCTGCCGTTGAAACCCCGGCACCAGCACCCCGAGTTTGGCTGGTCTGCCATTTTATCTTCTGTAGGGAGGGCTGCAGTCGGAGGCTCTGCCTGTGCAGTTCAGTCAGGCTTGAACTGGGGTGTCCTCTTGGGTGTTAATATTAGTGAGCCAGTGGCTACTTAGGGAGCTAGAAACAGTCACCGGCCACAGGCCCTACGCTTTTTCTTTTTGAACCGTATGAAATAGGTAACCTGGCATTCCTCAAGGACTCATGCTTGTGTTTCATTAATAGTTTTCAAGCCTACTTTTGTGCAGTCCTGGTACTAACTGTAGTTGACTTTAGTATTCTGCGTTTATGTTCAATTTTTAAAAATATGCAAATTAATCTAGGTACATCGTATCTTGAAGAGATATCTTTCACCAATACTAAACATTTGTCTACCTGAAAACTTCCTAATAACTATACAAAGTTTCCAGTTAATCTTGTGTTACTCAGAAATTTTTTTTAACTAATCAAAATCAATAAACATTTTAAGGTTTATAAAGTCAAATCATGTATATTTAGGTGTTATTGTTGCTCTAATTACCCTGTATCTTAGAAACCTGAAACAGTACTGGGGTGAAGCGCGTTATCACAGGCCTTGGCTGTGGTCATTCTATCTGCTCTTCGCCAGTTGACATCTGTGTCTGTGCTGCTATCTTTTAGTCACCAACTTCAGTTAGCAAGGTGGTGTTTCTAAGTGGCGGTCCGTCACCATGTTGTAGGCTTTGGCAGGTAAACTTGGAAGCATATTTCTTAAGATCCTGCTTGTTCAGGTTTCTAGCATGGCAAACCCATGAAGTTTGGTGAAGTATGATCAAAATCTTTAGCAGAATTTTTATATTGAAAAGGAAACGTGACCTGGCTGGATGTAAAACAGTCGCAGTGCCCAGCTATCTTACCTGCCAGAGCACAACACTCTCATGAAAGTCCGAGGCAGACATGGAATTCACTGGAGAAAACTGAATGAGCAGTCACTCACCTATGACTTTACAAAGGGATTTTCATTTTGTCTTATGTGGATAACACGGTGATGAATATTTTTCTTTTCTATAATTAAAAATATCTCTATCTGGGTGCATTTAAGATACATTACTTTAAAGGAATAAAAAGGTTCAAAGGCTTTGTTATATTGGCCACTGACAAACTTAGCAGCTTTAGAGGGTGACCCCAAATGAGATTAGTGAAGACCACAGGCAGGGCCCATCATGCCGAGCACTGGTGGTCCCTACCCAGACACTCCGAGTCCAGAGTGCAGAGCAAGATAGCCAGTCCTCACTTGGTGTGGGTTTAGACCTTCTACTCATGGCCTTTCCACACTGGTACCAGCCCTGGTGCTGGCTCTTTTCCTGAGGATTGAGAAGCCATGAGTTCTCAGGTCTGCTGAGAGCACTGGCTTTGCTTGTCCCCATCTTTCCAAGGGTGGGGACTGCTGGTTTCTTGAGCCTTCTGCTAACTCTCCCAATGCTGTCTTTTCAGTTCTTCAATGTCATTTAGGAGCCATGTGTGTTTTATGTTGATAAATATGTAAAATGAACTGTTCAGAGTTCTTTCGCATAAAAATATTAAATAGGAAACAAGTAGAAAACTAAATGAAGTTCTAAGCGTGATTCAAATCATCACTGTGAAGGCATACAGATCACCCTACTGTCAATTTACCATGGTCATAGTTTTTGCTTTTTTATGTGAGCCATAGTACTGAAATGCTACCTATAAGTAAGTTGGTCATAGGACTAATACTAGTAGTTAATTTTGAATAATTTTCTTCCTGTTTTTTAAAAAATTTTATTCAAATTTCTGAGTTAAATCCTTCTGTCTCTTTAGAGCATAGAGTCATTCTTTTCAAGTTCATTCTTTGAGGCCCCTGTGACCTGCTTTGTCCTTGAGCTGGGATGATGGAGTAGAAGTGGGTGTTTCGGTCAGAAAATCGGGGTATCCTACCGTTGCTAGCAAATGCTGCTCCGCTTAGAGGCACTTGGAACTGCCTGTTTGTTGTTTGTTTTGTCGTCGTCGTTGTTTAGTAGATGTACTGAAAATTTTTTCCTCTTCTCCCACAATTCTGTATTGTCATGATTTCAGGTAATACTTAGAATGAGACAATACATGAGCAAAATTCCGTATTGTGTTAGATGCAAAGCCTGTAACATGTGCACGTGGAAAACGTAAAGTCACGTAGAAGCTGCGTTTGGGGAGGAGCCTTTCAGTTTGCCCTCGATTCCAGCGCTGGCTGGACTGAGTGGTCCTCTTCTGTGTCATTGACGCCTGAGCTGCTCTGCTGTATGGAGGCAAGGTTCCCTTAATGTTGTAAGGAGTCAGCCTCTCTGGGCCACAAAGAGCTGCTTCGTGGACAGCATCCTTTTTCTTTTTTCTCCTTCAGTTCAGGTCACCTTATCTTGGAAAGGTGCCTAGAAACACCTTATTCTTAGAAGAGTTTTTTCTTGTACGAATAGCCACACTGTAGTGCTTGGCTCTTTTGTAACCATGTGTCCTTTCTTTCTCCCCTCTTTATCTGCCTCAGCCTTTTCTAGTTTTATTTGTTGATTGTTTTTTTTTGTTTGTTTAGGTTATGGGTTTCCTAGTCTTGGACTCAGATGAGTGAAACAGACCTGGTATATTCACATAGGCAGTCAGGCTAACTTGGAGTTTTCCAGTTCCTATTGTATATCTGTGTATACACATTTCTGTAAAGATTCCAATAGGAACAGAATCATTTAGCTTTTAGCCCAATTTAGAGAAGAATTTCAGGCCTATAAAGATGAAACAGTTATCCCAGGTTACAAAACCTGTGAAATTGCTCACGTTGGTTATGGCAGGTTAAATATAGAACTGAGAGCGAGGTCACTGACTTTACTCCTCTGATGAGGAGCGAACATGGGGGAAGGTCTCCCTAAAATCCCACTCGTAGAATTTTCAGTGAGTATTGGGAGCGCAGAGTATTCAGAGAGTATTGAGATACTTTTCTCAGTTATCAAATTCACAAGAAACACAGGTTTCTTATGAATGTTTGACATTTAATGAGGCAAAGCTGTCAAACCAAGTAGATTCCCAGATGCTTAGTTTGTATGTTTTCTCCCTATGACTGTCTGTACATGAACGTTAAATGACAACCAGGATCTTGCTGGGTGACTCTGAGGTAGGCGGAGTGGAGTGGGGTGAACTCTAGGAGAGAGAGAGTCCAAAGTACGGGGATAGCTATACTCTGCGGGACACACCTGTCACCTAGATAATCTGCCCTGTTGTGGCCCAGTGGGTCTCTGCCTTGGACATCACAGTGCTCAGCCTGGGTGGCTTATCTCATTCCCACTTCCTCTGTTCCTTCACCAAGCATATGTCCACCTTTCCTAAGAAGCCCCTTCATACTATCCGGACCTTCTGTGACGATGTTACTGTCATTACTGTTAACTTTTCATTTCTTCATATAATAATTATCAAATGTTGACTTTGTGCTAGGTGCTAGGATTTGGCGCTAGGGTGCAAGCGGATTGGTGAAATTTTCACAAAAGAGGGATAAGACATTATAAAAGTAAAAAGAAATAATTGGGCTTTTAAGCAATGTCCATATTCTGAAGACAGACAAGTGTTGAGGGGTTGGGGTAGGAGGCTTTAGATTAGGTAATCAGGAATTGTTTATATAAAAGAGTCTCATTTAAGTGGGCTACATTAAATCATAAGACCATCACAGGTGGTCCAAGTCCATGGGTGTCGTCTTTACCTCTGCAGGGAGAAGATGCAGGGTGTGTTAATAGGATTATATAGAGATCCTGTTGAAGGGCGGTGAGATGACGACTCAGTGGGTAAAGATGCCAGCTGCCAGGTCCGAGGACCTAACTTCCAGCCCGGGATATTCGCGTGGTAGAAGAAGGGAACTGACGTCCTAGGTTGTCCTTTTATATCTACATGTGTGCCCTTCCTTCCAAACACAAATTAAAATAACAAAAGTCTTTGGCTTCTTGTACTAGGAATGGGCACAGCAGATCCATTTTTTTTTATAACTTAATGCTGTGTATGCGCCCTTTATAAACCAAGATGTTACTAGACATGCTTGAGAAGACATTTCAGGACAGTGGGGATGAACATCAGCATTTAAAAGCCCAGCACAAAGCCAGCCGTCATGGCTCACACTTGAGATACCAACACTCAGAAGGCTAAGGCAGGGAATTGTTGTGAGTTGGATGAAGGTCATGTCTTATCCTTGGTATGAATGTTTTTAAAGTCAACACACGAAGTGAAAGTTGTGTAGTGAGAAGTGTCCTTGAGAAAGGCCTTAGGACAGGATAGCTGTGAAAATCAATCTTGTTAAAGTCCAACATGCTGAGAGAGGATCCTTCCCCGTGAGATAAAATGATTTTTTTTTGCGTGGAATAAGGAGTGTGCGCTGAGGGCTCACCCTTGGAGTCATGGTGACCAGAAATCACAGCAGCACCTGCTTTGTAATCTCTCTCTGCTCCATGTTCACCCTCCTGCCACACCATCTTTGAGCATGCTCTCTCATACACAGCAGCCTTCTCTCTTTACAAAGCATATAGTTCCATTTGAGTAACTTTAAATTTGAGTAAGAGGGGTTTATCATCAATGTGCAGGAGATTGACTCTGCTTCGTTACAACTTCTTGTAGATTTAAATTATTAATAATTGTTTTGCAGGAATTTTATGATAAATATAAAAGTGAAAAGGTAAATTAAAATGTCCGAGAGAAGATAAGCCTGTTTCAGATAATTGTTACTACAGGCTGCTTTGTGTTTACACTAGAGAGTGCACTGGCTGTAAAAACTGTAAGGATAAACTTCCTACCAATTGTGCTGGCTCAGCAACAGCTTTATGATTACCATTTGTACTCAGATTGAAAACTGCACAAATATTGGTAAAAGGCATTTCAGAGGGGACCCGAATGTGGACCTAAGTGATGGGTAAAGCCCCTCATGGTCCCAGTGCTGTGTTAGGGAAGTAGCCCGTGCTCTCAGAGCTGACGCAGTTAAATGTCCAGGGAAGATCCTGGGCTACAAACCACAGAACTTTTACAGGAGGAAGAGCAAGGATGCGAATGTCTTCAGAGTGTGCAGCTGAGCAGCAGGCAGTGAGGCTGACTCATATCTTTTTCTTTTTTTTTTTTTTTTTCGAGACAGGGTTTCTCTGTGGCTTTGGAGCCTGTCCTGGAACTAGTTCTGTAGACCAGGCTGGTCTCGAACTCACAGAGATCCGCCTGCCTCTGCCTCCCGAGTGCTGGGATTAAAGGCGTGCGCCACCATCGCCCGTCTGACTCATATCTTGAAGGCAGATAATGCGTTCTGGGAGAAAATTGTGGGGTACTAAGCTGTGGCTTTTATGTCCTGTGGTGTCTTATTTTCCCATTTTTTGTATTGCCAAAGCAGTTTTAGGGAGAAAGGGCTTATTTCGGCTTCAGAGAGATGGGGTCCTTCATGGAGAGGAAGGCACAGCAACAGAGCAGAAAGCCAGCCTGGCAGTCAGAAGCACAGGGGAAATAGCAAGTGGGGCCAAGCTTTCCCCCGGTGCCATACTTCCTCCAGAAAACAGGGCCACCAGCTGGGGGTCATGTGTTCAGATATATGGGCCCTCTGGTGGGCGCTTCCCATTCAAACCGCAGCAGTGGTTATGATGAAGTGCGGCAGTAATGCGTGGACAGGCTGTGCTGTGACATCAGACTGCTTGTTGAACCTTCAGATCTTACCTTTCCCTATACAGTGAAGACCTGTAATCTGGGATAAAGGTGTGTGCCTGAGCACAGTTGGTGCTAGTGTGAAGTTGCACTTGACTTCCCTCCTCTTCACTGGAAATGGCCAAACTCCATGAAGAGTACGCTGACCTCAGCATCAGACTTTTCTATAAAGCTGATGTTTCTCCTTTACATAATTGAAGGGCACGGTATTTACATACAATTTCTAGTATTGAGCAGATCAGAGAGAATCTCTCCATATCAAAGTTAGTTGCTATTGCTGTGATAAAGAAGTAAAGGCAGTCTTGCCCCTGATGATCTCATCTTGGTAACTGAAATGTATTAACACAAGACTCTTAAATAACGGTGCAATGGTATGGGAAGGTGCTGTGGCTGCACGAGGAGAAAGAAGGGTTCCTGTCATGTCCAGAAGCAAGAAATGTCACTTTTGAGACAGCTATAAACTGACTCTTAAGAGCAATATGAGATTGGCCAGGGGGAAAAGGTTTCTAATAACAGAGGAACTTACATTAAAGCTGAAGATCTATAAAAGAATAATGCAGGTTTGCAGTATAAGAGTGTGGGTTGGGTGTGGTGTGCACAGTGAAGACCATAGATAGGGCACCGACTTTTGTTGCTGTAGCTATGTCCTGGCGAGCTTGTGGAATAAGCTCACAGATTTTAAGCTGGTGAGCTCTGTGGTTCTGTGCTTCTTCTGGAGCTATGACCTTGACAGTTTCATGGGGGTGCAGGGCCTTGGCATTTCCCCAAGGAGCAGTGGAACCTCAGGTCATTAGAGTTAGGACAGTGGCACCTGGATGTAGGAGGGACGGGACTTTCAATGAGTAGAATTATTAGGACAGCAGTTAATTGGATATGTGAAGGATGTTGGAAGATTCGGAAGTGTTAAAAATAGCTTGAATGTGGGTAAATGAAATATTAGCTAATGTCGGTGACACAAAGAGGAAGTAGAATTGAATCCCATATTTGACTCAGAAATTTCATTTAATTTCTTATCACATGTCTAACTGATCCTGATTGGTATATGAAATTTGTGCCCTTTACTTTAATATTCAATTAAATTTCCTCTTTGCCAGTCTCATAGAGTACATTCTGAATACTGTTACCATCACACCCTATCTCTGTCGTTTGCTGTTCTGCTGATGGGAAGCTGGGAAAAGTCAGCATATTGAGAGTGTTGGATTTAGGTGAGACATGGGGTGGGTGGGATGGAAGGAAGAAGAATCACCAAAGCACAGCAGAACACCTAGATCCTATCACTACCCTTCCAAGAATTACCTTTCTTACATTCCTATTGCTTTTAAACTATCATACAAGATGGAAGGTATCATTTTGACATGTTTTAACTGTGTGCTTTGGTGATTCTTCTTCCTTCCATCCCACCCACCCCACGTCTCACCTAAATCCAACACTTTCAATATGCTGACTTTTCCCAGCTTCCCATCAGCAGAACAGCAAAGGGTGACAGATTTTTAATTTTCTTCCTACCTCATTCCTTGACTTCTCACATCCATTACCATTTAAAGTTGTTGCCTACGGCGACTAAACTCTTGCTGATGGCAAAGGCAGAAGACAGCCTCTGGATTCTCGGTGTAAAATAATACACACACACACACACACACACACACACACACACACGTTCACGGAAAGCCTGACCCGAATGAATAGCTACTTCGTCAAATCCTTTAGTTTAAGGTACTGAAGCAATATGAATGCGGAAGGCAAAAGTGGCTAAGATTTGGCTTTCTTAGAAAATGAAAGGAGGGAATATTGCCATTGACTAGACCCCTTAAACACACTGCTAAATCACCACTTTTCCTTAATTTTTGCATTCTTTCTCTAAAGTTGTGTCCATCAGCACCAAGCTCGGTTGCGCCTTGAAGTAGTTCATGTAGCGCTGGCAGGTCCACTTACAGTCCTAATCTTACTTCATGCTTAGATTTGTGACTCTTTGGAGATGTTTGAAGACAAACCACGTAGCCTAGAAATATCAGAAGTCTTTAGCTCACGCATGTAAGTTTTATACAGGTGGAGTCAAAGATGCCATGAGACTAAGGCAGTGACTCCCATGATGCCCCAGTGTCCCTGCTTGTTTAGCTTAGCAGAGAAAATTAGCCCTTCCAATTTCTGCGAGCTCTGGGCCCATTCTTGCTTAGTTCTCCCTGGTGAGGTAATGTAATAGGAGGTGGTAGAATTGGCCGTGATTAGGTGTGCTCATGAGTGCTTAGCTAAAGGCCCGTGGGTAGAAATTGCTAGATAAAGCACTTAATGGAAAGAATAAGTTCTTCTCAAGCCCCCTTAAAGTGCTTGAGGCTAAGGAATCGGAGGCTTCGCTGGTAGAGCTGAGAAATTACTGTGAATGGTAAATCTCTCTTCCTGAATAAGTCAGAGCCTTTAGGTATTTGTTTTGCTTTTTCTACCTGCCTTTTTCCGGTTTTCCTTTTGCTGCTGTGCAAAAACATTGTCCCAAACCAACTTTGGAGGGGAAGGGTTTATTTGACTTACACATCCAGATCACAGTTCATCACAGAGAGAAGCGAGATAGGAACTCAAGCAGAGCAGGGACCTGGAAGCTCACGCTGTTGCAGCAGTGACTGTGGAGAGCGGCTTTTCACGGGCTCCCTGTGGCTCACTCCAGCCTTCTCAGACTACCCAGAAGCACTTGCGCAGGGATGGCCCCACCCACTATAGGCTGGGCTGTCCATCACTAATAAAGAAAATGATCTGGCTTGCCTGCAGGCCACTTTTATGGAGTCTTTTTCTCAGTTGAGGTTCCCTGTTCCTAGATGACTCAAACTTGTGTCAGTTTAACAACAAAACAAAACCATAGACCACAGTCCCTGCTATTCTTTTAAGAATATCTCTGCCGGCATTCAGCATTCTGCTGGTGGAGCCATTGCACATAGCCTGCTTGTTTCCTCCTGAATTGCTTAAAGCCTGCCTCCTTCTGACAGTGCTGAGTGAAGCAGGCAGACAGAACCTGTGTTCTTGCGGATACTTGTGAGTGTTTGTGTCTTTTGGATATAGAAATGAAACCAAAAATCCACAGAGGAAGAATATCACAGAGGAAGATAGATTTGAATTTTTTTTTAAAAAAACTGATTTTGGATATATTTACTCCTTTTAAAGCTGGAGGCAAGTAAGCTCTTTTCCTCATTGGTGGAGGAGGAGTCATGCGTGGAGGCCAGAGGACAACTTTCAGGAGTCAGTCATCTTCCACCGTTGGGCTCCAGGGTTTGAGCTCAGGTCTTCAGGCTAGGACAGGCGCCTTTACTTGCTCAGCCCTCTCTGGTGGCCAAACGAAGCTCTTAATCAAGATAATTGCAATAGTAGTCTTCAACCGCAAGGACTAACAGCTACTTCAGCTGTGAGGACTACTTCAGCGCATAACTTGATTTTATTTTGCCCTTAGAAAAAAAGACATATTTTAGTTTTAGTTATGGTTCTAATTGTATGTCCGTGTGTGGGTCTGTGCATTTGAGTGTCCACTGGGTATAATTGTATGTCTGTGTGTGCATATGTGCATTTGAGTGTCCAATGGGTGTAACTGTATGTCCGTGTGTGGGTGTGTGCATTTGAGTGTCCACTGGGTATAATTGTATGTCTGTGTGTGCATATGTGCATTTGAGTGTCCACTGGGTGTAACTGTATGTCCGTGTGTGCATATGTGCATTTGAGTGTCCAATGGGTATAATTGTATGTCCGTGTGTGCATATGTGCATTTGAGTGTCCACTGGGTGTAACTGTATGTCCGTGTGTGCATATGTGCATTTGAGTGTCCAATGGGTATAATTGTATGTTCGTGTGTGCATATGTGCATTTGAGTGTCCACTGGGTGTAACTGTATGTCCGTGTGTGCATATGTGCATTTGAGTGTCCAATGGGAATAATTGTATGCTCGTGTGTGCATATGTGCATTTGAGTGTCCACTGGGTAAAATGGTATGTCTGTGTGTGGGTGTGTGCATTTGAGTGTCCAATGGGTATAATTGTATGTTCGTGTGTGCATATGTGCATTTGAGTGTCCACTGGGTGTAACTGTATGTCCGTGTGTGCATATGTGCATTTGAGTGTCCAATGGGTATAATTGTATGTTCGTGTGTGCATATGTGCATTTGAGTGTCCACTGGGTGTAATTGTATGTCTGTGTGTGCATATGTGCATTTGAGTGTCCAATGGGTATAATTGTATGTCCGTGTGTGCATATGTGCATTTGAGTGTCCAATGGGTATAATTGTATGTCTGTGTGTGCATATGTACATTTGAGTGTCCAATGGGTATAATTGTATGTCTGTGTGTGCATATGTGCATTTGAGTGTCCAATGGGTATAATTGTATGTCTGTGTGTGCATATGTACATTTGAGTGTCCAATGGGTATAACTGTATGTCCGTGTGTGGGTGTGTGCATTTGAGTGTCCAATGGGTATAATTGTATGTTCGTGTGTGCATATGTGCATTTGAGTGTCCACTGGGTGTAATTGTATGTCCGTGTGTGGGTGTGTGCATTTGAATGTCCAATGGGTATAATTGTATGTTCGTGTGTGCATATGTGCATTTGAGTGTCCAATGGGTATAATTGTATGTCTGTGTGTGCATATGTACATTTGAGTGTCCAATGGGTATAATTGTATGTCTGTGTGTGCATATGTGCATTTGAGTGTCCAATGGGTATAATTGTATGTCTGTGTGTGCATATGTACATTTGAGTGTCCAATGGGTATAACTGTATGTCCGTGTGTGGGTGTGTGCATTTGAGTGTCCAATGGGTATAATTGTATGTTCGTGTGTGCATATGTGCATTTGAGTGTCCACTGGGTGTAATTGTATGTCCGTGTGTGGGTGTGTGCATTTGAGTGTCCACTGAGTGTAATTGTATGTCCGTGTGTGGGTGTGTGCATTTGAGTGTCCAATGGGTATAATTGTATGTTCGTGTGTGCATATGTGCATTTGAGTGTCCACTGGGTGTAATTGTATGTCCGTGTGTGGGTCTGTGCATTTGAGTGTCCATAGATGCTGGGAAAGCTATGGATTCTGTAGAGATGGAGTTACAGGCACTCTTTAGGTACTTGTTAGAGATCTCATATCAGTTCCTCTGCAAGAACAGCAAGCTATCTTATTAACCACTCACTCATCTCTCCAGCCCTCGACTTTTCACTTTTATTTAGTTAGTTTTGTAGGTGGGAATTGAACTCACAGCCTCGAGCATAATAGGGTTGTGTTCTACCATTGAGCTATAGCCCCATCCCCACTGAGAAACCTCACCTAACTATATATCTTACTGTCAATCCCAAGTCATTGCATTAATATAATAACTAAATTTGCCCAAAGCAGAACGGAAACTATTCACAGAAGCTAATTTTTAAAAAATAGCATTAGTGTGCAGAAAAAAATACCTAAAAATACTCTGAAAAGATGAGATGAAACTGCAAACTGGAGCTAATTTCCCCTCAAGGCTGTGGCTAATATAGTCACCAGGCCTACTTTGCCCTTAGTACATGATCCTGTGAACACCATCCTGGCTTGTTATTTAATGTGGACATTGATAAGAGTCATTAATACCGAACATAAATTCTTACTTTGATGCTTAATAAACTGCAAAGGACATGGATTATAATGTGGCATTTTAGATAAACTTGTTTGTGTGTGTGTGTGTGTCTATGGGGTTTGAGACAGGATCACTCTGTGTAGCCCTGGATGTCCTAGAACTTGCTATGTAGACAAGACTGGCCTTGTAATCGAAGATCTGCCTTTGTCTCCTGAGTACTGAGCTTAGACAAACTTAATTTAAAATAGAATTAAATGTGCTGTAGTAGAATAAAAACCCTCATTCTAAACCCAAACACATTTGTGAGTTCTATTTAGAGTACACATCATTTTTAAAGACAATACCTTTGGTCTATGAGAGTTCTGTGAGCCACCTCAGTGCTCAGAGAAAGAATGTGTGTTGGGTGGTGGGGTACTTGGTTTAAAGTTATAACATTATCTGATGAATCCATCTATGACTTAGCATTGTAAATACTGCTGAATAATACAATAAAAATTCAGAAAATGACCATAATTTCATTGGGCAATTTCAGGTCGAGCACGTACTCAGCTCCCAGATTCTTAGAAAAACTTACTATTAACATATTTTCAAGTCAAATACTCGTGCACCTCCTGTATGCTCCAAATTGTTCTTTTCTTGAGGAAAGACTATAGTTATCGAACCTAACTTTGACTGGGTCTGGTAACAGTATATATAGCCCCACTTAATTCAGAGGCTAAGTAAGCTAGACAGATTGATGAACCCAGGAGTGCAGGGTCAGCCTGAGCAACATACAGGTCTTAAGAATGTTGTTGTTGTTGGTGGTGGTCTGATGGGTTCATCCTAATTTGTCTTGATGTAGATGGCTTTTTCTTTAGAAGAACTTGGTTAAAGTGTCAGAAGAAGGTGACTTGTAGGTTTCTGGTATTTTTTTTTCAGTTGCTGCTTCAATTTACATTTCTCGCGAGGACTTAGATTGACAGTCTCTTTAGTATTGGGTTACATAATTTATGACCATTTATTTGAATTCCATGCTTGGAAAAAATCTTATTTTAATTTATGTCTTTAGCCTGAGATAATTTTTATTCAGATATTTCTTTACCAGATTATCTTATTTCGTTTCTATTTGTTTATTTATTTATTTGGTTCTGGGATCAACCCTGGAGCCTGTGTATAACTAGCTCCTCCACTCCTGTATATACCCAGCACTTTTCTGTTGCTTTCAGATAAGAATTTATAAACCAATGAAATTCTTTGAATTTTTTCAGTGTGGAGATTACATTTCATCATCAAATTACAGCGTTAGCTCTTCTTCTGCCTTCTAGACTGATCTAGAGAAAATGATTAGAATTTTGGAAGCCAGCGACTTGAAATCATCTGGTTTCTCAATACTTTGGTAGGCAAAATATGGCTGATCCAGGTCATAATTTTATTTTAGCATTGGTGCTATAATGTGTTTAAAGTCCTGTTTTTGATCACTCTGTTGTTATGATAACCACTATGACCCAGAGTAAGTTGGAGAGGAAAGGGTTTATTTCAGCTTACACTTCCAGATAAGGTCAACACTGTGGGAAGCCAGGGCAGACACTCAAGGCAGAAACTGAAGCAGAGACGTGGAAGAATACTGCTTGCTGGCTGGAGCCCTCTGGCTAGCTCATTGTTTGATTTCTTGGAGCCTAGGGATGGTGCTCTCCACAGCTGGGCCCTCATGTATGACTGTTATCCAAGTCAGTTCCCCACGGGCATGCGCACAGGAAACCTGCAGGAGGCAGTTCCTCAGTTGAGGTTCTTCTCTCTTCCCTGGAGAATCCAGTTTGTGTCAAGTTGACAGTTAAAAACTAAGCAGTATAAATAATATTTATGATTTAAGTCTTAGGAATAATTTAAATGTTGAAGATGAAATGTGTAAGATCCTTGAGAACTGTTTAGGAACCCAAATATGATCAATATGTCTTCTAGACGCCATTTTCTTAAGGGCAATAGTCTGCTGATTGTTGTGTGCAGGCAGACTATTGGGAACAGGAAGCAGGTGACAAAATGAAATGGTTTTTTTTTAGTATTTATTTATTTATTATGTATATAATATTCTGTCTGTGTGTATGCCTGAAGGCCAGGAGAGGGCACCAGACCCCATTACAGATGGTTGTGAGCCACCATGTGGTTGCTGGGAATTGAACTCAGGACCTTTGGAAGAGCAGGCAATGCTCTTAACCTCTGAGCCATCTCTCCAGCCCCTGAAATGTTTTTCATAAGGAGATAAAAAAAAAAGACTCAGCACTCCCCTGATGCCCAAACCCACTGGGCTTGAACTCACTATTAAACCTTCCCTCTAACTCACAGAAATCCTTCTGCCTCTGCCTACTGAGTGCTGGCATACAGGTGAAGCACCACACTTAGCAGCATTCCTAATTCGTAGAGGTTCTCTGGCGCCTTTATTCTCTGCCTCAAATACATCTAGTGGATCTGATCCTTATGAGGAACTCTGGCGGCAGTGTGGATGGTGAACATGCAAGCTCACTGTGTCCTTTGTCCCTGCCATTTTACAGTCCGCCAGTTATGTTGACTGATAATACATTATCTCAGGCAGTGGAATTCTGGTAGTACTTGGTACCGCTTGGCCACAAACACCACAGGCTACACCATGGGCATAGGATTTAAACAAGTGTGGGACGAAAGGTCCACGTGTTCTCATTTTGACGATTCTCCTGTGTAGCGTTTAGTCTTCCTCATAAGTTATACAGTCTTTCCCTTTGAGGTCAGAGTGACCTTTGAATGAGAAAGTACTTTCAGTCCAGAGTGTTGGGAAAGGGTACTAGAGAAAAGATATTTAAACATTGCCTGGACTGGTCTCCATTAGGTTAGGTGTTAAGTATATTGTTTATTTCTTTTCAAAACTGACTTCTGTGTATATATCCTTATTGCAATATATCTTTTAACTTTGTAGCAATCATTGAAGTAGTTTTAGTAGACTTTAGATCAAGCTTGTAAAAGATAAAGCAGCTCCTTGTAATCTGAAATACAGATGGAAAATTGCTAGAATTTTTGGACAAACTTTGTCTCATTGGCAGGTGGGATTTACAGGTCCATAGCTTGGGTGAGAAAGTGTATCAGTGAACCCTCGGTTAGAGCAGCCATCAACACAGAGCATGGATGGAAGCGGACTTTTTCAGAACTTTGTAAGCAAGATTTTGAAAACAACAGGAGCATGTGTACTCATGTGTTAGTCTTTATTCATCCTAAGTTGCTTTCTTCTTCAGATTTATTATTTATGTGTATGAGTGCTTTCCCGCGCAGGAATGTATGTGCACTATGTGAATGTGGTTCCTGCAGAGGTCAGAAGAGGCTGTCAAGTCTCCTCAAACTGGAGCTACGGAGGGCTGTGAGAACTATAGAGGTGCTGAGACCCAAACCCAGGTCCTCTGGAAGAGCAGCCAGAGAACCCCCTGGGCCATCTCTCTAGCCCCCGTCTTGAGTTTTTATTTTATAATGCATATATTAGTTCATCGATATGTTGGATATTTATGGTAAATTTTATACTCAAAGGGATATTGCATGAGGAAGTTTGGAGACCACTGTTCTAGACAACCTTCCTCACCCTTTGCGCACCTGCAAGAGGAAGGACCCTAACCAAACTTGCCAATCACCGTTTCCTTGACAGCTTCCCTTTTTGCTACTTGAGAAGAGGCAGTTTAATGACATTGTGTGCAGTGTTTGCAAAGGTGCATACTGATCCTAAGAGTGCATGTCATTCACCGTGCTCTCTGAAGAAAGGTGCATACTGATCCTAAGAGTGAAGGTCATTCACTGTGCTCTCTGAAGAAAGGTGCATACTGATCCTCAGAGTGACTGTCATTCACCGTGCTCTCTGAAGAAAGGTGCATACTGACCCAGAGTGACTGTCATTCACCGTGCTCTCTGAAGAAAGGTGCATACTGACCCTGAGTGACTGTCATTCACTGTGCTCTCTGAAGAAAGGTGCATACTGACCCTGAGTGACTGTCATTCACTGTGCTCTCTGAAGAAAGGTGCATACTGACCCTGAGTGACTGTCATTCACCGTGCTCTCTGAAGAAAGGTGCTTACTGACGCAGAGTGACTGTCATTCACCGTACTCCCTGAAGAAAGGTGCATACTGATCCTCAGAGTGAAGGTCATTCACTGTGCTCTCTGAAGAAAGGTGCATACTGACCCTCAGAGTGAAGGTCATTCACCGTGCTCTCTGAAGAAAGGTGCATACTGACCCTCAGAGTGAAGGTCATTCACCGTGCTCTCTGAAGAAAGGTGCATACTGACCCTAAGAGTGAAGGTCATTCACCGTGCTCTCTGAAGCTTTGGGAAAAAGTACTAAAGAGCATCACAAGGACATTTAGTTATATTTTATATAAAAAAACAAAACAAAACAAAAACTCAACAAGGGCCAAGACACATAGTCATGTTTGATCCCTATGACTCCAAAGACCGATATAGTTGGTTTGACTGAAGGAACTGTGAACGAGAAAGGAAATGAGCATCCCCAGGGGCCAACGTATGAGCCAAATAATTAGTTCCAGTGATTTGGCATCCGTATTAGAAGGATTTTGAATTTAACTTTTAGATTTAATTTTAAAAATTCTAATTTGCTGCTGGTAACTCTAAATTTCTAGTGATCTAAACCTGAGTATTGGGGCCACACAGAAGGCTCAGTGATTGGGAGAATTTGCTGCTCTTTTATAGGGTCCAGATGTGGGTGGCTCTCAGCACCCACACGGCTGCTCAGAACTGTCTGTAACTCCAGTTCTGGTGGCTCTCACTGGAGCTCTGGCTGCATGGACACCAGGCACACATATGGTGCACATGCTCACACGCAGACAAACACTTATGCATAGTTAATAAAAAAAAACAGTCTTAAACCCGAGTTCTAGCCATCTGTTTACCATCCCACGTTGAGGGCAGCAAGGAGTCATATTTCAGTAGCAGAGACTGCTTACAGAAAGCACACCTTTGTTTCAGCATTGCTGTTATGGGTGGCAATATAGAAATATAGATAACAGAAATTGACAGGATAATAATAAGAAAATTTCAGGTATTTTTGTAATTTATCCTGTAGCCGTCTGTCAGATGAGGCTCAGTTGATAGAAATGTGTTGCTATTTAAAGTTGGCGTTCTTTTGATCGTTGACCTTATTTCCCCCACGAAGATGATAACTTGGACCATGTTGTAGAAGTTTACTGAATGTGGTTTTACTAATTTTCTTCCCTTGGAAATTTATTACCGTACCATACTACTGATTATATCAAGAGAAACTATGTTTAACAATACCATTATGTATCAGAAGGGACTGGAGAAATGAGTCAATTAGGAGGCTGACTGGTTACATTTTGCATATATTTTCGTTCACATTCTTACTGAAGCCTTGAAGAATTTTGTAGCATGGGCCAATGAGGTGGATTAGCTGGGAAAAGCGCTTTCATCCAAGCCTGAGGACCTAAGATCTGTCTCTGGGACCCACATGATGGAAGCAGACAATCAGACAATGAGCATTTGCACACACACACACTAAACAAACATAGGAAAATGTTTTTGGTGGCCAATACAAAAGACTTGTGGCTGCTGTTAACCAGCTAGCTGTTAGGCTTTTGGGGAAAGGAGAGAATATTTAGAAGAAATTAGAAATTAGGACCAGGCGATCAATGAAACCTAGATAAATGAAAGTCTCATTGCTGTCCCAAATTAGTATAATTGGCTGTAATTTACCCTTTGTTTCACCTGTCAAGTGCAAAACCTACATCTTATTTTCTTAAAGCCCTAGAGGAGGTTTTTCTGGGACCTGCGTCCTTATTTCAGAGTTGGATTAAAATTAGGTTCCTGTGAAATTTCCACAAATAAACATTTTTTCCCTCTTCTCAGAACCCAAGTGACTGTTGGGAGCATATTTGTAGTAAGAAGGGCATGAGATAGGAGGGGGAAGTGAACAGTGCAAAGCCTACCGGCCTCCTGTAGAGTGTAGGCTTTATCTCGGTCAGCTGTGCCTTGTGGCACTGCGAAGACCTGAACTGACCAGCAGACCTGATGGAGTCCCTCTCTATAAAGGCCTAAACCTTTCTATTCTTTGGCTGCCTGATGAGACGCTGCATATGCTTCCAGACACACCTCAGACTTCAGCAGCAGTCCATTAGCCAGATATTTGGGAACCAAAGCAAGACGGTAGAATGAAGGTTTGGATGTACTTCATTGTGAAGTGACAGTCTACAGTCCCCTTGCCTATCAGCTGTCCAAAGAGGAGACCAAAACAAAAGTTCAACAACTTTCCGGAGAAATAGCATGGGATGTTTGGTTAGCTGACTAAGCACACAGGATTTAGAAAGCAAGGGAGGCTGCCTGGTTGAACTTGGGAAGCATGGATAGATAGCAGACTAGATTCTAATTGTTATAATTTTTATTGTGATGGTCCCATTTTAAACCTTTTACATTTTAATAATTTTCTCATGATAATACTAGAACGATGATTTTTGTTGTAATAATGCCCCTTTAAACCTTGTATTTTATTTTTTTCATACAGTATATTCTGATCGTGGTTTCTCCTTTTTCACTTCCTCCCAGATCCTCCCCACATCTCCACCCTTCCAATCCCACACCTTCTTTCTCTCTCTCTTTAGAAATCAGACAAGTCAATAAAATAACAAACAAACCAGAATAAAACAAATAGACACAGAAAAGAAAAAAACAAAAACATGAGAAACACTTACACATGTAGACACACACACCTACAGAGAGAGAGAGAAGAGAGAGGCACAAAATCAGGACCCATAATGGATAAAACAACACATTATAAGACAGAACATTTCCAAAAGTACCACTGAGTTCAATTTTTGTGTCGGCTGTCTACAGCTGGATATGGAGCCTCCCTTAAGTGTATACCCAGGGAGACTCCTTAGAGAAACCTGCCTTATTCTCTGTCAGCAGTTGTGAATGGGTGTAGGTTCTAGATTAGGGATGGTAGTTCGTGTCCACTTCTTCTCTGAGCACTGGGACTCCATTTGGGTTGGATCTGCCATGGTCTCGGAGTTCATATGTGTGGCAGTCCTGTTGTGTCTGAAAGACAGTTTCCTTGGATCTTCCAGTCCCTCTGGCTCTCACGATCTTTCAGTCTCCTCTTCCACATTTTCCCCTGAGCCATGAAGGGAGGGGTTTGATAGAGACACCCCACATAGGATTGAGTGTTCCAAGGTCTCTTACTCTTTCCCCATTGTCCAGTTGTAGGTCTCCGTGTTAGATCCCGTCTATGATGTTTAGGAGGAAGCTTCTCTGATGATGGCTGAGTGCAGTACTTATCTATGAGTATAGCACAATGTCTGTAGGAGTCATTGTACTGTTTTTTTTTCTTTAGTAGAACAGTAGTTAGTTTTTCCTTAGGCCCATGACCTATCTCATCTCAGTTTCCTGGCCACACAAGCAGTGATAGGCATGAGTTCAATGTCATGGAGTTGGCCTTAAATCCAATCAGATAGTGATTGGTTACTGCTGCTGTTGGCACCAGTATATCATGCAGGCGGGTCACTATTGTAGATTTCAGAGTTTGTAGCTGGGTTGGTGTTTACATTTCTCCTCGGGTAGCGTGCAGAGTACCTTCCCGTACCATGAGCACTAGTCAGCAGGGGTGAAGGCTCCCAGAAGGAGCCAGCTTCACTTATCTATGTTCAGTGAGGTATGTAGGTGTTATCTTCCGCAATAGGGCCTTATCAGCAGTTTGTGGGGAGCCATCAGCAGTCTTTGCAATAGCCTGAGTTATTTGGGGGAGTTTTCCACAGGACCCCTTTGGCTAACAACTCAATTAGATGGAAGCTGCTCCTGACACTGTAGGTTTCCTTTGGTGGCAAGAGATGTCTAGTTGGGGCTTCGTCTCTGCTTTTATTTTTTTTTTTTGATTCTGTTTAGATTTCTTTCATATATGTATGTATTTAAGAAGTTTCTACTATAGTAGGTTTCCATGTAACTCCTCAAATGACCTCTTAGTGTTAACTTTTTATATTCCCTCCCATACCCTCCACTTCTCACCCCACCTCCATTTAATCCCCTATTCTAGCCCCCTCTTCTTTCCTTAACTATCTATTCTGTTTGCCCTACATTAGTACCCCTGCCCGACGAGCCCCTTACACTATACCTAACCTCTGGAGTTCTACGGTAGTAGTGTGCCTATCAAAAACTTAACAGTTACCATTCACGTATGAGTGAGTATATACCATATTTGTCTGTTTGGGTCTGGGTTACCCCACTCGGGATGACTTATTCTAGTTCCATAGATTTATATGGGAATTTCATGATTTTTTTTAACATCTGAGTTGTTAAATGCTCCATTGTATACATGTTCTACATGTTCTTCATTCATTCTCTGGTGGACATCTAGGCTCCCCCCCCACTTTCTAGCTGTTATAAATAGAGCACATGTGAACATGGCTAAGCAGATGTCTCTGGAATAGGATGAAGGTCCTTTGGGTATAGCTGGTTCTTGAATGACATCTATTTCCAGCTTCCTGAGGAGCTGCCTCGTTGACTTCCGTAGTGGCTGTACAAGCTGGCACTCCCACCAGCACTGAATGAGTGTGCCCTTACCCTGCATCCTCAGGAGCATAAACTGTCATTTGTTTTATTCATCTTAGCCATTCATACCAATGTAAGGTGAAGCCTCAAAGAGGCTTTGATTTGTGTTTTCCTGATGACTAGGGATATGGAACATTTTCTTAGGTGTTTCTTAGCTAGTTGTGTCTCATCTTTTGAGAACTCTCCATTTAGTCCTGTAAGCCACTTTTTAACTATGTTCTTTTCTTGATGTCTGGTTTTTGTTGTTGTTGCCATCAATTCTTTATTTTTTTTTAAAGATTTATTTATTATGTATACAACTTTCTGCCTCCATTTATACCCACATGCCAGAGGAGGGCGCCAGATCTCTTTACAGATGGTTTGGAGCCATCATGTGGTTGCTGGGAATTGAACTCAGGACCTCTTGAAGAGCAGACAGTGCTCTTAACCACTGAGCCATCTCTCCAGCCCCTCAATTCTTTATTTGCTTTAGATATTAACCCCGTACTGGATATTCCTAAGATCTTTTTCCATTCTGACGCCTGTCACTTTGTCTGAATAATGGTATCTTTTGCCAGACAGAAGCTTTTCAACTTCCTGAGGTCCTGTTTGTTAATTGTTGTTCTTAGTGCCTGTGTCTGTGTCCTTTGGAAAGTCTTTTCTGTGACAGTAAAGTTCAAGACTATTCCCTACTTTCTCTGCTGTCGGACTCAGTGATTCTGGTCTTATGTTGAGGTCCTTGATCCATTTGGAGTTGTTTTGTGCAGGGTGATGAATATGGATGTCTTGGATTCTTCTACATGCAGTCATTCACTTTGACCAGATCAAATGTCTATAGGTGTGTGGACTTACGTCTGGGTCTTAGCTAGGATCCCGTGGTCAATATGTCTATTTCTACACTAATGCTATGCTGTTCTGTAGTAAAATTTGAGGTCTGGGGTGGTGACACCTCCGCAATTCTTTTGTTTTTCAGGAATTTTTTTTTTAGCTATCCTGGGTTTGGTATGTGTGTTTACATATAAAGTTGGAAATTGTTCTTTTAAGATCTATGAAGTATTGTGTTGGAAATTCAATGGGGTTTACATTGTATCTGCAGATTGCTTTTGGTAGGATGGCCATTTTTAATATATTAATGCTACTGATTCATGTACAAGGGAGATCTTTCCATCTTCTGATGTTTTCTACAATTTCTCTCCAATGTCGTAAATGTTTTATTGTAGAAGTCTTTCACTTGCTTGGTTAAAATTATTCCTAGATAATATTTTTGTGTGTGTGGCTATTGTGAAAGGCACTGCTTCCCTGTTTCTTCCTTAGCCTGCTGTCATTTGTATATAGGAAAGCTACTGATTTTTGTCTGTTAATTTTGTGTCCTGCTACTTTTGTTCAAGTGTTTATCAGCTGTAGACATTTTTGGTATAAGTTTTCTAGTCATTTATGTATAAAATCATATCTGCAAATGAAGATACTTCTTCCCTTCTTATTTATATCCCCTTGATCTCCTTCAGTTGTCTTATTGCTCTAGCTAGAACTTAAGCACTATATTGAATAAGTTTGGTGAAAGTAGACATGCTGTCTTGTTCCTGATTTTAGTGGAAATGGTTTGAGTTTTTCTCCACTTAGTCTGGCTGGTGTTGGTTATAGGCTAACTGTAAATTGTTTGTCTTATGTTGAGGTGTATCCCTTGCATGCCTAGTCTCTCCAAGACTTATTTAAAAGGGATGTTGGATTTTGTCAAAGTTTTTTTTTCCTCTATCTAATGAGATGATCATGTGGTTTTCGTCTTTGATCTGCTTATGTTGTGAATGTCAATTATCAATTTCCACGTGCTGAAAGATCCCTGCATCTCTGGGGAAAATCCAACTTCATCATGGTGGATGATCTTTTTGATGTGTTCTTGTATTCGGTTTGCAAGTTTGGCGTTTTTGTTTGCTTGTTTTTTTGAGAATTTGTTGCATCTATCTTAACAAGGGAAATTGGTCTGTAATTTTCTGACTTTGTTGGATCTTTGTATGGTTTAGGGGAACTGTGGCCTCGTTAAAACAATTGGGCAATGTTCCTTCTGTTTCTTCTTTGTTGAATAATTAGAGTATTGGCATTAATTCTTTGAAGATCTGGTGAAATTCTGAAGCCATTTGTCCTGGGCTTTATTTTGGGTGGGGGGAGATTGAATTATTGTTTCTATTTCAATAGGTGTTATGTGCCTGTTTAAATTGCTTGTTTGATCTTGTTTTAACTTTGGTAGGCCTTATATATCAAGAAATTTATGCATTTCTTTTAGGCTTTTCCAGTTTGGTAAAGTATAGATTTTAAAGTATGTTCTTATGATTCTCCGATTTCCTCAGTGTCTGTTTTGATGTCCCTTTTTTTGTCTCTAATTTTATTACTTTGTATCTTTGCTTTTTAGTCAATGTGGCTAAGTGTTTCTCAATTTTATTGGTTTTTCTCAATGAACCATCTCTTTGTCTCTTAATTATTTGTATTTTTTGTTTGTTTATTTGTTATTGTTTTTTTCTATTTTAATGATTTCATCCTTGAGTTAGATTATTTCTAGCCTTGGGGTATTATTCTGTTTCTTTTTTATCTAGATCTTTCAGATGTGCTCTTAAGTTGTGAATATGGAGTCTTTCTATATATTAATGTGGGTACTTAGTGCTATGAACTTACACTTAGAACCACCTTCACTGTGCCCTATAGGTTTGGATATGTTCTGTTTAGTATTGTCGTGATCCATTTTGTTCGTTTGCTTGCTTTTTGTTTTTGAGACAGGGCTTCTCTGTGGCTTTGGAGCCTGTCCTGGAACTAGCGCTTGTAAACCAGGCTGGCCTCAAACTCACAGAGAGCCGTCTGCCTCTGCCTTCCAAGTGCTGGGATTAAAGGCCTGCGCCACCACCACCTCGCTCATGACCCATTTTTAATTCAGTAGTGAGTTATTCAGTTTCCATGAGTTTGTATACTCTCTGTCTTTTTTGTTGCAAATAATATTCAGCTTTACTCTGAGGTGGCCAGATAGGATGCCAGGGTTATTTTAGTGTCCTATCTGTTGAGACTCCCTTTGTGTCCAAGTATGTGGTCAATCTTGGAAAATGTTCTGTGAGCTGCTGATAAAACGGTATATTTCTTTTTTTTTTTGTTTGGGTGAAATGTTTTGTGACTATCTGCCATTATGATGTTGTTTAACTCTAGATTTATCCGTTCGGTTTTTGTCTGGATGACCTGTCCATTGGGGAGAGTTGGGTCATCCACTATCAGTGAGTGAGGGTCAGTATGTGATTTTAGTTAGAGTTGTGTTTCTTTTACAAACTTGGATACCATAGTGTTTGGTGCATAGATGTTTAGAATTGCAATATTCTCTTGATGGATTTTTTCTTTTGGCATGTAGATAATGCCCTTCCCTATCTCTTATGATAAGTTTTGGTTTGAACTCTATTTTGTAGATATTAAAATAATATAACTTCTTGCTTCTTTCATCCAAATTTTTTTCTATCCTTTTACCCTGAGATGATGTTAAAGGTCTGCTTCTTGGATGCAGTAGGGTGATAGATCCCGTTTCCTTATCCAACCTGTTGGTCTGTGTCTTTTTATTGGGGAATTGAGACTATTGATGTTGAGAGTTATCAATGAGTATTGTTTACTGATTCCTGTTATTTTGTTGTTGTCTAGTTTTATTTCCTCCCTTCCCGATATTATGGTCTGCGGTTATTTGCTCCTTACTTTTTCTTAGGTGTGGCTAGCCTCTTCA
Organism: Microtus pennsylvanicus; assembly: GCF_037038515.1. Classification (NCBI taxonomy): domain Eukaryota; kingdom Metazoa; phylum Chordata; class Mammalia; order Rodentia; family Cricetidae; genus Microtus; species Microtus pennsylvanicus. The sequence continues at coordinate 81,056,892 of NC_134579.1, read as the reverse complement.
GGTTGAATTTTCCTTCTAGTGCCTTCTGTAGAGCAGGCTTTGTGGGTAGATAGTGCTCAAATGTCTTTGTTGTGGGTTCCCAGGAAATGCCTGCTGGAGTTGGGGGCTGGGATAAAGCAGTGAGGCTAAGGACTGGAAGGTAGGAGGGGAAGAGCTGTGTAATCATTGGAGATGGGGCTGGGGTAGTGGGGCCTCTGCAGTGGTCTGCTGCGCAGCTAGGGCTGAGACTGGGGATTGGATTTGGAGGGGATGGGATAGAAGCTCTGCAGTTAGTCTCCCTGCCTCCCTGGTCAGTGTGGCTGCTGCTAGCCCACCTGCTTCCCTGGCTGGAGGGCGGCTGCACTGTTAACTGAACATACAACTAAAGAGGAACAAACTATGTTTGTGTTACCCACTTTAAATAAGAGTAGAGACTCAAGGATAAGGTCTTTTTGAAGATGTATACAAAACAATTTAGAACAAAAATAAGCAAATAAAGGATCCACCTGGCTTATGTAAAAATATTTCTAGGCCTCATTTTCTAAGGTTCTCAGACATGAAAAATGGAGAATATATACCGACTGAATCTTGTACTTTTTAATTGTGTTATTTTTAGCCACTGAGAGAATTGTTTTAATACCAAGCTATTTGGTGTCATTATATTATTATATAAATGCTAATAAATACAAAATAGTCTGAGTAAGATTATAGTCATTCTGTGCAAATGGTGATTTCTCCCAGTTAGACAACATTCGAAAATAAGAATTTTCCTTCTCAAGTGAAAATCAAGCCTTTCATTGAATCCCACTGCCATTTTTATCCGAACAAGGCTGGATGCCAACGTACGCATGCTCTAATTTTCCCTTATTGCCAAGATGCACTTATTAGAGATAATTCGCTGAAGCCGGTTCTGTCATTGTTACATGACATTTTCAGTTGTATGATGTGCGATGTGCTGATATAAACATATTAGCTTTAAATGAGAATGCTGAGGCAGACAACTTAGTTAACTTTTAAGTGGCTGTACGTAGAATGTGTACAGAAATAATATCTCTACGGTGGGGGAGATGAAAGGCAGGGTGTCAGTTCACTAAGGCTGCAGAGGAGAATTCTGTGAACAACTATATTTGGTTAGTGTGGATTATAGGTATTCTCTAGGTTGGTATGTATAACAAACATTCTAAATTAATGGAAGTGTTGGAGCCTGTTTATTTAGAAGGATTCATCTGTGTACCATCATCATTCCAATGTGCAGAAGGGGTTTAAGTAAAGATATAATTAGTTCACGTTTTACAATTTGTTCCAATCTTTTAAAATCTCAGAAAACATATATAGCCAGTGTTCATATCTATTGCAGAAGATGAGAAGGGTCACAAATGCAGCAGACATTGTTTGAGTTTCACCCAGAAACAATCACCCTCCTGTCATTTTGTTTGCTTTGCAAATTTTGTCTTGCTGTTACTTTGTTGTTGTTTTTTTTTCTTTTTTTGTTTGCTCATTTTGTTGCTGATGTTGGAAATGGGGTCTTACTATGTAGCCGATGGCCTGAAACTCATGACCCTCCCATCCATCCTCATCATTGAATGTCTTCAAGGATAAGTTGCCTTTATTCTGTAATTTTGAAGAAATAAAGGATTTCAAACATTGAGACAGCTCTTCTTATGGTATAATTGTGCATATTGACCATACACTGTATAAGCCTCATTATCTATTAGGATGTCATCATGACTCTGTGATCAGTCTGCCCAAGTGTGGATCTTCCACTCCCGATAAGTTTTGCATTTTAAGCTGCCATATGGAGTAATATTTACTTTGCCTTTTCATTGCTTCTCTAGAATGTGCATGTGTGTGTCTCTAGTTTGCCCCCTGTTCTTGCCGAGTTACACCACTGCACAATGTCTGTCCGTTTACTAGTTGAAAGCTTGGTGAGCATTCCTGGGTTTGGTATTTATGAATAAAGCCCCAGTTAACATCCATTCTGTGCAGGCCAGTACTCAGTTCTCTTTACTGACTACCTGCAAGTCAGTGCCGCTAGTTTATAGTGCGAGTGAGTGCATGGGTAACCGGACAAGCAGCTTCCATGGCTAGTACTGAAAAGCCTGGAGTTTCCTTGTCTGTTTATATGTGCACATTGGCTATTTGTAGACAATTGAATTCCCATTTGTTTGTTCCGTTAGTTTGATGTGGGAGTTAAAGCCAGGGTCTTTGCCAGTGAGGTAAAGGCCTTAGTGCAGATTCTCTTTAGTTCAGCTGTCGCTCCCATGAAAACAATATATTGGTTTTCTGGGTTTTGCCTATAAAGGAAAAAGTGAATTCAATTATATCTTAACCTGTTAAAATAACTTGTTATTTTCTTTGTTTTTGTTTTTAGAGATAGGGTTTTTCTATGTAACCCTGGCTGTCCTGGAATTTTCTCTGTAGACCAGGCTGGTCTTGAACTCAGAGATCTGCCTGCCTCTGCCTCCAGAATGTTGGGATAAAAGGCGTGTGCCACCACCGCCCAGCTTAAATTAACTTCTTAAAGCTTACCATTTTATTTGTGTGAATAGGCAAATTTTTTAAACCCATAACCCTCATTTTCTCTTCAGTAAAATGCTTACCTTATAGTAAAGGTTCACTGAAATGTCCCGTGGAGAGAGCCTAAGGCAGCACCTGGCACAAAGGAACTGTTAGCTGGTCTCAGAGAAGAAAAGGATGTGTTTGAAGAGCAAACCCGAGGCAGTAACTTAAATACTGCTCTGGAGGCTTAGGAGGTGTAGACTGCGGGACGTTTGGGAGACAGAAATGTTTGACTTTTGCAGTGCTGACCCTTGACAGGGCTACATGGTCCTAGATCCGCACAGTGCCATTTCAGTACACATGGATGGAGTCTGCACTGGAAGTAAAGACAGTTAGTTCAGACTTCTCTTTGGTTTCTTTTCTCTGTTAGAAAATTCTGTACATATGGCAGACGGTGATGGTTCAGCCTTTAATCCCAGCACTCGGGAGGCAGAGGCAGACAGATCTTTGTGAGTTCAAAGCCAGCCTGGTCTACAGTTCTAGCACAGCAGGACTGTTTCACAGAGAAATCCTGTCTTGGGAAAAAAAAACCAAAACACTAAATGGATGCGGAAGATGGCTCACATTTCTATACGTAGGCATTGTATATTATACTTACAGTTTCGAGGGAAAAGGGGGGGCATGAATCTGAAGCATGTGGGATGGGTTGGAGGGAGAGAGGCAGAAGGGAATGATGTGATTATATTTTAATTAAAAAGAAAGTAATTTTAAATATATATTAAAATTTGCCATCTGCAGAAAACAAAACTTGGTCCTTAAATGCAAACAACCTGTGTTGTGTGTGTGTATGTGTGTGTGTGTGCTCACATGTGTGCATGTGTGTGTGTATGTGTGTGCATGTGTGTGTGTGCACCAATTTATGTATGGGGAAAGAGTCTGTTAATCTGTCATCCTTCTGTGAGCTCATAAATACTTTTATTTTTATTTACTTGTTTATTTTTACCAGCTGTGTCCTGAAATAACAAAACTTAAGTTTCCTCTGGAAACTGTTATGTGCTGTTTGTTAATTCTGCACAAAGTTTATTTCCCAAAATCAGCTGTACTAAAACAGAAAGTTACAGTATCAAAATAGACTTGAGGTCACTCAACATTAATGTTAGTTTCCAGATGGCGAGTCTGTGGCATCTTTGTCCAGCGCAGTGATTCGGAAGAGTAGCGGCCATCCATTTTCATGTGGGCCCCCGAGGGTTGTTGCTAGGTCAGGCCCTGATCTGTTTATAAACTGCTTGGCTCTCAATCATATCGGAAGTTTCTGTGCCTGTTGTATCGGAAGTTTCTGCGCCTGTTGCATCGGAAGTTTCTGCGCCGCTCCATTGCTTGTTTTACTCTAAGAAGTAGATGTCTGTCCATTCTCATCTCCTCTGTCCCTGGAGCAACGCAGCAGCAGGCCAGCCTCCTGGGAGCTGTAGCAAGTGAGGTCTAAGAATGCACCGAAGTCCATATCATAGTACGCCGCCTGGATCTCCAGCCAGGCCCTGAGCATTAAAGCCAAGAGATTTAACACTCGAACGGAAGAAACCTGAATATTTTCTTCCTAACCCGGGTAGACTGTTTATGTGGAGCCATGACCAGTGATCAAGGTATGTCCCCTCATTTTCTAGTGGCCGCTTTCATGTTATTTCTAGACTGTGGATTACTGTAGAGTCTGAGTGCCAGGGTCATAGTTTGATTTTATTTAAAGTTAAATTGTTTTTCACTCTCAGAAGTAAAATAACTTTCTCCACAGCTTTTGTCTTTTAAAGGAAGCTTTCTCTCTCTTAAAGTACAAACTTGTTTGGTTAATAAAAAATAGGAGCCAACTAAAAACGTTGTTCAGCTGCCAAGAGAAGGAATGAAAAGAAAAGGAAAAAAAAAGAAGCCAGTTTCTTCTTTTTCTTCTGTGAACAAAGTTAAGAAATGTTTGCTTCTAATTCCAGGATGCCAGTGTTGCCCTGTGAGCCACACAGATCCCAGTCTCAGTCTCGGTTAGGTAGGGATTTGGGGGAGTTGTAACTGTAGTCCTCGTTCCTGCATTTAAGATAATACTGTAGAGCCAGGTATGGCTTTGGTCGTTTCGTTTGTTTCTTTGTTTGCTTTGGGTTAAAAATTGTTGATGGTGGTATCAAGTCACTGTGGTTCCCTTGAATATTCTAGAGAACGAATTCATGAGCAATTGAGTCTTTCGAAGAGAAATGAAATTTCACTCTGTGGTAAAAATGTAATCACATGACAGGAAGTAGCTCCTAAAAATATTGTTTCCAACTGAAGTGGGAAACTAGGTCTGATGGCTGAATGGGAAGGTTACCACAGGTTCCCGGCAAGCTATGTAGTGAGAGCCTATCTCAACAGCACCCCAACTCCCCCCACCACCCCTAAAAATACCAAAACTTTTGAATCTGGCCAAGGGGTAATTAGACAAAGCTTTAGCCCCAGCACTTTGGAGGCAGGGGTATGAGCTCAGGTCAGAAGTTCAAGGCCAGCCTGTGTTACACAGATAGTGTTTCAAAAATCTGAGAAGGGGAACTAGAGAGATGACTTGGCATTTGTTGCTCCTCCAGAGGATCCAAGACCAGTGTCCAGCATCATGTCAAGCAAATAGCAGCTGCCTGTAACTCCTATTATTCTGAGGATCCAACACCCGCCACAGTCTGGACTCCACGGGCACCTGCACACATGTGGCGTATGCATATGCACACACTTGAACACACACACAAACACCCATAACGATTAAAAGAAAAAAATGACAGCTTTAAAAGAATGGCTGATATGGGCTGATGTCTTCAGTGCTTTTCTTACTGTGACAGTGTGGATAAAACCATACGCATTCCTGAAAAATGCCAGACGAAGTGAAACATAACTGGCAATCCTCAAAGTTGCCCAAATTCCCTTCCTTGTGGCAACTCTCTCTCCTTCCTTCCAGGTCAGCTGACACATCTTACAGAAGTCCAGTGTGGGGCTGATCCCACTCCTGCGGCAGAACTCCCCCTAGCTCTCTGAAGGACACTTCAGGCCCGGCCCTCTCCCGTCCAGGCAGAAACCGGATTCCTGCTTAGGGCTTCCACTTTTCTTGGGTGACATTCGGGGTTCCTGTAGGGTCTCGCAGGTTGCCATGGACACTCCGCCTGAGGCATTTTAAAAGAAGAAATGCAGCGAAAGGGAAGTAAGCGTTCTTTCACTCCGTCGGTCAAGTTCTGTTTTTCTTGAAATAGCTTCTGCCTCCAGAAGTTTGGTATGACTGGAGCAAGTCTCCACGCCCCCTTGCGAAGGTGGTTCTGGAGCCAAGGGCACCAGCCTGAGAGCTGAGCCTGGCCTCAGCAAGAATCGACAGCACTCTGGGACCCACTGCGGCAGTGTGGCCTTCATGAGTGCCTTTCAGAAGAGAGAGGCAGCTGACGGGACAGTGGCCTCTCCTCTCCCGTCAGTGGGTAATCTTTCTATGACATCATGTAAGTTGAATTTGTGTATATATGTATTTGGTATACACGTCACTTGTACCTTTTATAGTATTTCTTTGTTTGGGATTTTTTTTTCTTGGTTTGTTTGGTTTGGTTTTTGTTGTGTGGTACTTTTGAGACAAGGTCTCAAGTAACTGGCTAGCTTGGAATCGAATATACAGACCCGGATGGCCTCAACCTCGGAGAAAAACTCCTGCCTCCTGTGCAATTACCTAAGTGCAGCAGCAGTGCTGGGCTTTGTCTTATCTTTGTAATTTGTTTACTGCGCGCGGTGTTTTGCCTGCGTGTGTATCTGGATGCCTCTTGCATACCTGGTGCCTGAGGAAGCCAGAAGAGGGTGTCAGATCCTCTGACTCCAGAGTTACAATTGCTGTGACCACAATGTGGGTGCATAGAATGGAACCCAGGTCTTCTGGAAGAGCAGCCAGTGCTCTTAACCGCTGAGCCATCTCTCCAGCCCGTTTTATCTTTTTAAAATGACTTTCAAAAGCTTTTCATTTTTTTAAATTGAATGTATTTTATTTATTTTTTTAATTTATTTATTTATTAAAGATTTCTGCCTCCTCCCCGCCACCACCTCCCATTTCCCTCCCCCTCCCCCGATCAAGTCCCCTTCCCTCATCAGCCCGAAGAGCAATCAGGGTTCCCTGACCTGTGGGAAGTCCAAGCTTTTCATCTTTTAAAGCTTACACCTGTGAGAAATGTTTTTCACATAAAAGGTAAAATATGACCTAATTTGCTGAAAGAGTCATCAGGAGGAGTATTATGCGGGCCTTGAGGAGTAGTGATTTAGTCTTTAGTCTTCGTTTCGCGGAGTCTTTGAGGGGTTAATTTTATCATTTATTTTATGCAGTATTGTTGTGTGTCTGTATGTGTGATGTGTGTGTATGAGTTGTGCCACGATGAACATGTAGACTTAGCGGACAACTTCTAGGAGTTGGTCTTCTCCCACCATGGGATCTGAAATGGAGCTAGATTCATCAAGCTTGTATTATGTGATAGCTAATCTTTGTGGCCAACTAGACTGGGAAGAGGGAACTGAGGAGTTAGGGAATTGGCTCCACCAGCTTGGCCTGTCTGTGGGGTGTGGTCTTGATGATTGATAGAAGAGGCCCAGCCCATCCCTAGGTATAGCAGCCTGAATTTAAAAAGTAGCTGAATGTGAGCGAGGGAGCAGGCAGGTGCAGCCTTCCTCCATAGTCTATCCCAGTTCCTGCTCAAGCACATCACCTAGTATCTCTGGGTGAGCAACTATAACCTTCAGCCAAATCAATCCTTTCCTCCCTCAAGTTGGTTCTGATCAGTGTTTGCTACAGCAACATAGACATGAACTAGGGCATGCCTCAAGGGCTTTTCTTCCTGAGCCATCTGCTGGCCTATTTTATACACCTAAACCTATATGTAGCTTCAATTGTAACATAGGTGTAAGGTTAAATTTAAGTTTTTCCTCCTAGGTAGCACACTATTTTATTTATTTTTATTTAAATTATTTTTAATATATTTATTTGTGTGTATGTGTGCACACATGTGTAAGTGCTTGCATGCATGCAAACACACATGCATGGATGTGTGTATCACTTGCTGCCACACAGCAAGTGCATGAGGAAAGGCAAAAAAGTGCAAGATAACGCAGGCTGAGAAATGCAGGTCAAGGAGACATTATTGACGCTTGCTTGCAGAAGCTGCTAGGCGAGGATTTTAGTCCCTGAAAAGCACATTTGGAGAAACCCAACTCAGGAAAACTAACCAGACGGTCGGACACAAATGAATGGAAATCTACAGAGCGTGGGAAGATTTGCTTATGAAAAGTTATATTTTTCCTTTTTGCAAAGAAGCAGTAATAATCTACTTTGATTGAGGGAATTAGAACAATAGTAATTGGTTTTAATAGCTTGACTTTCTTTTTCTTTCTGGCCACATATATATTTTTGTGACTAAGTGGAAAATAGTTTGGAAGTGCCCAAAAGGAACAGCAAAATCCAAGATTCAACTTAATACATAAACCAGACCTCTTGTGTAAATGAGTTGGCTGTAACTCTTAAAAAACAAAAACTAACCTTGCCCCTCAAATGACTTTCCTCCCTAAGTTTTTGCTTCATTCACACGTCCGAAGTGAATAAAAAAGTTTCCATTCATTGTTACTTTGAACTGAAGAGCCTTCTGTGGTATGTCCATCTTAATCTTCTCCTTCGGAATGTCAGAGCTCTTAATGAATTACTTTTGTCAGGCAGGCAACATCTTAGCATTTGTTTTTCCTATTCAGAAGTACTATGGTGTCTTGATTCATAGGACCCTTCTGACACCAAGCGTGTGAGGCTTTTCCTAACACAGCTCTAATCCTCCAACTCTCCATTTGGTACTTACTAACCAGCTGTCCCTAATTTAATTTTGATGCTAACAGCCGCTAGCATTAGCCTCAGAGCCCAGAGGTTGAGTATACAGTCCACCAGACTGCTTCAACTTCTGATCAACAGTTAGTCTGTTACTGCCCCAAGGTCAGTGCCTTGCCAGTTGGCTGTGTGGGAGGCTCTATTGTCCTCTAAGGCCAGTGGCTTGCTAGAAGGGCTCCCAGAACTCGGGAAAGCTCTGTGCTGTAAAAGTTACAATCAAGGCTGCCGATGAAATGAGTCAGGGAAAAGGCTCAGGAGCCAGGATGCTCCACCTCCTGACACGTAGGCATGCATTCCCACCTGAAGCTCTGGGAAAGTGTTTTTGAGAGGTTCGGTCATGTGGACACGATTGAGCATTAACTCAGTCTCCAGCTTTTCTTTCTTCTCAGAAATTGCAAAGAACAGGGGTTTGACAGTTGCAGTTACCTGGTCTTGATCTGGCTGCTAAGGAGCCCCACCTGACGCTATCCAGGAGCTCACAGTTTTAGAACACAAGAGTCTCCTGTCACCCAGGAGACTCCAAGGGTTTGGAACCCTGTTAGGAACATCATACTGCTGTTGCTTAGGAATTTCCAGTTGGTTTAGGAGATGCTCTTGCCAGAATCCAGAAACGAGGATTAAATACTATATATTTCTGTGGCACAAGGAGTCTAAAATCAACCACTCTTCCTCTCCCCACCTGTGTGTGAAGAGGGAGCCATACTTGGCATATAAATACTGGCCCTGACTTACACACGCGGCTCTGAGCCTAAATAAGTTCTTGTGAAGGGGTAGCAACTTTTCGTGGTACTCCTGTTCTCGTTTGGGTGAAACTTTAGTGGAATTGGTCAAAATCGTAGTGTTCATTTCACAGAACTTCCACAGTAAACGCTAATTTGATCTAAGCCAAGAACAGTGGTTCTCAGCTTGACTGTGTTCACATCTAGCAGAAAGTTAGAAAACACCTGACCCTGGGGGCCCACCCCACCGGAGAGTCTGATGAAGCAACTTGAGGCCAAGGGTGGCGGTTTCCTTTTTTAAGGTTCCACAAGTGATTCTAATGGTAGTCATTGCTGAGAAGCACAACAGTGTAGTTTTCCCATGCAGTACGTATCTCAGGAAGATAGTTTTTGTTAACCAAGGTCAGAAGGCAGCTGACGTTAGAGCATGCAAGGCTTCCAGGGTTTAGGACAATCTGAGAATAAATGTAGCGCTGCTGGCCTGCCCAGTCCATCCTGGAGTTGGTTGTAAGCAGGCCCGATGGGTTCTGATGCTGCTAATGAGTTCCATTAAACCTGAAGATTTTCACTTGCCCAAGGTCAGAGGGCAAATTAGAGAGAACCAGGGTTACAGAACTATAACGTGGGTCGGTAGTTTGTTGTTTTTACTATTTAGGTCAGGAGTTGTAGGTCAACTTTTCTGTAAAAGGTCAGATGATGAATGTTCTGTATACAGTGTAATACAGCGAAGAGAATGCACGCATGCATGAATGAAGACGATCGCCTCCAGTAGTGGACAAGATGGGTGATGAGCAAAGATTGGCCTAGGACTCGATCTATTAGAAAAGCTATTACCTTGGTGGGGTAATGACCTTGCAGATCTTCCCTGGCGTCTGGCCCTGCTGTTGATGGACAACAGCTACATGTATCTGTGGGTATGTGGCTAAGATTTAGCACGTAGTTAGGAACTGTGCTCATCTAGCAAAGTGGCAGTGGTCGATTCTCTTCAAAGATGCATGACTGTTTAGTGCAAGGCTTCATTTCCTTCCTGCTGCGTGGGTCTTGCGTCCAATTGAACAGCTGTTGGTTATCACCAACATATAGGTACCATTTATTGCTCCTTTACTGATGTCTTGCCATGCAGTCATTGTTTTGGTTCATAGCTGTCATAGTTGGACATTAGTAGCAGTTTCTTCCTCTTTTGGCAGATTGCATAGTATTGTCTAGTACTATTGAAGCTGGACCATAGCAAGGAGACTTTCTGGTTAGATGTAGCTCAAACAGTCTGAGTCCTTTGTCTTGTAAGTGTGGTGTCTTTAGCAACAGGGACTTATCTCAAGCCTCTGAGAAACAACCAGGGGCAACAGCAATAGTCTATATTGTTTGGGGAGTCATGTTGTTTACCCTGAACCATAACGAGAAAGGAAGTTTCTTGTGCCTGGTGCTGTGCTTGTGTATGGTTCTTCTTGGGAACATTGATAGCCAAAGGGGCATAACTTCATTTCGATGATAGATAGATAAATGAATATTAAATGCATCTTATATAATTTTAGGTAAATGTAAAATGATTCCTTGACGCTGTCTCAAACATCCTCGGTGTCATTTGCCTTCTTCCCTCATTCTCCTGTATTGACCTCCTTCTCTCTTCTCAGATGAAACCTGCTCCTTCCCAGTTTTCCGTTTGCTGTTCCTTATCACCTATATCTTGCTACTCCTCTTCCACCCCACAACCTCCTGCTGCTGCCACGGGCCTACTTCTCAGATTTCTGGAGTTACTCCGTGTAATATTCTCATATCTGAAGATTTGGAGCTAGGAGCCACAGATGAGACCAAACCCTGGGACTTGGCTGTCTCACTCGACATAAGTTTGTGTAATATTCCTTTTTATTATTCACTCACCTGTCAAAGGACGTCGAGATTGTTTCCATTTCCTGGCTATTGTGCATAGGTTGGCAGTGAACTCTTCTGAGCATCTGTGGCATAGGATGTCAACTGCTGGGTGAATGCCAATGGGTGGTGTGGCTGGGTCATATGGTAGACTTGTTTTTAGGTTTTTGAGGATTCTCCACACTGATTTCCAGAGTGGCTGCACCAGTTTGCACTCCCATTAACAATGAGTGAGCATTCCTCTTCCCCCACACCCTCACCTGGGATTTTTGTCATTTCTGTTGTGCTTAGCCCTTCTGACTAAGGTGAGATAAAATCTCAATTTACATTGCTAAGGATGATGAGCACATTTGAAGTATTTCTCAGACACTTCTGTTTCTGCTGTTGAGAACTCTTTTTAGATACTTAGTCCATTTTTAATTTAATTAAATTAATTTAATTTTAATTAGGTCACTTATTTCCTTGGCTTGCATATCTGAGTTCTCTGTATATTTTGGATATTGATGCTGTTGCATGTGTAGATGGTGAAGATTCTCTCCCAGTTTGTGGGTATTTTTGTTACTCGTTGGATTGTTTCTTTAGCTATACACAAGCTTTTACGTTTTATGAAGTCTCACTTGTCAGTCGTTGGCTTTACCTAATGGGCAAACCTCTTCAGAAAGTCGTTCCCTGTACCTATGTCATGCAGGAGACTGTCTATGTTTTCTTCTAGCGGGTTTAGCATTTCAGATTTCAAATGGAGGTCTTTGGTGCAGTTGAGGCTAACTTTTTTTTATTGTTTTTATTGATCTATACCTTTTTGGCTGGTCCCTTCCTTTCCTCCCCTTCTACCCTGACCCATGACCCCCATACTCCCAGTTTACTCGGGAGATCTTGTCTTTTTCTCCTTCCTATGTATGTTTCTCTTAAGGTCCTCTTTGTTGTCTAGGTTTTCTGGGGTTGTGGAGTGTAGGCTGGTGTTTCTTTGCTTTATATCTATAAGCCGCTTATGAATGGAGGCTGACTTTTTATACAGGGATATAGATTTGGGTTTAATTGCATTCCTCTGCATGTGGATATTCAGTATATCCAGAATCATTAGTGAAGATGCTGGTTTTTTGTTTTTAGCTCTGGTGCATGTTTTCGGCCTCTTTGTCAAGTATCTATAATTATGTGCACTTATGTTTGGGTCTCCTTTTTTCTTCCAGTGATGGATCTAAATATCACTTTTTGTGCTAGTACCATATTGGCTTTTGTTGCTCTAGCTCTGTATATCTTCGAGTCTGGAATGGGAATCCCTCCAATATTACCTCTTTTGCTGAGGATTATTTGGCAAGTCAGTATCTTTTTTGGTTCCATATGAATTTTAGATTTTTTAAACTCTATTTTTGTGAAGAATGGTGTGGGTGTTTTATTTGGGATTGCATTGAATATATAAGATGCTTTTGATAGGATGTTCATTTTCACAACATTAATTTACTCACCCATTCACATGGGTGGGCGTTCCATTTATCTAATATCCTTTTTCTTTAATCTCTTTGGGTATTTGAAGTTTTCACTGTAGAGGTCTCTCATCTCCTTAGTTAGATTTATAGAAGATATTTGGTTGTCTTTGATGCTGTTGTACATGAGAATATGTCCATGATCTCTTTCTCAATGTTTGTTGTTGGTGTATAGAAAGGCAACTGGTGTTTGTAAGTTTGACTGTTTATTTATTCTTATCCTGCAACTTTGCTGAAATTGTTGCTTGTTTTAAACAATTTCTGATGGAATTTTTTGGATCTCATAAGTATAGCATGTTATCATTTGCAAATAGAAATACTTTAACTACTTTTTATATTTCTATCCATTTATTTTCCTTCCCTTGCCTAATTGTTTTGTCAAAAATCTTCACATATGTGCTCATCAGGGATATGGTCTGCAGTTTTGTTTTTGTTGTGATTTAACTGGTTTGGATGTTAGCAATACTGGCTTTATAGAATGAGTCTGGGAGTTCCCCTGTTTTAATTTTTGTTTATTTTAATAATTTAAAACGTATAGGTTGTATAGTTCCTTGAAAGTTGGTTACAATTCTGCTGTGAGTTCCTCTGAATTTTGGAGTTGTTTTAATCAGAAGGGTTTTGGTTTTTATTATTAGTATTATTATTGCTATAATCTTCTCCTTTGTTGTGGATCTGTTTGTGTCTTGATCTCTGCTTGATTTAACTCTGATAGTTTTTGTTGAATCTAGAAATAAATTCATTTCTGTTAGATTTTGCAACTTAATGTAGTACAGGTTTAAAATATTCCCTTATTATACAGCATATTTCTTTAGTGTCTGTTGTAATGTTTCCCTGTTTGTTTTTATTCTGTTAATGTGCATCGTCTTTTTCTTTCCTTCGGTTGCTTAAAATGAGGATCTATCTTGTTTAATCTTCTCAGTGAAGCTGCTCTTAGATTCTTTGTTTGGTTTTCTTTGTTTCTAGTTAGTGTTCTGCTGTGAGTCTTATTATTTCTCACTGTGTTTTCTTTTGCTGTGACAAAACATCATGACTAAGGCAGCATATAAAAGAGTTCAATTTGGCTTTCAGCTCCAGAGGGTTAGAGTCTCTGGTGGTGGACTGAGGTATGGTGGTAGCCTCTGGAGCAGCAGCAGAGACCTCCTCTTTCCACATGTAAGTGGGGGGCAGAGCGTGCTAATTCAAAAGGGTGTGAGTCTTTTGGAATATCAAAGTGCACCCTTCACCCAGTGACATTCTTCCTCCAGCAAGGCCACACCTTTACTCCTCCTCAAACAGCCACCAATTAGGGACCAAGTATTCAAATGCCCAAGTCTTATTGGGGCCCTCTTAACTCTAACCACCACACTTAGAATCTACTGGCTTGAGTTTGGTTTGTTCCTGTTTTTCTAAATTCTTCAGTTGAATCACTAAGTCATTTATTTGTGTTCTTTTTATTTATTTTCTTAATGTAGGCACTTATGGCCATAAAATTCCCAAGCTAGGGTGGCTTGTGAACAAGCCTGGTCTATGGGTATGGAGGTAGGCCCGTGGGTTTGGAGATGGCCACAGACCAGGAGGCAGGGCGGGTGTAGTGGGAAAGGGAAGAAGTGACTTGCCCAGCAAAGGTGGTTCATGGACAAAGAGTTTGAGAGCTATGGGTCGGATGTTACCTGATAAGGGGAGAAATAGCAAAGGGAGGCGGCAAACCATGTGGGCGACTTGGAAATAAAGAGCACTTAAAATAAATTTTAGGCCACAAAGCCATGTAAATAAAAGGGACAAATCAGAAATGTCTAAATTTTCCTTGTGGTCCTAAAATGAAAGCACCATTGCCCCGTCATGGCAACTCTGGGCCAAAGGAGCCATTGCTCTCCTCCTCTTTGCCCCCACCCTTTCTTGTGAGTGGTTCCTTCGCTGCCAGTCCTGTCTTATTCTCCCCAGCAACTGCACTAATTTCACACTCTTATCCTCGCTAAGTAATATTGCTTCATAACTGGCCAGCCAGGGGTTAGGGGAAAACTTCCATCCATATGAAATTACCTATCTCCCCTTGCTTCTTGACCATAAAGTGAATGTATTTTTTGTTCCCAGATATTAGGCGAAAACAGGGTGCTTTTAGTTGAAGGGTTTTCATTTGGTAACTTGGGAGAAATGGGGTGGGGAAAAGAATAAAGTACCTGCACATGATGCACGCTATACCCATGACAGCGGACATCTGCAATTGTTAGTAAGATGGCATCTGGGCAGGTTCACAACTCCGGATATTTCCACATTTGTTCCTGGAATGTGGAGAGCATTCTTGAGTCTAAACTTTTTTCCTTTTACCCTCACTTCTGAATATTTGGAACTTAAATAGAAATAATGTTCAATGCTTCCAATTTTAGATAGAATTGGAAGTGTAGGGAAACATACTGAGTTACAATACAGTAATATAGCTTTAATATATAGTTATATATTTTCCTATTAGAATTTTTTTAGTGTTTCACATGAAATAGAAACTAAGAGTTTAGGCAAAAAAAGAAATACTTGCCTGCAGAGTCTCTAGAATGCATTTGTTCAACATGTTTATTATGCACCCACTGCATGACAGGTGGTGGCCCACAAATCTCTCCAAACAAGAATGACTGACTTCTACAGCTTAGATTCTGTTGTTGTTGTTGTTTGTTTTAATGTTTTGTTTTTGGTTTTTTTGGGTGGGGGGGGGCGTTTGCTAGAAAGGGTTTTTCTTTGTAGCTTTAGAGCCTGTCCTGGAACTCGCTCTGTAGATCAGGCTGGTCTCAGACTCACAGAGATCCTCCTGCCTTTGCCTCCTGAGTGCTGGGATTAAAGGCGTGCACCACCATTGCCTGGCCAGCTTAGGTTCTGAGCAGAGAAAGTGGACAGTGTACCATTTATCACATAGTACAAGAGCTGCTGGGAATGATTTGGAAAGACTGAAGGAAGACGAGCTGCAGAAAGCTGTGTGTCAGGGTCATCTGTATTGAGAAGGTACAATTTGAGTCAAGATTTGGAAAAGATAAACAGGTGGCCATCACCTGGAGAAGCATCCCTTCGTGGAGCAGCTAGACTGAAGGTCATAAAAGGTGTCTGGCCTGTGTGTGCAACAAAAGAGCAATGTGAACTGAGTGGTGTGAACAGAGCAATGGTAAATGATGAGACTCCTGGTGACGGAGCCCAGGCTAGGCTGTACGGTGACTCCTGATTACAGAGCCCAGGCTAGGCTGGCTGTAGTGACTTTTACTGATGGAGCCCAGGCTAGGCTGTACAGTGACTACAAATCACTGTGAAGAACTTGGGTTTTCACCCAGTAAAATGGGGAGCCACTAGGGAAGTTTAAGCACAGGATCTCTATTGACCTAGTTTCAAAGTATTTCCTGTGTTGGGGTAGGGGGAGTATGGAGTCTTTGGACGGAGGGGCTTGCTTTGATCCAATTTAAGATGATGGTATTTAATGGCAGAAGAGTAACAATCAAGGTAGTGGTCGACATGAAAAACCTGGAACTATTTTGAAGGTAGAGTTTGGTGGTTTGAGCGGGAATGTCCCCATTCCCTTGGTCCCTTGTTAGTAGCAGGGTTTGGGGATGTTTAGGTGGTGGAGTTTTGCTGGAGGAAGTATGTTATGGGGGCCAGCTTTCAGAGCAGAGGCCTCATGCCACTTCCTGTTCGCTCTGCTTTGTGCTTGCATTGAAGTTGTGAGCTCTCAGCTTCCTGATTCTGCTGCCTTGTTTGTCAGCCACCCTGCCTCCCTGCCATGGAACACTCTTATCCCTCTCTGAAGCATAAGCCCCAATCTCTCTCTCTCTCTCTCTCTCTCTCTCTCTCTCTCTGTCTCTCTCCCTTCCTCCCTTCATCCCTCCCTCCCTCCCTTCATCCCTCCCTCCCTCTCTCTCTCCCTCCCTCCCTCCCTCCCTCTCTCTCTCTCTCTCTCTCTCTCTCTCTCTCTCTCTCTCTCCCTCCCTCCCTTCATCCCTCCCTCCCTCCCTTCATCTCTCTCTCTCTCTCTCTCTCTCTCTCTCTGTCTCTCTCTCTCTCTCTCTCTCTCTCTCTCTCTCTCACACACACACACACACACACACACACACACACACACACACACCTTGGGTGTAGTGTTTTAATCATAGCAGCAGAATGATACCCAATACACATAGTCAACAGAATTTTCTGAGGGACAGGATCTACTCGATGACATAAAAAAGGATTCCCGTTGCTTTCCTGGGTTTTGACTTAGCAGGGATGGAGCTGCACTATTTGAGGTAGAGAAAGTTGCAAGGCAGGCAGCAGGCCTGGGAAGCAGCTGTGAGATGCAGATGGGGCAAGCTGATCGTGAGACAAGTCTTACACTAGTAGCAGTGCAGCGGGACAAATGATGTGTCCTTCGGAGTCTGGCCTGGCCGGCAGTCTGGAGCAGAGCCTGGGAGAGACCGCACACTCGGGAGATGGTAACAGGATTGCTTGCTGTTAGAGATGACAGGAACTTAGGATGTGGCCTGTTTGTCACTGCATGATGTTGTATGACGCTGTTCCTGGGGACACAGGAATGAAGTCTGTTAGCTCCAGCCGGAGGAATGACATCAGACCGTTTGTCTTGGTGAGCCAGGGAGCTTTATTGGATTCCCTTACAGGAGTGTGGGCAAGAGATTATTTAGGAGAGCAGAATTGACTCAAAGACAGCCATGTCACCAAAGCCTATCCCACATAGTGACAGCTCATGAACGCTGGGAACCTGGAACTCACTGCAGGCAGCCCCACAGTTTAAAGAGTGCCCATCTTCCAGGAAGCTCTGCTGGTCTCTGCTTCCCCCAGAAGGCACAAGCTCAGCTTCACTGAGAGTGGCTGTGGGCAGACCTTGCAGCTTAGTGTGCTTGACAAGGGAGGGGTCTGTTCCATCGCCTCCTCCGCTTCCGAGCCTCCCGAGGCCCTGGACTCTGCCTCCTGAGGCCCTGGGCTCTGCCTCCTGAGCTCCACAGCTCCCATTTGATGGAGTGTTTCACCTCCATTTGTAACATCCCGGGTCTTGATAGTTTCCTCCAAGATGAAAGGTTTTATCTAGAAAGAGACTGTTGCATAACATATGAACATTTAATTTTAAATTTCAATTGTGTATAAACATAATAAAATATATAGAACATAAATCTTAAATATCTTATGCTACTCTGTACCCCTTACCTGCTGAAATATTACATTTTACAAATGTGAAACTCCATATTGTTTAAACAATAATTCAGTGAGTCTCAATCTTCCAAAAACTGCAACCCTTTAATACAGTTACTCAGGTTGTGATGACCCTAACCGTGAAATGATTTCATTGCTACTTCATAACAGTTTCGCTAGTTACAAATACCTGAGTTTGCTGATGGTCTTGGGGTTTGGGCCCACAGGTTGAAAACTGCTGCACTGACTTGCCTCTCCCACTTCTCCTTCTCAGCTCCTGGCAGCTTCCATTCTGCTTTTGATCTCTATGGATTTGATTATTTTAAGTCCTTAATATAAATAAAGTTATATGATACTGTCTTTTTGAGATTGGGTTCTTTTTCTTAGCATAATGTCCTTAAGATCATGAACATAGTAGGCTATATAAAACCCCTCCTTTATTTTAAAGACAGAATACTCTTACATTGTACACAAAACCCTTTTTATGTATGAATTCATCTTTTAACGGACATTTGGTGGTTTCCAGTTGTTAGCTATTATGAATGATGCCTTGAAACTAGGCGTATGAATGTGGGGGGGGCATATGTTTTTTTTTTTAAAAGAGCTGTATGTATATGTTGTGATTGCCATAGGTTTTCCTCTTCTTCTTTGTATAATTTATCAGCACATTTTTATAAGATATTTGAATGCTATACTATATAGGTGGCAGACATGACAGCCTTTATTCATTGTTTCGCCTCATCCTGTTTCACGTTCCTAGTTACCTTTTTCTTGTTACTTCCATTCTCTCTTCGTTGATTTATAGATTGAGCACCTGAATCTATATATTCAAATCTGAGAAACTACCAATGTCTTAGATGTCTTGAAGGAGTCAATTAAACAACAAAAAAATTAGATGCTTTAAAAATGCTTCTTGGATTCTGGAGCATTTCAGATGCTCAGGATGCAGATTCTCAGCCAGTAAAAGCTGTGCACATTTTCCATAACCAAAACATTTCAAGCGTTTAAAATATATTCAACACATGCATCTGTTGCATCTTATTTCCTATGTGGACCGTGACAGCATTTTAAACTGTCACACGTGCAATTATAAACATTTACTACATAGTTTGACTTCCTACGAGGTAAATTTCTAACGCCAGATTTCTTCACTGTAGCATGAAGTTTGTAGACTGAGTTTTATAACCTTGATGACATTATTGTTATCCCTTTAAGATGCTCTCAGTTTCTGAGCCAAGGTCTTTCAGCTAGCACACGAGATGCAGTGCTTTTCTGCAGTCGGAGACGTGAGGAAAACCTTAAAGGGGGCTAGGAGAGGACTATAAGGGCTGGGTGTCCAGCTCAGTGGAGAGCTTGTGAATCCAAGTGCAGATTCCCCAACAGCTACATAAAACTCTAGGCATGATACTGGTCACCAACACTGGTGGCAGGGGACAGGCAAGTCCTGGAGGCTCCCTGGCTATCCAGTCTAGCTGGAAGAATAACTTCCGGATTCAATGCTAGACCCTTTCTCAAAGAATAAGATGGTTAGACCTCCCAGTGCGGGAGGAGACAGGCAAGTCCTGGAGGCTGCATATTCAGCCAGTCGGTCTAGATGCAGTGAGTTCCAGACTTAGTGAGAGCTTTTGTTTTGAAGAATAAGGTAAATGGACAGGCAAGGGGACTCAGCAGGTCAAGGAGGTTGCTGCACAGACCTTAAGTTCTCTGTGTGTGCCTACCTGTGTGAGCTCATTCACTACCGCAGAGACAGCATTAAAAATGCCTTGTGCTAAAAACAACTGGCAAACACCCCCTTCCCAAGTGACTGAAGTAAATATATCACATGTTATTCACGCTAGAGCAATCGAGTGACGTGATGATGCGACAGTGAGAACATACCATGAAGAACTCTCGGAAGGACATTCTCTGCAAAATGCCCAACAGTATTCTTTGAAGGGCTGATATCATGCAAAACCAGTGGAGTCTTAAGTATCACTCGCAGATTGGTGTGTCTGAGAGCAATGATGGCTCTAGCGTGTGATAGCTGGACTAAAGCTTGTAAGAGAAAAAGGGTGTTTGTAGAAAATTAGTGAATTCTAAATAAGAGCTAACACTTAGTGCTAGAACAAAGTCTGCATGCAGTCATTTTAGATGAGAATCTATGCACAACTTTGTTAATCTAACATTTCTTTTAAATGGGGTTTGTGTTTGGTTTTTACTATCTCTATACTTCTGGGCTTCTACTAAAATTGCTATAAGAAGCTTCTCTTGTTCTCTTAAATACATATGAAATTTCCCACAACACATAATAACCAAACCACTAAATGTACAGAAGAACAAACAAAGACTATTAAAAGCTGCAAGGCAATGAGATGAAGTGACATAAAGGCAGACCTGTCAAAATAACTCCTGACGTCACTGAAGACTCTACAATCCAGAAGGGCCTGGACCAGATGTTCTACAAACTCTCAGAAACCACAAATACCAGCCCAGATGACTATAATTAGAAAGGCTTTCTATTGCAATAGATGAAGAACTAGAAAACCATACTTAAACAGTATCTATCTACAAATTCAGCCCTACATCAACCCGAAGAGGCTAACCACACTCAAGAAGACGCAAGGAATAAATAATGAAAGATGAGCAGGTCAAAAGTGGAAGTAAAAATTTCACACCACAACAACAAAATAATCGGAATCAAAAAACACTACTCATTGACAATTCAACACCAATGGTCTCAGTCCCCAAGTAAAAGCCACAGACTAACAGGTTAGATTAGAAAACAGGATCCCTCTTCTTGCTACATCCAAGAAATGCATCTCACCATCAAAAACAGACATCATCTCATGGTAAAAGTATGAAAACACATATTCCAAGCAAATGGACCTAAGAAGCAAGCTAGTGTAGCCATTTTCCTATCTGATAAAACAGATTCCAGCCGGGCGATGGTGGCGCACGCCTTTAATCCCAGCACTTGGGAGGCAGAGGCAGGCGGATCTCTGTAAGTTCGAGACCAGCCTGGTCTACAGAGCTAGTTTCAGGACAGGCTCCAAAGCCACAGAGAAACCCCCGTCTCAAAAAACCATAAATAAATAAATAAATATAAAACAGATTCCAATCAAAAACTAGTCAGAAGAGATAAGGAAGGACACTTATACTCATCAAAGGGAAAATCCACCAAGAGAACATTGCAATTCTTAATATCTATGCACCAAACATAAGGGCACCCAAGTTCATAAAGAAACACTACTACAACTTAAATCACATATTGGCCTTCACATAGTGATAGTAGGTGACTTCTATACCCTACTCTTACCTGTAGACAGGTCATTCAGACAAAAACTAAGTGGAGAAATCCTGGAGCTAAGTGATGTTATAAACCTAATGGACCCAACAGATATTTACAGAACATTTCAGCCAAACACAGAAGAATATGCCTTCTCAGCAACTCATGGAACTTTCTCCAAAGTTGACCACATACTCGGTCATAAAACAAGTCTCAACAAATATAAGTGGGCCCCAAGGAACCCCCAAACAATCCAGGCTGTTGTTAAGGCTAAATACCAATCATCAAAGTGCCAGAGTAGTTAAGTAAGATACAAACCACTAGGCTAATTCACAGCCTGTTGCTGTATCTGTCAGAGCCAATTCTTTAACTGCAGGTCATTCTGGGATATAAGATCCCTGTAGTCAATGTGCAATATTCTAGGTATGAGCACCCTTTAGTTTCTGTTCCCTGTCACCCCATAAGCCCACACTCAAAAAACTGTCTCCCAATGTGAGAAGGCTGAGGCAGGCACAAAAAGAAAGGAGGTTTTATTTTATTGTTGTTCTCCAAGAGTCGGGACAAAGTAGCTTATGAAGTGTCGCAGGTTCTGCAAGCTGTCTTCCTCATGGCGTGTGTGGCACCTGTGACTGACTGCTCAGGACACCTGTGGCAGCTAGCCCTCCCCCAGGCAGAGGTGCCTCCCTGCTGTGTCTCTGGGGAGGACTCATCGCTGGTGTGCTTCTGTTATTACTTTTCTTTTAAATGACTTTAGAAACGGTGTCCTCTGTCCCCTTCCCTGTGCTTCCATGATTTCTGATTGTGACTGAAGGGTGAGAACTTGTTTTAAACAGGAGACTGATAGGAAGTTTCTAGCCATGGCTGATCTGTAACAATCAATTGATAAAAAAAAAATTGTGAAATTGATCTCTTATTATAAAAATTCTGGGTGCATCCATGGGAGGTAGTCTGTAGAAAAAGAACATTTGTGAAACCCGTCATACAGGATAAGCTTATTTCTAAACACATGAATAGTTTCTTTTAATATGTGATTGTTGTGGATTTTTGTTTTTGACTTGTGTGTGTGTGTGTGAGTGTGTGTGTGTGTGTGTGTGTGTGTGTGTGTGTGTGTAGGTATGTGTGATGGGGGAGGGAGGGAGGGGGGAGGGAGGGAGGGAGAGAGGAGAAAAGGAAAGAGATTTATTAAAGTGGCTTACAGTCAGTATGCTTAGTCCAACAATGGCTGACAGGAAAGCTAAAAATCTGGTAGTTGTTCAGTCCTTGAGGCTGGATGCCTCAGCTGATGAGGCTTTAATCAATGTCAGAATTCTGAAGAAGGGGTTTCTAAGAGCAGAGGAATGTCCCAGCATCAGGATTGATGAACTTGCCAGCAAGAGTGAGGGAAAGCAGGCAAAAGCAAAGGCTTCCTTCATCACCGTCTTACGTGCGGGCGGCTGCCAGAAGGTGTGGCCCAGATTTAGGGTGGGTCTTCCTGTCTCAAATGATTGGTTAAACCTCACGTGTTCTTCCCAGCTGCTTAGGTTTTTGTTGATTCTAGACACAGTGAAGTTGAGAACTGAGATTAGCCACCACAGCCCACCTTTTAGCTTTTATAATTCAAGGCTAAAGTTGAACCGGTTGGAGTTTAAGGGTACATTAAAGTGTCTCCCTGTGCTTTCCTTTGAGCTGCGTCCTTAAAGCTGCCCTCACGGGGACCACAACAGACATATTTAGACTGCTCCGCTATGCTTCAGTTGTCTCACACCCAAATCCCCTGAAGCTTGACTTGCTGTGTACTTGAGGCACAAACAAACAAACAAAAAAGGATTATAATAGCATTCTATCAGAATTTTCAATAGTACTTGCTTTGCTAAATGATGTTTAAGTCATATCAGAGTTAGAGCTCAAGGTGTCTGTTGAAAGCCATGTTAATTTCATGGGCCTGTCTAATTATTGAAACTTCATGTTTTCTAAAATCTGGCTTAACAACTGAATTTCAGAGGGAGCACAGAAATGAAAGCAGTCGTGGTTCAGCACATCTTGTTTCGCCACTCGGGTTGAATGGGGTTTGAGGACTCAGCTGGGCTTTTCGGATGGGCTTTGTTCTGAGTTACCTGAAGGCTTACAAGACCTTCAGCAGCTCTCACTTAGATATTTGAATCGTGCAAAAATGAAACTTCCTTTCCTAACAACAGCTTCTTAAATGCTTACTTTTTGTTTCAGTTATAGTGAATTTCTGATAGAAATTTTATTTCTCCTAGTCGGGGTTTCTTTATTATTAATATTAATTATTATTAATTATTAATATTGCCCTGTCACACCCTCCCAATTGAATCTATCTATAAAGAGAAAACATTGGCATATGACTTTCTCAAAGTCTGAAGTTCAGCATATAACTTATATCAGAAACAGAACAGAGGACTGACTCGTTTCACTTTGGCATTTCTTTCGTCGTCTCCATTCCAACCGTCACAGTTGTATTTTCCTGTTTCTTTTGAATAATTAGATCATAGACTGACCCTAGAATATCACCTAGCACCTACATCCTGCCCTTTCTGCAGACAGAGAGGGATCTTTATACAGACGCTTCCCTTCCACGTGAACATGACACTTTTTCAATCACCAGAATGAGGTCTCTGCAGCAAAAGCGGTCAAGGGCAGCATGTGTGTGACAAGGGTTCCCAAGGTCCTGTGGCGCAGTGCCATCAGAAGAACAATGACTCTCTGAAGAGCTGTGCAGTGTCTCTGTATTTACTTTCCCTTTCCCTTTCCCTTTCAACTCTAGGCATCAATACCTGTCCGAAGGTCAGTCCACCTTGTACGACAAGCAACACAACCACAGAGGCTCAGGGAATAAATGGGAGGACACCAGCAAAACGCTCAGCTGCAAGTCCAAAGCCACAAGGTTTGTACTCTGGGGCTCTGTGATTGGCCAGGTGGAAGAAGCTGCAGAGAATGAATGCAGGTCATTTGGAGTGCCTGTACGCCTGCCTGCTCAGGTGGAGACCAGGATTTGCTCTGCTTCTGAAACAAAGTGTGCATTCTTTATTATGATCCGTTCTTTATTACAATGCTTTGCATGTTTCGGAGTTGCTTTAGAATTTTGTTGCTAAGGCTTTCTGAAAGAAGTCTTTAAAAGAGTTTAGCGTATTACCCACGAGATTATGGAAAATCTAGTGACCACATGCCAAAACTATCCTGTTACCTAGTGAGGCAGCGATGGCCTTGTTTTATTGCTTCATATAGTTGAATGGTTAAGTCAATATATTGTTACTTTAATACTTACTTCCTATCTTTTTAAAATTTATTTAATTAATTAATTTATTTTTACAAACCAATCTGAGTTCCCCCTTCCTCCTCTCCTCCTGCTCTCCCACCTTCTCCCCATCCCACCCCACCCCCCATCTGCCCCTCAGAGAAGGTAAAGCCTCCCCTGGGAAGTCAAGTAAGTCTGCCCCATCATCTCCTCGAGGCAGGACCAGGACCCCCCCACACACACACACTCCATGCCTGTGATGACAAGGTATCTCTCCATAGAGGATGGGAATGGGCTCCCCAAAGTCAGGTCATGCACTAGGCTTAGATCCTGGCCCCACTGCCAGTGGTCCCACATATTGCTCAAGCCACACCATTGTCACTTGTCCTCAGGGGGCTTAGTTCGGTCCTATGCAGCTTCCCCGGTTATCAGTTTGGATTCTGTGAGCTCCCACTAGTTCAAGTGAGATGATTCTGTGGGTTTCCCCATCTTGCTCTTGACCCCTTTGCTCATATTGTTGGTCCTCCCTCTCTTCGACTGTACTCCGGGAGCTTGGTCCAGTGGTTAGTTGTTGATCTCTGGATCTGCTTCCATCACTTTCTGGATGAAGGTTCTATGATGTCAATTAAGGAGGGCAGTTAAGGCATCCTCTCCACTACTGCTTAGATTCTTAGCTGGAGTCATCCTTGTGAAATTCTGGTAATTTCCCTGGTGCCAGGTTTCTCGTTAACCCCATAATGGCTCCTTCTATCAAGATATCTCTTTCATTGCTCTCTCTTTCTGTCCTTTCCCAAACCTGACCTTCCAGATCCCTCCTATTCTCCTTCCCCCTCCTCTTGTACCTCCCCTCCCTGCTTCCACCCTCCCTCCACACTCACTCAGGAGATCTTGTCTATTTCCCCTTCTCAGGGGGAATCCATATATGTCTCTCTTAGGGTACTCTTTGATACCTAACTTCTCTGGGGTTGTTATGTAGTCTGGTTATCCTTTGCTTTATGTCTTATATTCACATATGAGAGAGTATGTTCTATATTTGTCTTTGTGGATCTGGGTTACGTCACTCAGTGTGTTATTTTCTAGTTCCATCCATTTACCTGAAAATTTCAAGATGTCATTTTTTTTTTTTTACCTCTGAGTAGTACTCCATTGTGTAAATATACCACATTTTCTTTATCCTTTCTTGGGTTGACGGGCATCTAGGTTGTTTCCAGGTCTGGCTATTATGAGTAATGCTGCTATAAACATAGTTGAGCAAGTGTCCTTGCGGTGTGAGTGTGCATCCTTTGGGCATATGCCCAAGAGTGACACTGCTGAATCCTGAGGTACATTGATTCCTAATTTTCTGAAAAACGGCCATAATGATTTTCACAGTAGCCGTACTACCACCAGCAGTGGAAGAGTGTTCCCCTAACTCCACATCCTCTCCACCATAGGCTGTCGTCAGTATTTTTGACCTTGGCCATTCTGACAGGAGTCAGATGATATCTCAGGGTTGTTTTGATTTGAATTTCTCTGATGACTAAAGATGTTGAGCATTTCCTTAAGTGTCTTTCAGCCTTTTGAGATTCTTCTATTGAGAATTCTCTGTTTAGATCTGTACCCCATTTTTTAATTGGACTATTTGGTATTTTGATGTCTAGCTTCTTTATTTTGGAGATCAGCCCTCTCAAATGTGGAGTTGGTGAAGATCTTTTCTCATTCTGTAGGCTGTTGTTTTGTCTTATTGACTGTGTCTGATTTACAGAAGCTTCTCAGTTTCAGGAGGTCCCGTTTATTTGTTATTCTCAGTGTCTACACTATTGGTGTTATTTTTAGGAACTGGTCTCCTGTGCCAATGCATTCAAGGCTACTTCCCACTTTCTCTTCTGTGAGGTTCAGTGTGTAGGTCTTTGATACATTTGGACTTGAGTTTTGTGCATGGTGATAGATATGGATCTATTTGCATTCTTCTACATGTCAACATCCAGTTATACCAGCTCAATTTGTTGAAGATGCTTTCTTCTTTCTATTATATATATATATATATGTATGTATATATATATATATTTTATTTTATTTTTTTTGATTTTTCGAGACAGGGTTTCTCCGTAGCTTTTGGTTCCTGTCCTGGAACTAGCTCTTGCATATTTTTTGCTTCTTTGTCAAAAATCAAGTGTTCATATGTGTGCAGATTAATATCTGGGTCTTCAATTTGATTCCATTGGTCCACCTCTCTGTTTTTATGCCAGTATCAAACTGTTTTCAATATTGAGCTTAAAGTCAGGGATGGTGATGCCTTTAGATGTTTCTTTATTGTACAGGATTGTTTGGGTTATCTTGAGTTTGTTGTTGTTGTTTTTTCATATAAAATTTAGTATTGCTCTTTTAAGGTCTATGAAGAATTGTGCTTTGATTTTGATGGGAATTGCATTGACTCTGTAGATTGTTTTTGGTAAGATTGCCATTTATACCATGTCCATGAACATGGGAGGAGCTCTTTCCACTTTCTGATATCCTCTTCAATTTCTTTCTTCAAAGGCTTAAAGTTCTTGTCATACATGTCTTTCACTTGTTTGTTTAGAGTTACCCCAAAATATTTTATGTTGTTTATGGATATTGTGAAGAATGATGTTTCTCTTATTTCTTTCTCAACCCATTTATCATCAGTATGTAGGAGTTCCCTGGTAGAATTTTTGGCATCACTATGTAAACTATCATATCAACTGCAAGTAGCAACAGTTTGACTTCTTTCTTTCCAGTTTGTTTCCCCTTGATCTCCTTTGGTTGTCTTATTGCTCTACTTAGAACTTCGAGTTCTATATTGAATAGATAGGGAGAGAGTGGACAGCCTTGTCTTGTTCCTGATTTTAGTGGGATCACTTTGAGTTTCTCTCCATTTCATTTGATGTTGACTTCTAGCTTACTGTTTATTGCCTTTATTATGTTTAGGAATGTTCCTTGTATCCCTGCTCTCTCCTAGACCTTTATCATGAAGGGGTTTTGTATTTTGTTGAAGGATTTTTCAGCAGCTAATGAGATGATGATTCTCTCCATATTTATTCAATATAGTTTACATAAGTGACGCCAAAACCTCTGTCAGAGTGCTATGAACTTTCCTCTTAGCACTGCTTTCATAGTGTCCCATAAGTTTGGGTATGTTGTGAGTTCATTTTCTTTGAATTTTAGGAAGTTTTTAATTTCTTTATTTCTTCCTTGACTCAGTGGTGATTTAGTTGAACATTTTTCAATTTTCATATGTTTGTGAGTTTTTTGAAATTAATGTTGTTGTTGAATTCTAATTTTAAGGCATGGTTATACTATAAGATACATGGTGTTATTTCAATCTTTTTGTATCTGTTGAAGTTTGCTTTGTTACTGAATATGTGGTCGAATTTTAGAGAAGGTTCCATGAGGTGCTGAGAAGAACATATATTCTTTTGTGTTTGGGTAGAATGTTCTATAGATATATGTTAAGTCCATTTGGGTTATAACATCTGTTAGTTCCTTTCTTGCTTTGTTAAGTTTCTGTCTGGCAGACCTGTCCATTGGTGTGAGTGAGGTGTTGAAAGGCTTAATATATGATTTCGTGTATGGGGCTTAATATATGATTTAAGCTTTAGTATTGTCTATTTTACAAATGTGGGCACCCTTGTATTTTGGGCATAGATGTTCAGAATTGAAACTTCCTCTTGATGAGTTTTTCCTGTGACAAATATGAAATGACTTTCTTCATCTCTTTTGATTGATTTTAGTTTGAAGTTTATTTATATTAGGATAGCTACCCCAGATTGTTTCTTAGGTCCATTTGATTGGAAAATCTTTTCCTAACTCTTCACTCTGAGGTAATGTCAGAGGTGTGTTTCTTGTATGCAGCAGAATGATGGATTCTGTTTTCATATCCAATCTATTAGCTTGTACCTTTTTATAGGTGACTTTAATCCATTTGTATTAAGAGATATTAATGATCAGTGATTGTTAGTTCCTTTATTTTTGTTTTTGTTGTTGTTGGTGGTATTGTGTGTGTGTTTCCCTTCTTTGTGAATTGGCTGCTGTGTGATCATCTTTTGCATGTGTTTTTATGGATGTAGCTAACTTCTTTGGGTTGGAGTTTTGCTTCTATACATTCTGTAGGCCTGAACTTGTGGATAGGTATTGTTTAAATCTGATTTTGTCTTAGAATATCTTGTTTGTTCCATCTATGGTGATTAAAATCTTTGTTGGGATTGCATCTGTGGTGTCTTAGTTTCTACATAACACCTGTCCAGGACCTTTTGGCTTTCATTGTTTCCATTGAGAAGTTGGGTGTAATTCTGATAGGTCTGACTTTGTATGTTACTTGGTCTTTTTCCTTTGCAGCTCTTAATACTCTTTGTTCTGTATGCTTAGTGTTTTGTTTATTATGTGTCAAGGGGACTTTATATTTTTTTTGTCATTTATTTTGTGTTCTGTAAGCTTCTTGTACTTTTCATAGACATGTCCTTCTTTAGGTTGGGAAAGTTTTCTTCTATGATTTTGTTGAATATATTTTCTGTGCCTTTAAACAGGACTTCTTCTTCTTTAATTCCTGTTGCCTCATAAGGGGCAATTTAATCCTAGTACTGTGAACCTGGTCTAGGCTGAGGAGCTCATAGGCTCTTGTTGGAGGCTGTTGTGAAGACATCACATACTTTGGCTAAAGAGCATAGAGAAATCAATTAAATTGACCAGGACTCTTCCTTCCTGCTGGCTACCTTTCATTGCATCAGAAGTTGCCATGGAGGCTGCTAAGGAAGACATCAGTGGTCTCACCCAGAGCTGAACCTTGCATGCTTCATACAGTGTCACTCAGCCAGGCCAGATGTGCATTAGTGGCATGACTATTATGGGATAAACAACTGCTTTTAAAGTTTGATTTGATACTTGTACCACAAGAAGGAATTCATAATTGGTTAAGTAAACTTGTTTAAAAGTCCATGGCTAGGGAGGTCAAAGCCCCTGTGGTGGGACTTGCTATTGTTGATTTACTGAGCCTTTTAAATATTTGTGTTTGTACCTGTAGACCTGGATTACAAGGTTTCTTAACCTTCATCAGAAAGCTTTCTGTAGTGGGCAGTAGTTAGTGCAGAGACTCCTAACTGGCCCAAGTGTTGAGAATGTGACTGAGTGCTCAGCCTGAGGATCACCTGTGTCCGCTTCTCACTTCTGAGTCCTTACATGGCCTCAGGGACTGGACTTGACTGGGAATGTCAAGGGAATGAAGAAAAGACAGACAGACACATAGAAAAACTTGGATCAGGTGGCCTGGGCCCTCTGATAGGAAACCAAAAGCTGCCCAAATCTCACCGTGTTTATTCTATACAGTTGAGCATGGAAGCAGGGTTATTGCATACAGATGACTCAGTGAAGCAGATTTAGATAATCTCCATCCTTAGGATCAGCCTCTACAGGTGAACGAGTCTTCATGTCCTAAACATACAAGGAGAAGCGATGATGGACAAATTCAGCGCACACTCTCAACATTTACACTTGGCACCCCAAGTAAGGCTTTGCCATCCCTCTGCCTCACCTGGAGAAGGCTTTGCCACTCTGTAGCTGAGACACTAGTCCTTGATATGCCCATGCTTAGGTAAACCACCCACATTCATGTAGGGCTTCATTTGTTCCCTACATCATCCCATACCACCCTCTAAGGCTCACGAAACTCCCTGGCTAATGCCCTGCCTGGCTGGTGGGTCTAGATGCTATGAGAAAGCAAGCTGAGTGAGCTCAAGGAACAAGTCAGTAAGTAGTAACACTCACAGGAATAAGGGTCCTGAATGTAGAGGTGTTGAAGGGGAGGACTGAGATCATTGTAATTTTTAAAAAGTGGCACAAGAGAGAAAGATGCCATGCAACAGAGTTTATGTGGAGGGGTTTTACTACAGGAAAGGGAACATAGACAAGGGAATGGGAGGGAGACCTGCCTCTGGGGGCAAGAGCAGCAGAAGAGAAGAGAGGCAAAGAGAGACAGAGAGACAGAAGACAGGCAGAGAATCGGAGAAGAAGAGAGACAGATGATAGAGAAAGAGAAAGAGAGAGAGACAGGGGGGAGAGAAAGAGAGGGGTGGAGAGATGGGGCAGGGTCCTTTTAAAAGGGAAGGTAGTGACCGTGCACAGCAGGTTCTCTTAGTGGCTGCAGCTGAGCACCTGTGTGTCAGAACCCCAAGGGCAGACCAGTAGAGACGCCTGAATACTAACAATCACTAAATACAGAGAAGATTGGTAGGTGGCACCAGAAGGTTTTGCATGTACTGATGATTTGTGCCAAGAAAGCTTATTAAGAAGTACAGCATCTTCTATACTATTTTCAAGGGGAAGGCCATGGTCAGCAGAAAGCTAAAGCAGACAGTGTTGGCGAGAGAATACAGGATGCCTCAGACACAGCTGTCTTAGGACTGATGACCGCAGCTCTTGGAAGGGAAAGTTGGTTTGCCCGGAACCGAAACCTTAACTCTTTTGAGACCCTGGCCCCACCCCCAGGCCTTGCCAAGTCTGTCCCTGGGAAAGGATACAGAACTAGGCTTGTCCTTTCATCCGGGCCCCTGAGACAACCTGGATTGATCAGACTTCCAACAATATGTATGTTAGAATTGCTACAAGAAAAGAAGACCTAAAAAAATCTGTTGAAAAAAAAAATCTGTTGAATCTGAATTTTTATTTACTAAATTAGATAAAGAGAAGTAAATTATGTAAACATAAGAACACCAAAGGACTTTCCCATAGGGTACTGGAGCAAACGAGAAAGATGGAGAATAGTTTAACAAAGTTTGTTAACATAGATTGAAGGCTCCCACTATCACTGCATGAGGGTCTATTGTGATTTTAATTGAAATACTGTTTCTTGTATGAACTCGGGTATGCTTTAGTTTGGTTCATGAATGTTTAGAATTGTAATATCCTCTTAGTGGATTTTGTCTTTAATGAGTGTGTAGTGCCCGTCCCTGTCTCTTCTGATAAGTCTTGGTTTGCTATCAATTTTGTCACACATTACAGGAGCTATTCCTACTTACTTCTTTGATCCATTTCTTGGGCTACATTTTTTATTCTTTTACCCAAAGGTGATATCTGTCCTTGGTGGTGAAGTGTGCTTCTCAGGTGCAGCAGAAATATGGAACCTTTTCTAATTCAGTCTGCTCATCTATGGCTTTTTAAGACCATTGGGTTGAGTTATTAATGAACACTGTATATAAATTTCTATAATTTTGTTTTGGTGGTGTGAGGTTTTTCCTCCTCTGTTGATGAACTATTCTGATGTGATTTACTTTTCATGTCCTCTATGGTGTAGTTTAACCTTCTCCAGACTGAAGATTTCCTTCTAGTGTCTTTTGTAGACCTGGATTGGTGGACAGAATTATTTAAATTTGTTTTTATCTTGTGCTGGTTTTTTTCTCTGGTGTGATTTATTGTTGACTGGCTATAGTAGTTTGGGCTGTCATCTGTGAGCTTTCAGAGCTTGTAGAACATTTGTTCTGGCCCTTCTAGCTTTCAGAATCTCTATTGGAAACCCAGAGGGTCTATTAGTGGTCCTGCTATATTAATGGTTCTGCTATATTAATGGCAGGGTCCTCTCGCCTTGAAGTTTTTAATATACTTTTTTCTGTATATTTAGTGTTTGAATA
Organism: Microtus pennsylvanicus; assembly: GCF_037038515.1. NCBI lineage: Eukaryota > Metazoa > Chordata > Mammalia > Rodentia > Cricetidae > Microtus > Microtus pennsylvanicus. The sequence goes on along the minus strand of NC_134579.1, from coordinate 81,025,218 downwards.
TTGTGTCTCTTGGGGAATTTTTTTTTTATACTTCTGTCTGTTTGGTGTTCTGCATGTCTCTTGTACTTTTATAGGCATCTCTTTCTCTAGATTGGCCAAATTTTCTTCCATGATTTTGTTAAAAATATTTTCTGTGCCATTGACCTGGGTTTCTTCTCTTTCCTCTATTCAAATTATTCATGTTTATTCTTTTCATAGTGCCCTAGATTTCCTGGATGTTTTGTGCCTGGGTTTTTTTAGAATTAACATTTTCTTGACTTAACAGTCCATTTTTCTACCCTTTCTTCAAGACTTGAAATTCCTTCTTCCTTGTCTTTTTGTCTGCTGGTGAGGCTTACTCTGAGCTGTTTGTCTGACGTCCTCAGATTTTCATTTTCTCTTTTATTTCAGTTTGGTTTTTCATTAGTGATCCTGTTTCTTTCTAAATTCTACTTTCATGTCTTGAATTTTTCATTATTTGTTTTATCCATCTGTTTATGTTTTATGGTCTTCATAAAGGTATTTCTTCATCTTTAAACACATTAAGTATTGCTATTTTCAAGTCTTTGTCTTGTGCATCAGCTAAATTGCTTTTTCAGGGCTATTGCAATAGGCTTGCTGGCTTGTGGAGGAAGTGTATTGTTTTGTGGTTTTTCACTGGGGTTGATGTATCTGGAGTTAAGTAAGATATTTGAAGTGGTTCTTGCTGTAGATATGGTGTTGCCTTTATGTGTTGGGTGTTCCATCCTTTGGTTGCTGTTGCCCACTTTGGGTCCTAGCCAAATGTGACAGCAGAGAGGTCCCTGATAGAACGAGAGTCACAAATGAATGGTAGGTGTGGTGAAGGGGAAGAACTAAAGAGGTCCTCGCCTCTGTGTCTCTACCAAGAGGCTAAGTCCCAAAAGGATGACCGTGGAACTGGAAGGAGGGGTTCAGGTCTAAGGGGCAGCAACAGGTCTAAGAGTAAGTCTGGAGCGTTTGGAATTGAGGGTGGGGAGGTGAATAAAGGCATTTGTCTGAGTCCCAGCTAACTGTAACAGCTGAGGTCCCTAGTAGAGAGCTGTTCTGTGGGTTGGTGGAGAATCATAGAGGAATGGAGCTAGGTTAGAAGGAACGGCTGAAAGGGGCAGAGCAGAAGAACCAAAGGTTCCCTGGACTCTGTCTGGGTCCATACCAAAGGCTGTTTTTCCATTTTGCAACCAAGGCAGACATTGCCAATTGAGTCTGCTTTCAATCTAATCTTGGATTTTCTCAAAATTTTAATAAAGTAACAACTAACTAAAGTTATTATGCTGAGAAAAAGTCAATGTGACTGATAATAAAAGTTGCTTATGGAATGTTTGGTAGCTACACATCACACCCATGTGCTAGAAACCTTTTGTTTGTATTGTTCTTTTACATCAAGAGTTTTGAATAAAAACATGAAAGCCATGAATATGAAAAATATTAAGAGACTTAGGGTAGTGAATGTGGGCAAGAAAGGGAGTCTTGGACATATAATTTGGAGGCATAAATGATTTTATAAAGGACAGTGTTGTTAGAAGGCATTTCCCCGGTGCAGCATTTTTTACGTTTGGTCAAGGCTTTTCACATGGATCACATAGTAGATAGTCTGCAAATCAGATATTTACATTATACTATAATTCATAACAGGAGCAAAATTACAGTTATAAAACAAGGACAAAAATAAAAACAATTTTATGGTTGGGGGTCACCACAACGTGAGGGTCCCAGCATTAGGAAGCTTGAGAACCAGTGCCCTAGTAGGCTGTATGTCCGTGAGTGCAGTGTTTATATTCCCATGCCTATGGCATTAGTTCACACTTAGTTCATGTTCACCATACATTTGAAAAGTTATGTAATGTGAGTGTTGAATGATGGTAACAATATAGAAACAGGAATATATGTGAGTAAGCTAGTTTATGAAAACCTGATGTCAGTGACCTCAGAGGTTACAGGGCATTGTGAGGCCACGTGGGGTGCCAGGAACCAAACCCAGATCCTCTGTAAGAACAGCCAGTGCTGTTAACCAGTTAGCCGGCTCTCCGTTTCAGCTTCCACCATTTTATGAACTGTATTTTTTTTTTTTTTTTTTTTTGCTTTTTCGAGACAGGGTTTCTCTGTGGCTTTGGAGCCTCTCCTGGAACTAGCTCTGTAGACCAGGCTGGTCTCGAACTCACAGAGATTTTTTTTTTGAAAGCATTGTCTTTATAGAAAGCATGCCAGTTTCTTTGATTCAGATCTCCTTATGTTCAGAGATCAGAGTCAGATTAATTGTTCTTCTGACAAGGCTCATTGAGATCCATTTTTGTTCCCTGTAATAAATTAATAAATGATGAAAGCTGGGCATGTTATATCTTTTTATAACTTTCTAAGGAATTCTGTAAATGCTAATATTATAAAATGACCTGTTTCTATTTTTGGAGTGAAATGAAGTAAATGATTGATTGGTGATGTCGGCTCAAGACAACTGTCTGATGCAGCGGACAGCACCATTGGGATCCTGCTCTTGCTATTTTATTGACTGGGTTTACCATGGAGATTGGTAGTGACATGGGAGTGGGAGTCTGGATGCCAGCTGTGAGATCAGATAGGGTGTGTTATCCTGGGCATCACCAGCCCTTCTGCTTCCGTAGATGGAAGAGGACAAAATGCCACTGGCCTCAGACTGTGGGGTTTCATGTGTAAAACTTATCCAAGAGCAAATGAGGGAAAGGCTTTTGTTATAGAAGATGCTGCATTGGGGAACAATACAATGGAAAGTTTACCAACAGAAAACTGCTATTATGTTATATTGCCGTTGCTTTGTGTTACCTTGGTAACTGTGTGTGGGATAACTGCCATCACTCTATTACAGTCAAGTCTGCCTTGTAAAAACCAATGTATTTCTATCACTTTGTCTTTAGTTTGTCACCTTTTCTCTGGACAAATAACAGTCTGCCACAGAGTTTAGAATGCTGTAGTCTTATGTAGATTTCCAGGCATTATCAGAGCGTATATTCAAATATAATTAAATGATTTCAGGGAGACCTGGAGAAGTACCACAGACTAGATGAAGTTCTCCTTGGTTAGCTCAGTTCCAGACTGGCAGACTCCTTTACGATACTTTACTAATGCTGAAGAATTTTGCGCCCCCCCAGGATACCAGAGTCTTTGCTGCTACAGAGCACAGCACTGAAACATTGAATGCTCTTCTTTTTCTACAGTGCCTCCAAAGCCATCACACCTGCAGAATTTACCTACACCCCAAGTCCCCAGGCATAAAGCTTTACCGAGTGCAAAACCAAGGATGGAGGAAGCTAATCCAGCCCCTACGTCCTGTGCCTCAAAAGGGAAACCTAGTAAGGTGTCAGACCTCATCAGTCACTTTGAAGGAGGCAGGTAAGAGTTACCGTGTATGGGAGGTGGGGAGATGGCCTTTGAAAGTCATAGCATCTTACTAAGTTTCCAGCCTTTAACAAGGACATTTCAAAAATCAATCCCATGATCCTGCATTAATGGTAGGCATTAACATTTACTGCTTCTCATTGCCTGTGTCTGTGTCGTTCTGGGTAACTGCTGTGGCCAGCTGCTGTCCACCCTTAGGAGTAAGGCCACCATGTCATCTCTGACCCATTGTCCTCACTCTCTGAGGAGCTGCCTCCTATGCATTCTTGCCTTCCTGGGCCCTCTCTAGTCTTTCTGACCCATTTTACTTAATGAGAGGCTACTATGCCAATTCAGTCCACTCCTCTCTTCTTATTGGTACCTCATGGTAAGTGTTACAGAGAGATATCATTACTAAACACAAAGCTCGTGCTAAATACCCATTTCATTCTCAGAGAGAGAACTTTATATTCTTTAGTTATAATGTATGGGCAAATGTGTTTTTTCTCATTTAAGAATAAAAACCAAATCCATATAAGTTGCTCTTCTATTTGTACTGCCTAAATTGTTTTATTGTAGAATTGTTTGATGTCACTAGAAATCCAAACAGAATGTATATAGTTTCACTTACACCCATGAAGGCAAATATTTTCACTCATTTAGGTATAATATTGAGATATAATTTCCCATTACAATAAATCACTTTTTAAAAATAATTGTTTTACTATTTTATATGTATGGATGTTTCATGTGGACTATTACATGAACTTTTATATATATATGTATATATATATTAACATTATAGTCAGGAATATTTGGAGGATGTACTGGGAAGCATGAACAAGCACAAAACTACAATGTCTTTCATTCAAACTTCAAAATGTAAGTATAAGCCAGCTAGGAGCACAGGCCTATAAACACAACACTTGGGGCTGAAGGAGAGGGGTCCAGAGTTTGAGGAGAGCCTGGCCCCTATTGCAAAACTCTCTCAAAAACAAAACAAGCAACTAAAATGCAATGTATTTACAAGATATTACACTTACTATAATGTTACAAATGCTGGGGAAAAGTGATTAAAAGCTTGTCTTCATGTTTCATTCCTGACCAGTTGTGTTATCTCCTATAAATCCTAAATACCTCCCAAGGGAATTTATGATGTTTTTGATAGCTAAGATTGTAGCAATATTTAAAAGAATGATGAAATTCCTTTAGTTTTCTTCTCAGAGTGGATTGATTCAAAAACACAAGAGTGATCCTTTCAGTTACAGATCCTGTAGCCACTAAAGTGACTGCAGAATATAAGGAGGGCTGGAGACTGAGCCTGGTATAAATGCTGTCATCCAGGGCTTGCAGAGACAGCAAAGGATTCAATATTCCAAAGACTGAGGTCGCTAACTCTGATCAGTTTTGTGTCCCATTCATTGTGTTGTTTGAATTTATCTCTCCAGGTAAAATGTGGACGGTTTCTATACTGGCTTAAGGAAGGGTGTGTTGTCATTCATGGTTCTAAGCATATGTAAGATACCATGCTCGTATTTGGGCAAGGCTTTGCAGGAATTCTGCTTGTGGTGGAATCCATTGCAAGTAACAACATCATTGGCCTGCTGCCATACAGGTGGAGCCAATGTCAGACGTTCAAATCCACTGGAAAAAAAAAACAAAAGCTTAGACTAAATTCAAATTTATATTAAATGAATTTGTTCTTACTGCTAGCAGAAGAACAGTACCTTAGAACCAAAGAGTGAACCATCCAGAAGGGGAGCGGGGTGAAGGTGAGCTTGTTAGGGACCAACCTTGACAAAAGTACCTCTCGTCAGGGTAAGGGCGTGGGGATTAGAAATATAGCAAAGAATATGAAGATGCAAATGAAAATAATAAAATGGAGAAACATAAAGGTAGTATCGGGCGGGAATTCTTTAGTGAATACTGAAAATTTGCCCACGTTTAATTTCCAACTGCTTAAAATACCTCTGACCCCAAAAAGTAGGACTAGGCAAAAGGCTGCATTAGTATGATACAAGGAAATGAACGCACCAATTGAAAGTACGGGCTAGTTCACAGTTGAACACTGTGTTGCTAGAACAAAACAAGCCACCGAGTCCTGCTCGTGCCCTTAGACCAAAACATTCCGTAGGCAAGCCACTCCCTGGGTGGGATCTCCATAAAGGGAACTGGAACTTAGTTGGATCCTTAGACTTTTGTGTGAGGTAGGAACACATCTACTTCTCTGTTCCTGGAGCACGTGGTCTGGCGATTAGCCACACCTGCTGACAATAATCTTGAGAGCAGATCTCCCTGATTTACCTGGGATCTTTGTCTGAGGTAGAAGCACAGTAACCTTGAAAGAACTAGAAACTCTCTGTCTTTGGTCCACGCGGAAATAGGCTCATATTTCAGGCCTCCACATGAGGTTTGAAGGCAGACTTCGGAAAGGTGTGCAGTGTAACTCTCCCTGGTCTCCACAGCAAGGTGGGAACCTTGTTTCACTTCCCTCAGTTGCTTCTTCCTTTCTCGCTATGTAGTAATAAGACCATTTCCTCACTTCCATACTGATAGCGAGCTGTACAGAAGCAGAGGCAGCTGTTAATACTCAGCCCATTATCCTGCTATTTCTGTTTTCTAGACAGGGTTTCTCTATGTAGTCCTGGCTATCCCGGAACTCACGCAGCAGACTGAACTGGCCTTGAACTTCCATAGGTCCTTGCCTCTCCGATTTCCTATTCTTATCTCACCTGCAGGCCACTAGGATCCCTCAGGCATTCCAGAACCAAAGATCAACAGCCCATATGCCCGGCTGCATGCTAAGTCTCTTTAGCCGTCACATGGGTACATTATTCCTGGGGTGTGGAGCACTCGAATGACTAGGATGAGGCCGTTCATTTCTGGGCAGGTATAAACACAGTGCCATGAGGTTAGGGCTGGATGTCATGTCCCCACAGCAGGACAGTGGCCCTAAAAGGGTCTGCAGAGTGGGTTAATACTGCGTTGACTTTACTGCTGGTCAATGCCCACAAACCTTCAAGCTGCTTTTCAGTTCTGATCCCTGTTGTCACAGCCTACTATCTGGTGGAACTGAAAGACTTAGAGGCACCTTAGCACTACTGCACCCCCCTTCCTGGGAACCAGGGCCCTGGTAACCAACAACACGTGCACGAGAGCTTTGAGTACTTTCCATCTCCATTGTATAGACCCGGACCCTGGAACTGGGGTGAGACGACCTTGTAACCGCCTTAACATTGATCAAGGTCCGTCCTTGTAACCGTAACATTGATCAAGGCTCTTCCTTGTAACCATGACATTGATCAAGGCTCCTCCTTGTAACTGTTACAACATTGATTAAGTAGAGTTAGCTGACCGTTAAATGAACTAGTCAAAATAGTAGACAAATGATTTTTGGGCTTTCCCTTTGATTTTGTACTCCACCCCTCCCTGATTTTGTGGTTTTTTTCCTTTAAAAGAGCTTGTAATAAAAAAAGCGGTCGTCCTTCTCCTCTCGAGCCTGGGGGACCTCTGCCACAGCAGAATAAAAATTCCTCTTGCTATTGCATCAACCGAGTTGTGGGTGTCTCTTGGGGCGACCACCTCCTTGGAGGGGCTTTAGGGCCCAACAGAACAAAAGGAGGCCACTGGGTTCTGAATAACCACAGGAAGAAGCCAGGGGGACCTTGCAGGGCCACATGTCACTGCTGTTTGGGGCTGTAGATGAAGACCAGTGAAGTGATTCAGCAGGAGTAGCGCCCGCCTTGCACGCTGACCACCTGAGCTCAGTCCCTGAAAACTCAGGCCAGAAAGAGAGAACCAACTCCCAAACGTTCCCTGACCTCCACAGTGCTCCATAGTCCATGCATTCTCTCTCTCTCTCTCTCTCTCTCTCTCTCTCTCTCTCTCTCTCTCTCTCTCTCTCTCACACACACACACACACACACACACGCACACACACACACACACACACACACCAGTAATAAATGCTTTTTAAAGGACCAGCTAGCTGAGTGTCATAGTTTCACTTGGAAGAAATTAATACCATTCTGTTAAGTAGAATGATTTGGAGCCAGTAAATGTTACTTTACTTTCTTTTTTGCTGTGGCTTTCTTTTTCTCACATTTTTCTTTCTCCTGGAGTAAGAAAAAAAATACTTTTTTAGCTTAGAAAAACCTCACGATTTTAAAAAATAACGTTTTCCCACAGACAAGCACTGGGCTTTCCCAAGCACACTGCATGGCTAACTTCACTCCCTACCCCACCCCTACACACACTTGCTGGGCTTCCACAGGCTCCAGGGTCTCCTGAGAACTAGTTTAACTACTGCTTTCCCCTTTCCAGCTTATTGCTCCTGGTACCAATGTACCTTTGATGTCACTTACTGTAGTAGATTGCTGAATGTTTCCCCTGGCATTCCTTTCTAAGACGACAGAAACTGGACAGCTTGGCTCATCTCTGATGACTTCCTCACAAATTATAAAGACTCAATATACACTATGTATTGAAGACAACCGCAGTAGAATGCGCCACACTTAGGTAGACTGGCCACTTCCAACATTTTATGTATAAGCATTTCTCCTTCTGAAATGTTTTCCCTTCTCTTATTATTGTGGCCCTGGTGTTGAACTTGGACCATATTCTTTTTCTGATTCCTTTCTTTGTTGCTAACTGTCACTATTCGATTCTTCCATGCCTCAGTCCGCAGCAGCAGTGACAGGTTGGGGTGATGGGGATGGAAGGAGGTGACAATACATCTCAATACTCTCTAAAGTATCTTTCCTTAGTGCGCATCTCCACCCCATCACCCAGGTTCCACCTGTACTGAAGATGGTAATCAGTCTTAGATTTTTGTTGGCAGTGTATTCACCTGCTCCTCAGTCCATCTGAAATCTTTCCTTGTAACATGGGGCAAAGGTAATGAGATTTAGAGCCGGACTTCTTAGCTTGAATTCTGGTTTTACCACTTGGTAGCCAGGTGACACTGGCTGTATGAAGGAATCTTTCTACATATAGAGTCCTCTGTTTGTGGGCCCCTCTCTAGGAATTATTGTAAGAATAAAACCCCATAACCAGTATAAAGGCTAGCATAGTCTGAGCCACTTAGTGGATACTTCACCAATGCTGTCTGCTGTATCATTGCACAGAATCATCACAGTAATCTCCAATCTATTAGACTTTGTTGAACTCTTCACACATCAAGCTAAGTTGTAGGAGAAAAGCTGGAACCAGACAAGACCATGTTCCTTCTCATAGGATGTTAGTTTGTTTCAATTTCTTTTTATTTATGTCATAGAAATGTCTCAGACTATAGTTTTGAGTTTATGTTTCTTCTCTTATTTTGTAGGTTAAAAGTATAGGTTAAAATGTTACTGTTGAGCCGCCCGGGTGGTGGCACACACCTTTAATCCCAGCACTCGGGAGGCAGAGGCAGGCGGATCTCTGTGAGTTCGAGACCAGCCTGGTCTACAGAGCTAGTTCCAGGACAGGCTCCAAAGCCACAGAGAAACCCTGTCTCGAAAAACTTAAAAAAAAAAAAAAAAAAAAAAAAAAAAACTAAAAAAAAAATGTTACTGTTGTCTTGGACCAGCCTCTAGCAGCATAGGACTTTGAGAGGAAGTCACAGAGTCGGTGAGACTAGACTTTTCTGTCTGAGGTGGGTTAGGGAAAAAAGGCACTCACAAATTCTTTTGATGGTTTCCTTCTTTATTCTCACTCTCTCTTTTTTTTCCTTAAAATTATTTATTTATTATTACACAGTGTGCAATCTGCAGGCCAGAAGAGGGAACCAGATCAAATTATAGATGGCTGTGAGCCACCATATGACTGCTGGGAATTGAACTCAGGACCTCTGGAAGAGCAGCCAGTGCTCTTAACCTCTGAGCCATCTCTCCAGCCCCTATTCTCTCTCTATTATCTCTTTTTTCTCATGTTGTTTTACAGCTTTTGTGCTCCAACAGAGTCTTCCAGGAAGTACAAGAATCAAAACATTTGCATTCCATTCTTAAGTGAGTGATTATAGGTAAAAACATATTTTTCATCTCCCTTATATAATTAAACAGTTTGTATATTACAGGTGAGAACAAATTATCCCAAGAACCCACATGCATTCATACCCAAGTAATTTGTTGTAGACTAACCGTGTGGCAAGCAAGATGTTTTTGTCAGGTCTTTTACTGGAAGGCTACAGTTTGCAGTTACAAAGAAAGGGCCAATTACTTTATTACTTACCTTGAAATGTAATCTTATAAGGATTTTGTTTGTTTGTTTGTTTTTCGAGACAGGGTTTCTCTGTAGCTTTGGAGCCTGTCCTGGCACTAGCTCTTGTAGACCAGGCTGGCCTAGAACTCACAGAGATCCGCCTGCTTCTGCCTCCCTAGTGCTGGGATTAAAGGCGTGTGCCTACCGCCCAGCTCTTATAAGGAATCTTAAAGCACTCACAAACCTAAACTTTTATATATGAAAAGGGATCAGTCAACTCTACTTAAAATCTTTAGGGTACATAACCATTCGTTAATGTTTGAGGGCAGAAATGGGTATAAGGACTTTGGTCATCAGCCAAACGTAACAAGGAGAGTAGTCAGCCAGTAATAATTGGGCTGCTTTGTTCTTGTTCCCTGACCTTACAGTGTTCCTCATTCAACCATATGCCTTTCTAAGACTTTAGATTGTCTCCTTGGGTTTTCCACCTCAAAGCTATTTAACAAAAACATCTTAGTCTAACTTTGTTATTTTTGAAGCTTTGTTTCAGCTGTGATGCACTCCAAGACTTGTGAACACATCTCCCGACATTAAGGTTAAAAGCATTTAAACTAGCTAGCCTATTGGGATTTAACTGTTGGTCATTAGCTTGAGCTACAATCCATGCAGCTCCTTGGGCGAGACTCACAGACCCTAGCTGTGAAACATGTCCTTGTTTTTATTTTCATTCATCAAAACTCTGTATAGGCTATCATTATTATTATCAAATTAGACAGTACAGCTAAGGAGGGGTCATCTTCTTGACAATCCACAAGTAAAAATGCCCAGTAGGATGGGATGTTTCAAGCGATAATCACACTATATCACAGGCAGTGGAGCTCTCCCCAGGTCCACTCACACCATGCTAGATACCAGAGAAAGAAAGCCACAGTAAACATGTAAAGACACAGCAGAAGCAAAAGACATTCCAGGGTCTGCAGTCCTGTGTCGCCTTGCCTAAACGAGATGGACCCATCAGAGTCCCTTCTGGTGCGCTGATACCAGGAACTTCAACTACAACTCGCTGCTCCTCTGGCATGGCCAACAGCAAATTGCTGTACAAATATTCCCATAGGAACATAATTGTGTATTGGGAGTGAGGTTCCATTGTCCAGTTAGTACTATCAAGATTATGTAGACTATCAACAGTAATAAGGGCTTAAAAATGACTAAAAGAAGATTAGAGGAAGGGATGAAGTGTACTGCTTAGAGAGACCAACCAAGAAAGGGTTCTCAAAAGGCCTGACAGAGGGAGGAGTGCACTTTACCAGTGTCCAGGGGAAGATGTGCTAGGCAGGGACGAGCAGGGCACTGACCCTCATGTGCACACAAATGGAGAACTACAGAGGGGCAAGGCCACAGTTAGGGGAAGGCTGTCCCAGGAGATGGGAGATGCAGGAGCTGGAGAAGCTAATCTTACAGCTTTCCTGGATACATCTGTGGACTCTTGCATGCTTAAGGATCTGATTAGTAAGGACTGGATTGGAGAGATCAGGAGCAAAATTAAAGATATCAGCTGGCAGCTACTATCCTATTTATTATGTATAATAAAGGTTTAAAAATGTTTCTGTTTTCCAAATCAAACCAACTTGGGTTTATAACAAGTTTATAAACCATAAATGTCTATGCTTGTTTGCAGAAATGATTAAGAAGTAAAGATCTTGGGAACAGATATCCTCATGAAACAAATATTCTTTTATCTCAGTCTTTACTGAATGAGTTGTACTAGTAAACAGCTCACGGGAATGCTCTAACCAGGAAAGAAATGTTCAGGTTCATTCAGTCTGCTTTTGCTGTGAGCCAGCCACTGACAGCTGAGCCACCTCCAGCCTTCCCCCTTTTCTTATTTAAATGCGACGCCTGTCCCAAGGATCCGTGTTTCCAAAACCACCATGAATAAGAGTCGTCTCTTTTCACCTGGAACTGACCTGTCTTCATGCTAAAACTTTTCATGCCGATGTTTCTTTTTCTATTTTATCTTATAGCGTTTTGTCAAGTTACATCGATTTGCAAAAAGATTCTACAGTGAACCTAAATATTCCTCAAACTCCGGGACAGCATGGATTGACCTCCACACCTCCACGGAAATTCCTAACCCAGCACTCTCCACAGAAGCAGGAAAACAATACAGATCAGACTCAGGGCCAGCGCGGTGGTTTGGCCAACGGTGTGGTGGCTGCACAAAGTCGGGAGGATTGTGGGGACGGAAAAGCGACTGTGAGGAGCCCAGAGGCTGCTGTTCAAAGTGCTGAGGCCTCTCCTGACACACACTTGGTGAACGGAGAAGGAAATGAAACTGCCACAGATTCTGTATCATCCATAACCAAAAGCCATGATGAAGATGCCTCTGACAGCAGCCGCCGGACTCGGGGTGCTGACTTAGGGCTGCCCTCCAAAGGAGGAGGGTCAGGGATGGAAGCTGAGCTACCAGAGAAGGAGAATGGCGTGAACACCATGGAACTGGATAAGTTGGACCAGCACCCTGAAATGAAGGTAAGCAGAAGCTGTCTCGTTGCAGGGGAAGCATGGCCTAGTGTGTTCCGGTCCAGGCTGTTTCACAGCACCTGGGAAATGCGTGCGTGACTCGGGTTATCCACACCAGCAGATGAACCATTTGCAAGCTCTGGGAGCTACTGGGTTCTACCCCGTCTCAGAAGTGTTTCCCTTTTTCTTCCTGTGTGGCTTCTTTTGGTCGCTCTGTTGTGATTTCTAAAAGCATGGTTGTATTGTAGACAAACCACAGCAACCGCGTTGTTTCCACTTGGGAGGCAGATGTTCTTTGTGACTCTAGATTTCGGTGCTATAAACTGGTATTGTTTCTGTGATGTAAAAACCACAAGCCTAAATAGGAAAATGCAGGAAATACTAGCTGCCACAGCCAGGGGTGTCACCCTAGACAAGGGTGGGACTGTAGGAAAATTGTCCAGCGCCAGGAGATGAGAGTGATCTGAGACGGATCCCTTACAGTGAAACACGGGCCCACGTGTAGCCCTCTGACTGCTTCCGTGTGTGCGCAATAAATAGCTCAGGTTGTTGGGGTGACACAGTGGAGCCGAGCTCACATCAGATAAGAAATCTTGCTAGCTGTATTTTATCAAACTTTTAAGAAAATCTTTTTTAAGAATGAAAAAGAATATTATTGATCAAACAGAACCAGAAAATCTTGAGACTACTTCTGGCTCATCCATTAACTCATAGGTATTTTGGTATGATTCTAGCTATAGGTTTGTTTTGGTCTTGTTTATTTCAGTATCTTACTTTGGGATTTTAATCACATGGCTTTCATGCCATGCTTTGGATATCTTGTAGCAAAGGTGCCATGTAAGTGTCATTCTGAATTTCCCTAGTCTTTAACATGCTCTGTATTTCTCTGAAAATGAGCTAGAATTCTTTTCCTCAGTCTTCCTCATTGATTATACTAAATAAAATCAAAACTTTGACAATTGTAGGAACATCATCAAATAGAAAATCCAAATCTTAAATCTGTTTCTGAAAATTTATGCTTATATACCCTAGCATCAGCAGACACTCTTAAGTAAAGGACCCGTTCTAAAATGTTAACGTACTGACTGGTGGTTGTATTTAGAACAGTAGTGTCAGTGCGATCAACGAAGGTTATAATTCTGAGCAATTGGGTGGGAGAAAGCGACTCGTGCTTCACACCATTGTCTGAAAAGCAAAGAAACACAGCACAGCAAAGGGATTCTCCTTGTTCATCAGTCAGCAGGAAAAGCCTGGTGTTTCTGCACATGAGAAATAGTGACAGGAAGAGACAGGCAGAAACACCTTGTCTTTCACAGTTGACAGGAAGAGACAGGCAGAAACACCTTGTCTTTCACAGTTGACAGGAAGAGACAGGCAGAAACACCTTGTCTTTCACAGTTGACAGGAAGAGACAGGCAGAAACACCTCGCCTATCACAGCTGACAGGAAGAGATGGGCAGAAATACCTTGTCTTTCACAGTTGACAGGAAGAGACAGGCAGAAACACCTTGTCTTTCACAGTTGACAGGAAGAGACAGGCAGAAACACCTCGCCTATCACAGCTGACAGGAAGAGATGGGCAGAAACACCTCGCCTATCACAGCTGACAGGAAGAGATGGGCAGAAATACCTTGTCTTTCACAGGTGACAGGAAGAGACAGGCAGATACACCTTGTCTTTCACAATTGACAGGAAGAGACAGGCAGAAACACCTCGCCTATCACAGTTGACAGAAAGAGACAGGCAGAAACACCTTATCTTTCACAGTTGACAGGAAGAGACGGGCAAATACACCTTGTCTTTCACAGTTGACAGGAAGAGACAGGCAGATACACCTTGTCTTTCACAGTTGACAGGAAGAGACAGGCAGAAACACCTTATCTTTCACAGTTGACAGGAAGAGACAGGCAGATACACCTTATCTTTCACAGTTGACAGGAAGAGACGGGCAAATACACCTTGTCTTTCACAGTTGACAGGAAGAGACAGGCAGACACATCTTGTCTTTCACAGTTGAGATGGCATCCTCAAGGATCGCTGTGATGCAGCAAGTGCAGCCCCTATCCAGGAATTTTGCTGGTGGCTTCTGCGGTTGGTTCCTAGCTACTTCTACGTTGTGTTCTGCTCTGTTGTAGCTGCATATTCTTAGATGACTTTTACTTGACTTGAGAGAGAGAATGCAATTTTCTTTTTCTTTCTTAGAAATAGATATCTTTCATACAACATATTCTGATTATTCTTTCCCCTCCTGTTTCTCTCAGATCATCCCTCTTTCTCCACCCAGACAAATTCATACCCTTACTTTCTGGTTGTCACTAGAATACAAACAGGAATCTAGAAATAAGATAGGAACAAATAAAGCAGAATAGGACAAAGAAACCTTTTTTTTTTTGCAAAGCTAATGAAGCATAGAGTAACACAGGGCCTTTCCCTGAGAGTCAGTGGATGGCGCATGTGGTGTGGGGTGAGCTGTTGATCCAAACACCACCAATATCAGCAGATTGTAGTGTGTTACCCTCCTTCTCCGAGACTTGCCACGTTGTTTCATTATCTCAGAATGCAATATGTCAATAGTATAGGGATAGTGTATTTTGTTAATTTTGTTATTTTGTGTATTTTAGCACAATTAGGAATAAAAAAGTTCTTTTTAAATGTCTTAGTAGATTATTGTAGAGTAAACAGTTTGGACAAGGAAGAAGTAATAATGCTTCTTCTGGCTCGTGATTGGACAAGCTAATAAAACTGTGTAGCTAAGGAATATAAACTGCATGATCACAGAGCCATTTTCCACAATAACGTAGTAATTCTTTGTAGTTATGTGTGATAAAATTCCCTTGGTGACCTTCAGATCGTCCAATGCTTCTTGGACTTTCTAATGTGATAAATTTTTAAGATATAATGGAAGATTTTAAAATTCATCATGCACACAACTGAAAAAATAATTGCTCTGTCTTTAGATGAGTGGATGAAGAATTTCAGATAGATCTCATTTAAACAAATATTCAACCTGATGTCCATATTCCTGAGAGCTGGTTTGTAAGTTCTAGTGGGTAGTACACCTGCCTGTATACCCTTGATGAAGGAAGAGCCCTTCTCTGTCCAGAAAGGTAGTTCTCTTCCGCTGAGCAGGAGGCTTCAGGCCACCTATGGTGCAGCAGGGTGGGAAGGAATGCCTGGCTAGCAGGCCAGGCTAAACAGATTAACCCCAAGGATCGTAGCCAGACTCCCCTCCTGTCCTCAGTGGATGTTTCCCAAATGCCCACCAGCAGTGGGAAGATGAAAAGCAATGGCAAATGTGGTGGAATATTATTTTAACTGGGCAAAGATGTACCACATTTGTTTATGTTGCAGAATATTACTTTAACTGTGTAAAGGTGTGTTACTTTGTTTATGCTGCATTTGTTTAATTATGTAAAGATATGTTACGTTTATTCCACCTTGCCTGCCTAAGACAGCTGATTGGCCTAGTGTAGACAGAAGTTTCCGTCCTACCTGGTCCTGCAACCATTCGGTCCCAAATAAACGTGCAGAGGCTTATATTACTGTATTGATTATATTAATTATAAACTTATATTTATATTAATTATAAACTGTTGGGGCTATTGCTCAGGCTTCTGAGCATTCCCCTGCCTCTGCCAACTCACAGAGCCCCTGGAATTGCATAAACACATGAACTTCCATGGCTTTATGTGGTTTCTGGGGCGAGGATCTGAACACCGGTTCTCAACTTGAATGGCAAGCATTTTATCTGTTGAGTCATCTTCCTAGACGTGCAGTGGGCCTCACCTGCCTTATCAGGAGCTGAAGAAGAAAGGGAAGGATGAAGATAAAACTGAGATTTAGAACACAAACTCTGGCAGTTTGAATGAGAATGACTCCATAGGCTTGAATTTATTTGAAAGTATATATTTGAGTGCTTAGTGGCCAGGGAGTAGAATTATTAGGAGATGAGGTCTTGTTGGAGGAAATGTGTCATGGGGGTGGGGCTTGGGGTTCCAAAAGCCCAATGTCCCTCTGATCAAGATATATATATCTGATCAGGATATAAAGCTCTCAGCTACTGCTCTACCGCCATGCCTGTCTATTCCTGTTATGATGATCAGGAACTAACCCTCTAAAACTATAAAGAGTTGCCTTGGTCACGGTGTCTCTTCACAGGACAGAACAGTGAGTAAGACAGTAAGTGAGGATAAATTCAGTGCTATTAGCAGACGTCTGTGACAAGCTATATAACTGAGTACTGACGGACCACGGCATAAAGGTGGCTGGCTCTAAGGTTGGGCCTTGCTTTATCGAGGTGAAAGGTGTCCCATGGGGTATGTTAAAGAGGAGCCAGAGGGCAGTAAGTAAGATGGTTAGCTGTGGCGGACTTCTTGACCGGCGAGGAAGAATGACCACCACATCAGGATTCTACTCAGATCACGCTTTACTGGAGTGCCCTTGATTGATGGGGAGCAGGAAAGGAGGGGGCAGGAAGCGAAGGGGGCAGGGAGCTAAGGGGAGAGACAGCAGGAAGCGAAGGGGGGGAAAGCGAGAGAGAGCATAAAGCGAAGGGGAGAGACAGTAGGAAGCGAAGGGAAGGGGGGCACTTAGGCAGCCGCTTAAATAGGGAATTGGCACACGGGTCGCCCAGTGATTGGCTGCCACCAACAGCTGACACCAGACCGCATCGGGATAGGCTCAAGGATCCACATCCACCGCGCATGCGGGAAGCGGGGGACACGCAGCTCTCAAAGGAATAGCCAAATATGGAGTTGTTTATAACCAACAAGACAGGATGTCGGCGCCATCTTGTAATGGCGATCCTGTCCAGCTCACTACAGTTAGCTATTATGACAACTTGTGACCATGCTTCTGAAGGATTTGGGCACAGAGAGCAGAGCCCATCAGCAGCCTCCCAGCCTTGCTGAGGGCCTGAGATGTGGGTATGGAGAGCTGGTCAGAGTCTGTAGCTCAGCAATAGGAGCCAGGGAGAGCAGAGGCCAATGTGGGCTCAGCTGAACACTGAAATAAGGCAGAAATTTGGAAGGATCCGCTGAGGTCACGGTGTACTAGAAGATCTGGTTTGTGCAGGAAAGAGGAAGATGGGGTCTTGAAAGCATCAGTTGTATGTGTCTGAGAGAACAGAAAGAAGGCCTGCACCATGATCCAGTACTCAGGAACAGACTCGAGGTATTTTCTAGGTATGGATACCTCTGTGGAAAGTGAATACCTCATCTTGGAAACAGGGTGGATCACAAATAAAAATAAATTTTTAATTTTGTGGGTTTTTAAAAGAATTTTATATGATTCTTACCCATGTCTCCCCTTAGCCCCCCCTTATCATTCCCTCCAAAATCCATGGTCTGTTTTGATTATTCTTGTCACTAGCATCTATGTATGTGTATTTAAATGCATGTACACACACCTACAGAGCTCTGTGGCTCTTCTCTTCTGTGCATGGGTCTAGAGGCTTACCACTAGGGATTGTACAACCTATATGGGAGCCCATCCCAAGATGAAACTAATTCTTCCTGTCTAAGCAGACTCTGACAACCTGAAGATCTGCAGTTAGGGATAAGACCATGCGGAATCTCCCTTGTCCAAGTTGGCACATCAACTGCTGTTGTCATTGTGGCGGTCTTGTTCAGGTGACCATACTGTTGAGATTCCATAGGAGTATTTTCTGTGAAGCCTAGGGAACACTACCTAACAGCATTGTCCCGGGCATCTTACTTTCGTGTCCTCCCACCCACTCTTTCACACTTGTTCCTGAGTGTTAGGTGTCGGAGTTTCACTGCAGATACGTCAGTTGGGGGTGGGCACCCTGCAGTCCCCTCTTCTCTGCATTATGACTAGATGTGGATCTTGGATGATGGGTAAGGTTTATACTTATCTGGGGGTATAAAGATGGGCATTCAGAATTCAGTCAGAAACTATGTTTGTTTGGGAAGATGGCAGCAGTAAGTTCTCCTCTCAGGTCACCAGCCGGGGTGTTTGGCCTATCTATAACACTAGCCACGAATCCTCCCTTAAGTCATTAGAAGATTATTGGCTACCCCCACAGAAAAGTGCCGCTGTTATACCATTGTTGATATCTTACAGGTTCAGTCATGGGTTTCGTAGTTGTGTAAGACTGTTATTTGTGAAGGCACCGAAATGATGCATTGAAACTGAAGCACCACTTGAATTAGAGAACACAATGTTTATTTCCTACATCGATGCCAATTTTTATGAAAGAACGGGCCTCAAGAAATTCTGAGATGTGTCTATACAAAGCCACCCCCTCTTTTGATGTGGAGGAATTTAAATAATGAACAGCCAATGTGGGTAGGAATTCCCCAGAACAGAGAATCATTTCACTGCCTGGTGGTTAACATGAATCTTTTGCATACACGTGTTAAATAAGCCCAAATGAGTATATGGGAGATGGGACAAACTGCAGCAAATTTGTAATTTGTGAGCAACGATTTAAAATGAGTTTTTCCTGCTTAAAATGAAATCTCACTAGAGTTCATATACTGAAGAGCTAAGAAGCATAATTTCAACCACTCATCCATTGCAACAAAGCAAAGCTGTAGCAGCAAGTAAAGGGGGACTAACCGTGGAGAGAGAAGTACATGAAGGGATGTGGAAATTGCTGAGATGGCATTGTAGGCCGAAAGAAATTTACATACATATTCTATTACTATAAAGGGGAAACTTTTTTTATTATGGTGGTTTCATTGAAATATATTTTTATTTGGAGAATCAACTTTCAGTATATGAGTGTAGTCACATGATCCTTAGGTGGTGGTGTTTTTGTTCTGGTTTGTTGAGATTGCTGTGCTGCTGTAGGGAGGCTGGTTTTCCCAAGCAGAGGCTCTCTCTAGCCTGGACTGCCTGGAAGCTCAGTGATCTTCCCAGGTAAATGCTAGGACGACAGTCAAGAGCCTCCGAAGTAGGCTGTAAAAGGATTTGGGGCTTTGGAGGGTTGGTTGTTTTTTTTTTTTTTAAGGAATCAGATGAACTGGAGAGGCAGCCCAGCAGTTTAGTGTCTAGGGAATCGGCTGAATTGGAAAGAGCCCAGTAATCTAGAGTGGACCAGAGTTCAGATCTCAGTGCCCACGAAAAGGCCCAGCTCCCCGTGCAAGGCTATGGCCCCAGCTCTGAGTGGGACGGAGACGGGATCAATGGCTCTTGCTGGCTTTCAGCCTAACTAAGAAAATAAGAGTCCTGTGTTCAGGAAGAGACTCTGCCTCAACGGCATAGGTGAAAAATGGGCAAGGATCCTTGAACTGTCATGTGACTTCTGTGTTAGTGTGCACAGGCACACGTATCTAATCACGCAAATGCACACACAGTCACAATTATATAAAAAAAAATCTTTAAAGAAGCAAAATCCTTTTACCTTCAGGAGAGGTAATATAGGATGCTTCTTCATATAATTTACTATATTTTAAAATTATTTAGACTCGTGATTATTTGTTAGTTATCTTGAAATGGCAAGCCTGTTCCTCTAGGAGGAAATTGGGTTGTTTATTGAATCAGTGTTAGGTAGCCGTTATTGTTTCCAAGGCTCACAGTACAGAGGGTTTCTCAGTGAAAGATTAAGGGCAAGGAAGAAAGAGCTCAGATAATTCTGAATTTGCAAATGTTAATAAACTGTAGCTACTTATTTAAATATCCTATGTTTAAAAAAAATCAGGCTAGACCCAATATGTCAATGAAACTAAACCTATTTCAGTCTGGAGATGTGGCTCAGTAAGATTAATTGCCTAGTATGTTTGAGAGTTCCATCAAAAGTACCACAAAAAATAAGACAACATATAGCCACTTCCTTATTTACACATAAATTTAATTAAGCCCGGTGACATAAAAGGAAGCATCAACTCAGATTAACAGCAATTTCTCCCTTACTCACAGAACACAGGTCACTTCTGTAAGCCCCATGCAAGGCTTTCTTCCAAGCAGGGAGCAGCAGTCAGCGGTGCGGAAAACCGCTGTGACCTTGAATTTAGATACTTCAGACACTTGCTCTAAGCTTCCTGTTGAGGGCTCAGTCTCCAAGACCCACGTGCTTCACTTAAATTGCAAACTATAAACTCAACCTGGGCTTCTGGCCATCTGCAATAAACGAATTCACAAGACGCCCTCCTCAAGGTTGGTTAACTTGAGTGGTTTCCAGAACTAAGGGAAGGAAATGCTTCTGGTCACTGGTTTCCCGTATGGAATGTCACAAAAATTAAAGACAGATGTGTAAGGCGGGGACCAGAGAGGAGGTCAAGCCTGCCCTCTAGGGTAGCATTGGCTTGCAGGAAGCCTGTGTTCAGCTGCACAGATGTTCTCCAAGCTGAACAGATGTTCTCCAAGCTTGGGATCTTCCACGTGGTCGGGAGGGACCTTTGAGTAGGCACGGTTGCTGATAGACGGAAAGGAAAGTTGTGTCTTTCTCTTCAAGTTCTCGCTGGCATTCTTTCTTTGCTGGTATGGACAGCACAGGACACCTTCCAAATGAAGAGGCTCATTGGGGTCTACTCTTGGGCATGGCCAGCTCCAGGTCAGAGGTGTGGAGGGGGGTTATTTGTAATCTGCCTTGGAAACACATAGGAAAATTTTCTTAGATCTGTCATAATATATGATAAATATCACAAAGCCCCGTCTGGGTAGATATAACATTTCTTTGTAAATCAACAATAGGTGTGTTTTAGAAAATAATCTTTTAAATTGGAAACTATTTTTCCATTAAAATTTGTAGATTTTATATATCTGATGATTATTAAAATGCTCTTAAAAAGTCTGTGTCAGCTGGAATTTCTTTGGGGAAAAATAAAATATATATTAAAATGCACCATAGCTACAACACTCTGTGTTAGAGCAGGTTTTGTTAGCAGACAATTGGTACCTGTGTTCTTTGCTCATATCATATGACTGGAATTGATGTCATGACTTTTTAACTATGGGACCCAGCCATCTTCAGCTCAGTATTTTTGTTGTGTGTACATACATGGCCTGTAAAGCAAGAATAAAAATTGTGCCTGTTTTATAGCTAAAAAGATGACAGAGACTGAGGCATACTGGCACGTCTTTAATCCCAGCACTGAAGTCAGAGGCAGGCAGATCTGTGTGAGCGCTCAGCCACCTTGATATATACATGGCAAGTTCAGGACAGCCAGCCAGACTGCATAGAGAGACCATCTCAGAAAAACACAAACAAATCAAATTATGAAAGATATGACGGTGTTTAGCACATAACTCAAAGTCGGCGATTACATGTTAAAGGCTCTTTAGATGTTAACATGTGGAGGAACCTAAACCAACGCTCCCTTAGTCTAACCCTCACCTGTACCATAAGATACCTACTGCTTGTTCTGAGAACGCAAATCTAAGTGATTAACCTTGCCGCCAGTGGGCGAGGTGAGTGCAGACTTCGCTGAGTATTGCTGCCACCCCATGGGCTCTGCCGAGTATGACATGTGTTCAATGTGTTCATACTTGGCCAGGTTCAGCTCAGGTACTCTGCGGTCAGCAAAGCATTGTTTCTTCTAAGCACCCTATTCAAGACCCCAGAGATCTGTGACCTCAGTGACGACCTCATTTCATGTCAATAATAAACACTGTAACCTGTCAGCGTGTTTTATGACCCATGAGAAATACTTTATTTTAGCAAAATAAATCTGCTGAATTATTTTTTAAATAGTGTGAGGGGCCAGGAAAATGGCTCAGCACTTGCTAAGCAAGCAGAAGACTAGAGTTCAGAACCCATGAGTGCATGTGGTGACCACCTATAATCCCAAATTCAGGAAGATAGACAGTGTTGTTGCCAGCGGTGACAACGGTGTTGCCAGGCACATATGTCACAGCAGTTCCGTTCCGATCAGATGGCGCCGTCTGCTTGTGCTCAGATATCCCTGAAACATTAGGGAAGACTGCTTTGATGGAGCTGCTTTCTCATTTGGTGTTTGTTACTTAAGGAAAATGTCTAGCTTCCTTTTCTTATGTGCAAATATCTGATTTTTTTTTTTAGGAGACTAATGAACAGAAACTTCACAAAATAGCCAGTGAGCTTTTGCTTACAGAAAGAGCGTACGTCAGCCGGCTCAACCTCTTAGATCAGGTAACAGTTTGCCCTGGGGATGGAAACATTTCAGGAACTGCAGTGCGGTCCTGACTGGTTTGGGTAGTGAAAGCTACCTGCTCTAAGGAAATGTTCACAGCCTCATTGATAAACTTGCTGACTACAAGATGTTTGCAGCTCATAAGAGTCTAGGTTTCTGTATGCAGGTTACAGAATGACTGTGTTCCATAATGTCAAACTTCATTCTGTCTTGACCGTTTGTTGTATTCTTGGGAGGCCATGTTAACTGCTGAAATTTAAGCAGACTCAAGGGTTCCTTCAGTGGAGCAGCTGTCTTGGCACTATGTCGTGCCAAGGCTTTGGAAGCCCACTGTTCAGCCTCGTTTGGAAGCTGGCTGGTCATCCAGTCGTATTGGTTGCATACTGGGTCTGCTGTACCGCAGTTTGTACTTTAATTATCTACAGCCTCGAGCATGGTTTCTTCCGTACACTTAGAGAGTTCCTAAGTGCATCAGGCTGGCTTCAGAATGCTCTGTGGTCCCACAGTAGTGGGTCACCCACTACGGCAGGCGTCTCTTGCTAAGAGAGGAAGTGGCCGTGTTTGAGGGTTTGTTGTTTTGTTCTTCTTTTTTGCCACTGGTAAACTGGGATGTGAGGGAACACAGGGTCCTGGTCACACCTTATTGCTGGCTTCCAGGGTCAGCCATTGTTTGGATTTTGTGAAACTACTTTACATTTGTATTCTGTGCAACAGTGGAGTTGTAGTTCAGATTATTGGTGTCAATGAACTTCCCTGTGAGACCGAATCAAGCCTGGGGCATCTGAGCCTTTAAGATGGCTTTTCTTCCTTATGGGAATGCAGTCTCGGAACGAGTAAGCGCTCCATGGTGAAAAGAGGTCTTTTCTTCTAGGCAAGTTGTTATTTTTCTTTAATGTCAACTTAATTTGACTACTTTTGCCAACATTTTACATGCCTTAATCTGTTAATTATATGGCACCCCATCTGCTAGTCTATAAGGAGATAATTTTGTAGTATGTTTTGCCTCCCAGTAATAAAGAAAATTAATAATCGTTTGGACATCATGAGGGAACGGACTTTCGTCTGCCTGGTTTTAACAAAATGGCAGTTAAGGAGTACTGTAGCCCTAGCAGAGTGTAGCTAAAAGTTGAAGACTCTGTTTTATCAGTTATCTTCCAGGTACATGTTACAGTGTACAGGAGATCCCTGAGCACACAGATAAGTGCTCAGGTTACCATGTATTATTATCTACTTAAAAACAAATTAAAATACGAGAACTAAAAGGTTATTGTTGTTGTTTTTGTTCTCTCATTGTCCAGATATTAAACACCACTTCTACTATGGGAGTTAAGCTCCCTATCCACCCCTTTCAAGATACATAGAGTATTAGCAGGAAGTACGCGATGTCAGCAACCACCACACCCTAGTTACCTTTCTGGTGCTGTGATGCGACCCTGACAGAAACCCTGACAGAAACAAGCTAAGGAGGAAAGAGTTCCTTTTGACTTGAGGTTCAAGGCCAGGGCACAGCCCATCAGACAGGGAAAGCCAAGAGGACAGGAGCTTGATAAAACTGGTCACATTGTATCGTAGTCTAGAAGCAGAGAGCGGCTAGCTAGTGTGCTGTGCTGCTCAGCACCTCCCCCCACTGAGTCCAAGACCCCAGCCAGGGAATGCCACCACCCACATGGGCAGGTTTCCCATCTCAGTTAATGCAATCAAGATGATTACCCAAAGACATGCCCAGGGCCTGCCAAGTTGACAGTTAACACCATCACACACCATCAGAGCAATGTATATTTGCTATAGATGTCATCCAATCATGGTAAGGGAATGCTATCACACTGTACACATAACCTTTCCACGTCCCTAATTACAGCCATAGATGAGAGGTGTAAATCCCTGTCAGTTGGAAATTCTCTGGCACAGAAAAACTCTTATTAACTATGGACCTTACCATCATCCTATAGGAAAAGTTAAATAAATAACACATAGGTGGGGGCACAGTTTTAGTTAGAAATAACTCACCCTAATTCACACTTAAAATTCTTCAAAATCAAAGCATGCATTTCCTCCTACCTTTCAAGGAGTGATTGATTTCTTAAGCCACAAACTTCCCCATTTATTCAACGAGGTGTCGTTTCAAGCCCAGTGCAGACCTGCTACAGTGAAAATCAAATAACCAAGAAATCTAAGTAACATTTGCTTTATCTTTTATTCAGGTATTTTATTGCAAACTGTTAGAAGAAGCGAACCGAGGCTCATTTCCTGCAGAGATGGTGAATAAAATCTTTTCTAACATTTCGTCAATAAATGCCTTCCACAGTAAATTTCTGTTGCCGGAGCTGGAGAAGCGGATGCAAGAATGGTAAGAATCAGGAGTGCTGTGCCTGAGACATGCATGCAGGGTGCTGCTCTTCAGCTTTTACAGTAGAACAGACACACCACGCGCTGCTAATACGACAGTTAGTATAGTGCCAGGTCTTCATATAGAAACTGGACTGTATTCTTGGGTTTCTTGGAATAGGCGTTTGCATCTGTTCTCTAAACAGTACCCTGACTAGTGAAGACAGGACCAGGCGTGATCGGCAATTCTGACCGTAGGCTCTTTCTGCGATTCTGAAGCTCCCATCTGAAAGATGTGTTCTTGCTAATGTTAGAATAGGTCATACAGAGTGCCTGCTCTCTCTGCAGGCCTACTGATTTCCCCATTCTATAAGAATCTTTAATGACCTCTCTATATTTAATATAGGGAAACTACACCCAGAATTGGAGACATCCTGCAAAAGTTGGCTCCGTTCCTGAAGATGTACGGAGAGTATGTCAAAGGCTTTGATAATGCCGTGGAGCTGGTTAAGAACATGACAGAGCGTGTTCCCCAGTTCAAGGCGGTGACGGAGGAGATTCAGGTAATAGTCCACTTTTCTCCCTGCTCACAAGTTAATTTTTCCTGAGAAATTATATGGTCTTCAAGATCTCAAATTGAGATGAAAGTATTTTTCCGAGAAACTAAGCCAAAATCCATTCTACTCTTAAATTCTGCAAAGACGGTATCTGCACAGTTAGATCAGTTATTGAGTGTGTACCACCTGCTAAGTGCTTGGAAACACTCAGTGTGCATTGCTTTTAAACTTTTTAGTTAAAATATACTTACAACATTTTTATTTGAAATAATTACTTACATTTCTCCTTTCCCTTTCTATGTTCCTCTTACTCCCTCTCAAATCTATTGCCACTTCTTTAACCATCATTGTCACGTGTGTGTGTATAAATGCATACACACACCCCACACACATACACCACACACACGCACCCCATACACACACCACACACATACACCACACACACGCACCCCATACACACAGCACACACACGCACCCCATACACACACCACACACATACACCCCATACACACACCACACACACGCACCCCATACACACAGCACACACATACACCACACACACGCACCCCATACACACACCACACACATACACCACACACACGCACCCCATACACACAGCACACACACGCACCCCATACACACACCACACACACACACACACGCACCCCATACACACACCACACACACGCACCCCATACACACACCACACACACGCACCACACAAACACGTGCACACACCACATGCATGCACCCACCACACACATATGCACCACACACACCGGTGCACACACACCACACACACGCACCCCATACACACCCCACACACACGCACCCCATACACACCCCACACACACGCACCCCATACACACCCCACACACACGCACCCCATACACACCCCACACACATGCACCACACAAACACGTGCACACACCACATGCATGCACCCACCGCACACATATGCACCACACACACCGGAGCACACACACCACACGCATGCACACAGCACACTCACACCCCCGACACACACCCCTCACACATGTACAAACACACAGCACATGTGCTCACACACCCTGCTCCATCCACCAAGTGTTACTAGTTGACACATGTTTTCAGGGCTGACCACTTGGTACTGAAAAACCAATTATGGGCTCACTCCTGGAAAAGACCAAATCCGGCTCTCTCAGCAGCCATTAGTTGCCTATAGTTCTTGACCTAGACGTAGGCTCTATACACTCAGCTCCATCCACTTTAGCATGTCTGTTGTTCAAGTCTTGTTGAGGTTTCATGGATGAAGCATCCCTGTCATTTCTAGGAGACTCGGTCTTCCAGAAGACTTTGTGATTCTCTGGCTCTTGCACTCCCTCCACTCCCTCGTCAGTGATGTTCCCTTAGCCTTAGCTAAGAGATTGTACATCCGGTTCTGTAATGGTTTCCATCTGCTACAAAGAGAAACTTTCTTGATCATGGGTGAGAGCTACACTTTTGTGTGGTTATCAGGTAGGAATTCAGGATGCAGTTAGGATTTGGACTGCTTTAATAAGTGGCAGTAGTAGGTTCTCCTCCAAGATCCAGGTAGCACTAGCCATGAGTATTTGGCTACATTTCCACCTGGTAATCAGACCTCGGGTCCAATCAGACAGCTATTGGTTATCTCCAAGTCATGATCACCTCTATTGGACCTCTGAGGACATCCTACCATGCTAGTCATTTGTGTGGTTCGTGGGTATCACACCTGGGTAGGACTATTGAGAGCCTCCCCACCCACACCAGATTGCATAGCATGTCAGCTAGTCCACAGTGTACCATGTATTACCAGTGTGGTACCATGAAGGCTAACCCACAGAGGGGATGCCCTTAGGTCAGATCCGTCCTGACTCAACTGAGTCCTGTGTCTAAATTATGTGGTATCTTCAGCAATAAGGACCCACCCCCGACTTCGAGAAGGCAAGCAACATCAGCAGCAGTCATCCATAAGGTTTGCGAGTCTCTTGGACTCATCCAACCTACAACCCAAAAGGAGGTTTCTCATGCCTGGCGCTGAAGGCTTTGGTAAATAGTATATTTACCAAGTAGCTCTTGCAGGGAGCATTAGCACGCCATGTCATAACCTCATTAAAACTGTATGCATATATGTATTCATATACTTTTAGGAAAATACAAAATGTAATTTCTTTTGAGTTTTCGAAACTCTTTAGTGTTGTCTCTCCTCTTCTGTTGGTATTCTCCACTCTCTCCGTTAAAGCCCCCTCCCCATTTCCCCATTTCTCCCCTCAAATCATCTCCATCCTGCTAGTCCGCTCTCCAGTACCGCTATCCCAACCCCATGGTCCCTTTTCACCTTCCTGACTTCTTCAGCTATTCCAGTTTTGTGCTCACATCTGGAGCTGAGGAACCACAAGTGAGAGAACCACAAGCTGAGGAACCACAAGTGTGGTGTGTTGGGTGTCTTCTGGGTCTGGGTTACATCACTCAATACAATATTTTCTGCTTCCAACTGTTTACCTAAAAATGTCATCTTTCTTTAGAGCTGAATGGTGCTCCGTTGTGCAGATGTACCACATTCTCACTGTCCAGTCTTCAGCTGAGCATTTCAGTTCTTTCTACTTCCTAGTTTTTGTGAATAGAGTGCAATGAATGCAGCCGAGCAGATATCTGTGGAGTGAATCCTTTGGGCATATGCCAAGGAACGGTGTAGCTGGATCATAGGGTAGATTTGTTTTTAATTTTTAAAGAATTCTCCACCCCGATTTTGAGAGGGGCTGCAGCAGTGTACAGTCCCACCAATGGTGAATGAGAGTGCCCGTTTCCCTTCGTCTTCTCTAGCCTCTCTGGTTCGTTATTTTGTTGATCTGAAGCATTCTGCTTGCTCAGTTCCATAATTACTAGACATGATGAACATTTTTTGAGATGTTTCTTTGCTGTCTTTATTTCTTCTTTAGAGAATGCTGCTTAAATCCCAGACCTAATACTCAGTCAGTTTTTCCACAGTTCTTCATATAATCTGAATATTACCCCTCTATCCGATGTTTACTTAGCAAAGATTATCCACCAGCCTGTGGGCTCCCTTGTCTTTGTTTTGTTTCCTAGCTGCACAGAGGTTGTTTATAATTTTATGAAGGTCCAGTTTGTCAATTGTTGCCCTTAACCCATGATAAACATAAGTAGAAAAATATCTTCAATAGAATACTTATAAATGTATCGTTTATTCACTGTGATCAAGGTGGCTTTAGCTTAGAGATACTAGAATCTATCAACATACATGAATAAATCCCTAGAAATAAGTTTAACCAAGGAGGTGAAAGACCTCCACAGTTAAAACTTCAAATCTCTGAAGAAGAAAGAGACTGAGAAACACGCCAGACAACAGAAAGACCTTTAATTCTTAATGGAAGGTAGAAGTAATACTTTGAAAATGACCATCATACCAAAAGCAATTTACAGATTACCATAGTTCCCACAATATTTTTCACAAATACAAAAATTCTAAATTCTAAAATTCATATGGAACCACAAAAGACCCCATATAGCTGAAGCAATCCAGAACAAAAAGAATAATTTAGGAGGAATCACTATTCCAGATTACAAGACACATTACACTATAGTAATAAAAACCATATGGTACTGGCAAAAACATATATACTGAGTAAAGTAGAATACCTAAAATAAGAATGAATATGTATAGCAATCTAATATATAACAGATATGCCTCCTTCCCACTCCCACCCCCCCCAAAAAAGACACAGGAGGAAATACAGCATCTTCAACAAATGATGATAAGGTAACTGGATATCCACATAAATAAAAATAAAATTAAGACTCCTATCTCTCATCCTGCCCCCAAATCATATTTAAATGAATCAGAGACCTCAGTGTGAAGCATTTTTCTGAAATTCTAAAAGAAACATGGGTAGTACTTTAGAAGGTTTAGGTGTAAAAAAATATATATTTTGAGTAGGACTCTATTTGCTTTTGAAACTAGCAAAGGTTCATCTTTTGGAGCGTCTTAGTCACTGTTCTGTTACTTGGAAGAGACTGCATGACCAAGGGAACTCTTAGGAAAAAAGCACTTAAATGGGGGCTTGCTTAAGGCTTCAGA
Source organism: Microtus pennsylvanicus (assembly GCF_037038515.1). Taxonomy (NCBI): domain Eukaryota; kingdom Metazoa; phylum Chordata; class Mammalia; order Rodentia; family Cricetidae; genus Microtus; species Microtus pennsylvanicus. Next base: position 80,996,116 of record NC_134579.1, on the reverse strand, counting down.
AGCTAAGTCCATTATCATCATGGCAGGGAGCATGGCAGCAGGCGTGGCTCTGCAGCAGTAGTAAGAGCTACATATTGATATGCAGGCTGACAGAGAGAGACACAGAGAGAGATGAGACAGAAAGAAACACACAGAGAGACAGAAACAGAAAGACTAGGCTTGGCATGGGCTTTTGAAACCTCAAAACCCGCCCCCATTAACACACTTCCTCCAACAAGGCCACACCTCCTAATCCCTCTAATCATTCAAAACAGCTCCACTCCCTGGTGACTAAGCATTCACACACATGAGCCTATAGAGGTCATTCTCATTCAAACCACCACATCTCACTCCCTGGCCCCCATAACCTTGTAGCCATACCATAATGCAAAAATACAGTCAGTTCAACTTCAGAAGTCCCATAGTCTATGACAGTCCCAGCCCTGTTTTAAAATCCACGGTCTCTTCTGTGACTCATGGCAGTCTCTTAACTCTATCCCATTGTACAATCAAAATCCAAAAGCAGATCACATACTTCCAACATACAATTCCACTGGGGAGGAAAGGGAGCATAGTGAGGAAGTACTGGACCAAAGCAAGACTTAAAACCAGCAGGGACAATTTCAAATTCTGCATCTCCAAATCTGATGTCAAAGTGTTCTTCAGAACTCTAACTCCTTTCGGCTTTGTTGACTGCAACACGCTTCTCACTCATGAGCTGGATCCACGCCTGATCTGCAGCTTTTCTTAACAGGCACTCCATGACTCTGGAATATGGTGGTTTGAATGAGGATGGCCCCCATAGGCTCATCTATGAGTGGTGCTGTTTGAAAGGATTAGAAGGATTGGTATAGCGTTGTTGGACAAAGTATGTCACCAGGTTGGGTTTTGAGATTTCAAAAGCATACCAAGTCAGTGTCGCTCTACCTCTGCCTGTAGATTAGGATGTAGCCCTCAGCTTCTTTCCAGCACTGTTGCCATGGCTGCTGCTATGTTCTCCACCATGATGATAATTGATTTAACCTCTGAACCCGTTAGCAAACCCTCAATTAAATATTTTCTTTAATAAGAATTACATTGTTCATGGTATCTGTTCTCAGCAATAGAATAGTGACTAAGACTGAAGTAGGTACCAGGGAGTAGCATACCACTCTGACACGCATGGACATGATGAATGTTGGAAGGATATGAAAATCTGTGAAACTCTGGACTAGAAAAGGGGTTGGATATTTTAAGCAGGACATAATAGGCTACCCTAGCATGAGCAAGGATAGTTGTCATGAGAGCAGTGTGGGTTCAGCTCATGAAGTTTCAGAATGAAATATTAGTTAAGTGACCTAGAGACCATTGTTGTGATATTTTGGTAAAGAATGTGGTTGTTTTATTGCTCTTGTCCTAAAAATCTGCCTAAGGCTAGACTGAAAAGTGTTGAAGACTAATGGCATTGGCAGAGAAGATTTCAAGATGGTGTAGTGTCAACTCTCTTGTGGTTATTAATAATCACTCTTATGCGACCTATACTTAAAAAAAAACAAGCTATACAAAGAAAAATACAAAATGTACAGTTTGAAGAGAAAATGAGCACCAGGAAGTGTAATTGAGCTAAAGGAGATAAAAAAAATTAAAGCCTAATGATAAATGGAATAAAGGGAGTGGTGACCTCAAGGCAGGACCCCATCCACACAAGTTTATAACTTTTAAAAAGTAATTAAAGGAAATTTTAAGCAAGGGAAGGTGCCCATCAATAACAGAAAGCTTATGTAAATGCAAATGAAAAAGGGACCGTGTGTCTCTGGTTCTAGAGTCACGGATTCAAGAGAAGGAATATGGAATCTTTCTCCACAGCTAAGGAATGCTGCCAGAAAGCCTAGATTGTGTTGTAGACTTCGTGATGTTAGAGATGTCAGAGTCATGGGGTGCCTGTTAAGAAAAGCTGCAGATCAGGCGTGGATCCAGCTCATGAGTGAGAAGCGTGTTGCAGTCAACAAAGCCGAAAGGAGTTAGAGTTCTGAAGAACACTTTGACATCAGATTTGGAGATGCAGAATTTGAAATTGTCCCTGCTGGTTTTAAGTCTTGCTTTGGTCCAGTACTTCCTCACTATGCTCCCTTTCCTCCCCAGTGGAATTGTATGTTGGAAGTATGTGATCTGCTTTTGGATTTTGATTGTACAATGGGATAGAGTTAAGAGACTGCCATGAGTCACAGAAGAGACCGTGGATTTTAAAACAGGGCTGGGACTGTCATAGACTATGGGACTTCTGAAGTTGAACTGACTGTATTTTTGCATTATGGTATGGCTACAAGGTTATGGGGGCCAGGGAGTGAGATGTGGTGGTTTGAATGAGAATGACCTCTATAGGCTCATGTGTGTGAATGCTTAGTCACCAGGGAGTGGAACTGTTTTGAATGATTAGAAGGATTAGGAGGTGTGGCCTTGTTGGAGGAAGTGTGTTAATGGGGGCGGTTTTTGAGGTTTCAAAAGCCCATGCCAAGCCCAGTGTCTCTCTCTCTGCCTGCAGATCAGGGTGTAGCTCTCAACTACTCCTGCCATACCTGCCACACCTGCTGCCATGCTCCTTGTCATGATGATAATGGACTAAGCCTCTGAAACTGTAAGCAAGTCCCCATTTAAATGCTTTCTTTCATAAAAGTTGCCTTGGTCATGGGGTCTCTTCGTGGCAATAGAACAATAACTAAGACTTAAGTCTAAATAAATTTAGGCTTAATGCATGTAATTCTCACACTTAGGAGGCTGGGGAAGCAGGATGTTTGAAGCCAGTGTTGGCTACCTAGTAAAATGTAGTCTCAATAAATTAATAGATGAATAGTTATTTATAAAATGAGTTCCCAGTTTCCTAATTCACTTTCTTTCAGTGGTTGAAATCTAAAAAGGGAATGGCTACATTGCAATTAAGCCTCATTTTTTTGTTACTTTATATCTGTACGTGGGTTTGCCTCTATTTTGCCAAGCTTATATAATAGTTTTTGATAATGCCATGATCATCTTTGTTAATTCTCCACTGGGTATTCAAACTTGAAGATCACAAAGTCTTTGACTTCATGAAATAGAATTCTATGCATCACATAATATTTTTGTGGCTGGAATTCTATGGCTCTTGACTTCTGCCTTTTATGTTATATGAATGGATTTTACGGCACTATTTTGTTTCCTTTTATTTTTAAATAATTGAACTTTTTATTGATTGCTCTTAGAATAATAATATACATCTTAATTTATTCTTGCCGGCTTCAATATTCCTAACATTAATCTTAGTGATACATGTGATTTCTGTATAGTTTTCTTCCCTATTGTGAGCCCTGTTCTCTTCTTGTCATTTCTATTTGTCTTGATGAAGCTTTCTATTGCTGTGACAAAACACCATGACCATAAGCAGCTTGGGGAGGAAAGGGTTTATTTCATCTTACAGCTCTCAGGTGACTTCCCATCATTGAGGAACCTTAATTAAGGAGGAACATGAAGGCAGGAACTAAAGCAGAAGCCCTGGAGGAACCATTTACCAACTTCTCCACGTCACTCTGCCTGCTTTTTTATACATCTCAGGACCAACTGCCCTGGGGTGGCACCACTCACAGAGCCTGCCAAGCCCTCCCACATCAGTAAATGAAAAAATGCCTTTCAAATGTGTCTACAGGCAGATCTGCTGGGTGTTTTCTTGGTTGTGATTCTGTCTTCTCAGATATCTCCAGCTTGTGTCAAGTTGGCCAAAGAAACAACCAGGACAGTATCTAAAACTACAGTTCTATGTGCTTTTTAAAAAAAAAAATATTTATTTATTTATTTATTGTGTATACAATATTCTGTCTGTGTGTATGTCTGCAGGCCAGAAGAGGGCACCAGACCTCATTACAGATGGTTGCGAGCCATGTGGTTGCCGGGAGTTGAACTCAGGACCTTTGGAAGAGCAGGCAATGCTCTTAACCACTGAGCCATCTCTCCAGCCCTGTGCTTTTTAATTATAACCCAATACTATAAGGCTATAATGATTTTGTACAGTGTCCCATATTTTTAAGATAAAAGATGATATAAGGACTATAAATACATATATTTGTTATTTATTTAATTTTGTAAGCCTTATTTTGAAAAATACTTATAAGTAAAATAAATGTTGCACATCAAAATTAACCAAATCAAAAGTCTATAAATCTCAGGGCACTTCAGTACATTTAGAATGGCCATTGTGAAGTTGTGGCACTTCAAGTTTTGTTTGGGTTTTGTTTTGTTTTTCATTTTTGGTTACTCGGGTGAAGGGTCTGTCAATTTTCTGTATCTTTTCAAAGAACGAGCTTTTATATCTGTTGATTCTTTGTATTCCTTTCATTGTTTCTATTTTGTTGATTTCTGTACTGATTTTTATTATTGTTTTTACCATGGACTTGGTTTGGATTTAGTTTGTTCTTGTCTTACCAAGTTTTTGAGTTGCATCTTTAAGTCATTGATTTGTGCTGGTGAGGGCATATTGCCCTGGCTGTTACTGACTGTATTTTAGGTTGGGTCTAGGCATCACAAATGAAGAGGACTGTGGTGAAGGCATATTCCCTGGCTCTTACTGACTGTGTTTTAGGCTGCTATCTAGGCATCACAGATTAAGATGACTGCAGTGATTCTGGGTGTTGATACCTGCTCTTGTTTTTGTTGGGTGGGTGTTCAATTCCTTGGTGTCTGTTCCCCTTTCTGGATCTTAGAAAAGTATGGTGGTTGTGGGTTCCCTGGTAGATAGCACTTCTACAGGTCAGTGTGTGGCAGAGAGAAGTTGGGATAGCTTAGGAGAAGAGACTGAAGGGTTGAGGGATCCACACTAAGAGGCAAGGTCCCTAGGAAGCTGAAAGTGTAGTGAGAGGAGGACTACCTGGAAGTAGGTTGCAGTGAGACAAAGAATAATCTGGAGTGACAGAGATGAACGAGCTGTTAGGACTCTAGGTCTGAGGCAAGAGTTGGGGTCTCCAGTGAGTTGAGGTGGGAGGACCAGCAGCTGGAAGCATGTAGTTACAGGGCTGAGGGTGATCCTGGTGGATACTAATGGAGGGTGGGAAGGAGAGTAAAATCACCTCCCTCTGTCCATTCTCTAGTGCCAGAAATGGGTCACATCGTTTAGTTCTTGGCCAAAGGGCTCCCAGGGAAACCTTAAACAATCAGGCTATTGTAGTTCCATGTCTCATTGAATACAAAGAAGTTGAGCTGATGCCTAACTAGAGCCTTCACCCATACAAACCAGTGTTCATGGTGCTGTGAGTTATGCTGTGCTACCAGAGGAGAAAGGTAAACAACAACCCAACCACGAACCCTGCATTTTATGACCATGACCTGATTACATGTTACACTGGTGCAGTAGTGGGACAGACATTGTGGGAGTAACCAACCACTCTATGATTGGATTTAAGGCCCAGTCAGTGAGATGGAAACCCCACCTTACACTGCTTGGCTGGCTGAGAACCAGGAACTAGATAGGCCATGGGCCTAGGAGAAAATCATGAACTACTCTTATGCTAAGGGAACATAGCAATAAAATGACTCCCAATGACATAGATCATTGCCTTGTTGAGCCAACACCAGAGGAACCCCAAACTGGACAATGTGCGGAAAGTGAGAGGCTTTGGAACACTCAGTCCTAAGTGGGATGTCTTCATCACACCTCTTCTCTCAGAGTTCAGGGACCTATGTGGAAGAGGGGGAGGAAAAATTGTAAGATCTAGAGGGAATGGGTAACATGAAGGGGGCAGTGTCTCTGAGACGCAACAGGATTGACATATGAGCTCACAGAGACTGGTAACATTCACAGGGCTACACACTTTCAAGTCAGGGGGGCAGGGAGAGGAAGGGGGGAAGAATAAGAAGAGAAACCTAAATATTCAAAGTTAACATCCAGAAATGAGAGAAAACGTGCATCAGTGTCTTTCTGGGTCTGGGTTACCTTACTCAGAATGGTTGTTTCCAGCTCCATTCATTTACCTACAAGTTTTGTAAAATTTATTTTTGGTTTTTCAAGACAGGGTTTCTCTGTAGCTTTGGAGCCTGTCCTGGAGCTAGCTCTTATAGACCAGGCTGGCCTCAAGCTCACAGAGATTCACCTACTTCTGGCCTATCTCTCTCCCTTTGGGACTTTCAAGTTCTCTGCCTACTCTCCTCATGGGACTTTCTAGCCAGCCTGGAAAGACCCAGGCTACTTCCTCCTTTCAAGGCTTCCCAGAGCTCTGTCAGCTTTATTTGGTAGAAGATATGGCCCCTTGCCTTGTGGAGCCCATTCCCTAAAGAGGGATACCTTGCCCAGCCTAGATGCAGGGAGGGGGGCCTTGGTCCTGCCTCAACTTGATGTGACTGACCTTGTTGATTCCCCACAGGAGACCTTACCCTCTCTGAGGAGTAGATATAGGATGGGGTGGAGAGAAGATGGGGGGGAGTGGAAGGAGGGGGGGAGGGGGAATTTTGATTGGTATGTAAAATTGTTTTTAAAAAATAAAAAAAAAATGTTAAATTAAAAAAATTGCCCTGATGAAAGTTCTTTATTACATTGCGGTTTTATATTGGTCTACCTAATTTTTAATTATTCCTTTAAGAACCTTAATCACAGGGGCTGGTGAGATGGCTCAGTGAGGCTGATGGCCTGACTTTGGTCCCTGGACCCAGGTGGTACAAAGACTGAGTGCCACAGGTTGTCCCTGACCTCCATACTCACATACACATATAGCAAATGGATAAATGTAATAAAAATATTTAACAACAAAAATCTTTCTGATTGCAGAGGCAGAAGATCTGTGGAAGCTTAACCCTGCAGCACCACATGCTGGAGCCTATTCAGCGCATCCCTCGCTATGAGATGCTCCTTAAGGACTACCTGAAGAAGCTGTCCCCTGAGTCCCCAGACTGGAATGATGCGAAAAGTAAATGCTTCTATTCTCCCTCAGCAGCAGCAGAATGACATAGCCAAATGGCCCTTTGGTTCTAAAAATGTATCTTATGTCATCACACGGGAAATCCTGTCAGCACCTTAATTAAGCAAGGCACTTAAAGTCGGGATCACCCTGGCTTAGAGAATGCAAATTGTGCTTCCCTGGTGGTGGAGGTTTCTGTCCCACCAGGTCCTGCAGTCGTCCAATTCCCAAAGAAACACACCGGCACCTACATTAATTATAAACTGGTTGACCTATTAGCTCAGGCTTTCTTATTAACTAACTCTTACATCGTACATAAATCCATTATTCTTGTCTGTGTTAGCCATGTGGCTTGGACCTTTTATCAGTGAGGCATTCTCATCTTGCTTCCTCTGTATCTGGGTGACAACTGCAGACCGAACCTTTCCTCTTCCCAGAATTGTCCTATTCTGGTCACTCAGCCTATACTTCCTGCTTGGTTGCCCCACCTATACTTCATGCTTGGCTACTGGCCAATCAGCATTTTATTAAAACGATACAAGTGACAAATCTTTACAGGGTACAAGACCTTTGTCCCACAGCACTTCCCATTCTGGATTCATGTTCATCACCAACCGTGAGCTCTAAAACTGTAAGTTAGAGATGTTTGGAGCAGTAATACAGTTGCCTTTCCATTGGTGTGGCTGATATCTACCAAGGAAGCTGAGAAGACATTTACTATGCATATATAACTGTTAGCCTTACTCCCCAAGACACACAGGATGTGAGCTTTATTGTCTAGGAACATTTTCCTCCAAAAAATTTATTCCAATTGTGTTGGTCATCCTTAATTATTGCATTAGATTAGAATGAAAAGTTTTTAAGCCTAATTAATGAGTTTCATTAATTCTTTAGCTTCTCATGCAGTTTTAGTTTTTTGTGTTATTAAAGATTTAGCCCAGAGATTTGCATATCACATTCTAATATGTACATGGTGCACCATATGAAGTGGCTTTAAATCTCAGCACTAGGCAGACAGAGGCAGGTGGATCTCTGTGAGTTCCAGGCTAGCGAGGTCTAAATCGTGAGATCCTGTCTAACTAAACCAAACAAATAAGCAAAATGTTTACCTCCTCTCTAGTATAGCTTTTTAAACTTCTCAAAAATTAGAGATGAGTAAAGCAATTAAGAAATAGTCATGGCTCAGTATTTGGCCAGTGCTGATAATACCAGTGTAACGTGCTTCTCCTCTGTGTTCTTTCCTATGTCAGTGTTATTCTGAGGTAAGGACCCAAATCTCATCTAGAACACAGGCCATCTCTGGGATGTTTTCCCACCATGCCTATGATGTAGTGACCACAGCAACATCTCTCTCTTGGCCCCTTCTGAAGTTTGCATGAGTGTTTGACTTGTGATTGTTCCCAGCCTGACACTTCCGGGACACTCTGCCTCTCCCTTATTTTACCCCACGAGTGCTGGGTGTTAGTGGCTGAGCTTCTGGTACAGCTCTTACTACATTTCTCTTGGCAGTTGCCCCAGCCTCTACCATTTTGTTCTCCATCCTGGATTCTCTATGTCATCCATAGAACTGCCTGTGCTCACATGGTCCTGGAACATGTAAAGATGCTCTGACCATGTCCTCTTGCCCTGCCTTAGGAGGAGTCACGTTTAGAAAGACAAGGGGGTCTTCAGAGCCCAACCTACAAATCAACCAGGTCACAGAACGTGGGACACATCACCTGCTCAGAGCATCAGGGATGCCGAGACAAACTCCACAAGTCAGACCCTGCCATAAGGACACTGTCTCCCTCATCCCTCCTTACCATTAAGCATGGGACTCCACACGGCAAAGCCACAAAGGAATAGGAAGCTGTTTTTATAGCACCAGCCTCGCAGGCTGGGGCCTCTTCCAAATGAAAACAAAAATAATGTTAACTCTCTGGTTTTGAAATACTGCTATTATCCCTCTCTAAGACATTGTTGGTGGGCCCATAGACATACTTGGGAAAGTGGGGAACATAGCTTGGTGGTGGCCTCTCAACTTGTAACATTGTTATCTCCTTAAAGATTCCCTCTTGGGAAGCCACACAACAGCCAGCCTGGCAGGCTTTCTGCAAATTTTCTCCATGTTGTTCCTGCTACTGTTGGCGTCCATCGCTTTCCTAGTCTGGCTTCAAATTGCTTTTCAACAGTCAGGAATATGCACCCAGAGGAGTGGTTTTTCTGTTCCTCTCTGCGTTGTCATCTGACTCTCTAGATTTCCATCTCCAGAGGCAGAAAATGCACTGGGCCAAGCCAGGCTCATTCTCAGTGGGACTGTGAATGGGTCCATCTTCACCATCGTCCCCAGGATGCAGGCCAGCCCTCCAGGAAGGGACAGTTCTTACAGAGGGAGATGAGATGGTCCTTGTGTGAAGCTGCCAAGCCATGGCTACCAGGACATGCCAAGTGCATGACTTAAATCCTGTGTACAGCACCATTTCAATATTCAATATTCTGAATCTAAAGATTTATTCTTGCTCTAAGTTATAGACATAAGATACTCTTCCTGGCTTCCCTTTGCTGAGGAAATCCTAGAAGTTGGGCTTTTAGAGTCCTGAAAGTAGAAGATGAAGCAACAAAAGTATGTTCTGCTCAACAATGCAAAGAACACGGAAAATGTGGGCCCAAAGGAGTGGAGCTGCTGTTGCAGGACTTAGGCCTGGGAGGTGCTCCCGAGGGATGCCCAGCACAGGCCTCTGCCCCACAGTTCTTCACCCTCAGCCCCAGAGCTCCACACCACACCACAGCCTTCCTTTCCCTCCCAGCACTCTCAGGCTGCAAAGCCCTCAGACTTTCTCCATCCGAATCAGGCCGGCAGGCTTTCCCAAAGAAAGCTGTTGATGTTTAGTAGGAAAAGTATCCGAAGTTTGAGTCACATGATCTAGGGTCAAGTCACACAACGTCCTCATTTCTGTCATGTGACAAAAGGAAATGAAAGAACTAGCCAACTAGTAGACAGGTTCTTCGGGAGCTACTTTCCAAAATGTTCCATGTACTCCTTTAACTGTTAATAATACCAAACTCTACATAGAGTAATATTTTCCCCTACAGATACCTATGATATGGTTTAATTTATAAATTAGAGATTAACAGAAATTAGAAATTAGAGATTAACTATAGAATAATTTTAACTGTGTGCTATAATAAAATTCAAACTTCTGGCTTTTTTCCTGGAAATTTCTATTGGCTATTTTTGAGCTACAGCACATAGGCAGATGGTGTGGGAGTGCTGTTTATATGAAATCACCCCTGGCAAATGCCTCGAACCTGGTAATGTACACTGTAAATGCAAGTTCATTTCTAAGGCCTGTTATATATTAAATTGCCTGGGAGCCTGATCATCACGTATGCTATTTTGGAAGTAAATACCCTGCAATTGGAGATACAATTCTAACAGATAACTTGTGGAAACTGCATATCACAGACATATATTGTTTTTGATCTCTGTTTCTGTGTTACTCTAGTCGCACAGGAAAGACAAAATATTTATTTACTTTTCTTTTTTCCCACTTAGAGTCACTTGAAATTATATCTACAGCAGCAAGCCATTCTAATAGTGCAATAAGGAAAATGGTAAGTGGCTTTAGAGGATATGGGAAGCTTCCGGTTAGGCAGCAGTTGGTATATAGCCTCTGACCATTGTAGATTTAGACCAAAATGAGCAGGTACAGGTGAGCAGCAGAAAGCAATTCCTACCAACTCTCCAGTCCATTCCCCTCTTTTCTTAGCATTCACTTTATTGATGCATGTTATACCAAAATGAAAACTTACTCTCCATATCTATTAAATTATGTAGATTTTAGTTACATTTAAATTACCTTCTTATATTTGATCTTACTGTATTTTGTTTTAACTTCCCAGGAGAACCTGAAGAAACTCTTAGAGATTTATGAGATGTTGGGAGAAGAAGAAGACATTGTAAATCCCTCAAATGAACTCATAAAAGAAGGCCAAATCCTCAAACTAGCAGCTCGGAACACATCAGCACAGGAGCGCTACCTCTTCTTAGTAAGTTCAGTAGTGTCAGCCAGTTGCACACCAGCAGTTCACTGAAACCCCCGTGCCTGTCTTGGGGAAGTGACACACTCTTTTACTTCCAGAATAATTGCACCCCACCTGCTCTAGTCAACACCGGCTCTTGCATAGTCTTTTCTCCGTCTTTTGTGGTTTTCCCTGGGCCTTGAAGTAGGAGATGGATGCAGGTGTCTATTTAGAGTTGACCTCTCAACAGTCACTTACTTTCAACACCTTGAGCAGGCATGAATCTCTGCATTCACTGCAAAGAGAAGCTTCTTGGATCAGGGCTGAAAGTAGCCTTTGTTTATGATATGAGCATAAATGATTATAAAGCAGAGTCACCCACAACATGTCCATTTCACAACACAACAGTCATTGAGTACCACGTGGCTTCTTTGACAAATTTTCCTCTCACAGAATCCAAGTCCAATCAGAAAGCATGTGGTTACCCCCGTATCAGCCATGCCACTGTTGTATAATAGGCGCATCTTATCTAACAGGTTGGTATTGTAGCTCACAAGGTCCACTGACGACTTCTGTCCTGAGCAGCCCACTTAGCACCTTCCAGTACTAGAGCTAATCAATGAGAAGGAAGCTTCCAGTTCAGTTGTCAACTTCCCTACGCCCTGCATCCCGAATGTGTGATGTATTCAGCAGCAGGGTCTGAGCAGTGGCAGGAGCGTTTGTTGCTGCTGCATCTTTTCCTGATAGTTTGAGTAGCAATGGAAAGTATACTATGAAAATGGAACTCACGTCAAGTATTAAGTTCTAATGATGATTTTGGGAACAGGGAGAAGTGTGAAGTATATTAAATGGGTATTCAGATATGTGATATTTTGTGTGACTCCTGCTGCCTAGTGGTTACTTACATTTGTTCCTTGGTTTAAGTTCCACCTTGTAAAAATGCTAAATTAGTTTCTATTTTTGTCCAGCAGACCTCGGAATATTTTATTTTGTCTCACAATTCAGTCACTCTGTAGTCATTTATTCTTCCTTTTTACAATGAATATTTAATTGAATTCCAAGGAAATCTCAGTGTGGTGCTATACACCTATGTCCCCAGCACTTGGGAGTCTAGACAGGATTGTAAGTTCAAGACCTATCTTAGTTCCACAGTGAGACAATAGAGAGAAAGAGAGAAAAGTTAGATATTCTTAAAAAAAAAAAACAATCAGTGGCATTTCTGCCCAGAGTTACATTAGTCAGACTTTTATTTTATTATCTTCCTGTTCATTCATTTTTATTCTGTCTCTTTGCAGTTCAACAACATGTTGTTGTATTGTGTACCCAGATTCAGCTTGGTGGGCTCCAAATTCACAGTTCGAACCAGAGTCGGCATTGACGGGATGAAAGTGGTGGAGACTCACAATGAAGAATACCCACACACTTTCCAGGTGTCTGGGAAAGAAAGAACGCTGGAGCTGCAGGCCAGGTGAGAGCCTTCCCACCACAGCTTCCAGCACACTTCGAAATAAGTCGCACACGACCCTGCGGTCCTCATTGCTCTTGTCATTTGTAATCACAGCGAATGCTCCAAACCTCTGGAAATCTGACTAGCTGTAGGTGGAAATCAGGGTTCATTGAGACAGGCATCATGTCTTTCCTCTGATCCCTGTATTGCCTAGGGCAAAGGAGTGTATACAGTAGGCATCAGTCAGGTGATTCCAGAGCAGCAAGGCACTTAAAGCGAGCACTGCTGCAGCCTAGCCCTGAGACCTGTGGGAAGACTCCGCGCCTCCTCCTCCCCCAGCATCACCTAATGATTATTATTCCATGTGAAATTCTCCCTGGTAACAAATTGCTGCAAAGACAAGCCCAGGAGCAGACACAGCAGCGAGGCAGCACACCAGCAGGGGAAATGTGGGCCACACAGCACAAGGATAGGAAAGGGAACCTGCATTTGAAACAATAAAAGGAAGCAGGAGAGGTGAATGCAGTACTGAGAGCACTTGCTGCTCTTCCAGAGGACTGGAGTTTGGCTCCCAGAACCTGGATTTGGCATCTAGCATCCATGGCTCACAGCTGGCCTCTGCTGGCCCTGCACAGACATGATACATCACTTAACATACTCGGGCACATATACGGTACATAAAATAATAAGTAAATAAACCTTTTAGACTTATAAAAACTCAACCAACTCCTACATATCCCCTCCAAAAATTCAACCAACTCCTACATATGCCCTCCAAAAACTAGCAGTCCTATAGTAAGGACCAACAATGAAAGCAATTTGGAATAACTTCCAGACAAAGAATTTTTTAAAGTTAATTTTTTATACCTTACGTTCTCATCACAGTTTCCTCTCACTGATCCTTCTGGTCTCCTCACCTAACCAACTCTATTCTCTCTCTCTCTCTCTCTCTCTCTCTCTCTCTCTCTCTCTCTCTCTCTCTCTCTCTCTCTCTCTCAACAAACAAGTAAATAAACCAGATTTTTAAAAACTAAAAAGGAGAAAGTACAAGAAATATACACAGAGACACACATACCCTAAAAAAGTAAAAACTATAATATACAAATAAAAGACAAAAAAACTGCCCTAACAAAATGGTATCAGATGAAAAGGTCTATAAAAATTATCATTGGGTCCACTTTGTGTTATCTGTCTTCTTAGAACTTAATGAGCAGAATGGAATATGTAGAGAACACATCATGACTTGAAGACAAGGACAAGGATTGGATCAGTCAGTCAAGACCCATGATAATTTAAAAAACAATGGCAAATTAGTAGAACATGGGAGAACTTTGGGACAGCATGAAAAAGCTAAAAAAAATTCTATAAAATATGGCCAGAGAAGTATATGTCTAAAACAGAAAACATCCCAATAAAATCATAAAGAAAAGATTTATGGGGAAGAGAAACTAGTACAAATACAAGAGGCATAGAAAACACCAAATAGAGCAAACCAAACGATACCCCCCACATCACATTATAACCAAGTGGCCAAACATTCAAGAAAAGAAAGGACACAAAAACTGCAAGAGATGGCCAGTTAGAGTAATAGCTGATTATTCCACAGACATCTTTAAAAGGAAAAAAGCTTAAAAATATGTATTTCAAGTTCTGAAAGACTACAGCTGCTAAGCCAGACCCATTTGATTTAATAAAAGAAAAAGGAAACAGTTTCCATGACAAAAGGAGGCAAATGGAAAAAAAATAGAATCTATTTCCAATTAAATGAAAAAGTTCTACATTTAAAAAGGCAAATAGAATTTATGAGCTTAACCCAGTATGCTAAAAGTACTACGTGAGACTAAAGAGGATAATCACCTCTAAGATGCCACAGGAGAAAAATAAACAACTCTAGGAGTGTTAAGAAAATAAAATATAAAACACAAAATAACCAGAATTAATATATACCATGCAATAATAACTCTGAATATTAATGTTCTACTTCCCCCAATAATATATGCAGAATGGAATGGAAAACTCCAACTTTTTGCTGCCAACAAAATCATATCTCCCATCAAAGATAAACACCACCTAGAAAAGGGTGCAAAGGGGCACTCACTCCAAGGGGCACTCACTCAAGGGGCACTCACTCAAGGGGCACTCACTCAAGGGGCACTCACTCAAGGGGCACTCACTCAAGGGGCACTCACTCAAGGGGCACTCACTCAAGGGGCACTCACTCCAATGGACACTCACTCAAGGGGTACTCACTCCAAGGGGCACTCACTCCAAGGGGCACTCACTCCAAGGGGCACTCACTCCAATAGGCACTCACTCCAATGGGCACTCACTCCAAGGGGCACTCACTCCAATGGGCACTCACTCCAATAGGCACTCACTCCAAGGTTCACTCACTCCAATGGGCACTCACTCCAAGGGGCACTCACTCCAATGGGCACTCACTCCAATAGGCACTCACTCCAAGGGGCACTCACTCCAATGGGCACTCACTCCAATGGGCACTCACTCCAATGGGCACTCACTCCAAGGGGCACTCACTCCAAGGGCACTCACTCCAATGGGTGTAAGTGAGGACAAAAGCAGCAAAGCTGTTGTGGTTTCAGACAGAATAGACTTCACACAGCACTAGTCAGAACATGTGACAGTCACTTCAGGAAAATTAAATATTAAAATCAAACCCCCTGTTTAAAATGGAGATTCAAAGTCAGAGTTTTTATACCGATGAAAACTGGCTCAAAATATTTGTAAATAAGAAGGAAGCTTGCACACTGGAGGTATAGTAAATGAGTTTGATTGTAGTAAAATATGCTACCAATGAAAGAAATGGAAATTACCAACTTAATGAGATGGATTTTCAAATAAACTGGTTGCTGAAGTTAATTGACTTTACTGAGCCGAAGTGCATTCTTCATCTGTTTATTTGACACTTTATAATATTGTGTAGCTATAAGCAAACAAAAAGGATAAAAATTATTGGTTTCATATAGTTAGTTTCTATTTCATTTGGTTTTTAGACAGTCATTTTCAGTTACTAAATAGAAAATTTAAATATAGTAGCAAGTAAATTGATAAAAAGTAAATAAATATTTCTTGACTTAAAAAACAAAACCAAACACTAAAGTATTTGTCTGCATTTAAAAGACTGATAAATGAATTTACTTCCAGAACAGCAAAGCTGGGAAACACAGCAAGGCCGACTGGAGCTCCCTATGGGAGATAATGTGGAGTCTGCCATGCTGATCGGCACAGTTCCCACCAGCATTGCCTGCAATATAATGCTGCTCAATAACAATAAATGCCAGAAAGATGGGTATCAGGGGCATAGGTCCGTACTGTCACTCTCAGCAGCCTGAGGAGTCCTCTTAATGTTTTAGGGACCTCACTCAGCTCACACCAAACACTGCAACTCATTGCTTCAACCAGAAGAGATTCAAGACTAACCAGAAAAAGCAGAGATGAGTTTTTAAAAAAGTAATGGAGATTAGATGATAGAGACACACTCAGGTATGGGCTTCTCAAAAAAGTTGCACAAAGTAAGAGACAACCAAGCGTAAGGATGGGCTTCCCACGCGAGATTTGCAGCCAAGTATTGTAACATTAGCTCTCTCTGCCACTTGAAAGTGGTAAGAAGCATTTTTATTCTTTTCTTTCTTTGTCTTATAATAAGTGAGATAGAGGGTAACTTCAAACATCACTTGAATGGAATCATAATCTGATAAAGTCAGAGGCACCTAGGCTGCACAAGGAATTTGGTACATGATATTTCATTTCCCTGTAACTGGATTTTTGATGTGATTCTTAGAACATTGTAGGTTTGCAGGTGGGGAGAGAAAAGGACCTTCACCAGCTGATTTTTCTGTAATTCTTGCTTCTCTGCTGGCAAAACCTTTCAACCAGGCTTGTTTCAATAAGAAGCTTGCTTTCCTGCACATGTCACTTTAAGGTCCCCTGTCTTTCCACCCTGCTAGTACCATGCAGACTTACACCTGTTGGAATGAGGATAGCCTTCAAAATCCCTCAATTAAAAGGTCTGACTTAATTAAGAATCCACTTGAAGAGATGTTCCAAGTTTGATATAAGCTTCCTACATGGGAGAGGAAATGCAATCTTTTCTTAGTGTGCAAAAAGGAAGTTGAATATGATCAAGTAAACTTCCCCCCAAGGAAAATTATTAGACTCTACAGCCCATGGGTCTGGGAAACCCGTTTCTGCATGATTTGAAGTATTCGATGTTCTCCTTCATTTGTAATGGTTCAGGTATGGTATTGCCTGAGCCTTTAAGGAAGAGGCAAACAATTGTTTAACAAAGGACATGCAAGACCTTTCAAAGACCTTTTGCTTTTATCTTTTTCTAAAATTTAATCATAAATTCCCAAAGACTGGGTTTTTCTTGTTTTTTAAAATCGCAGTATATCTACATCGCTCATACTCTTCCCTCCGCTGTCAAACTACTCCCATGCCCCGTGCTCTCAAATTCACCATGGTCTCATCTTTGCTATTGTTATGTGTATATACATATGTATATGTATATATATGAATATGTGTGTGGTGTGTGTGTGTGCGGGCGCTCGTGTGCATGAACAAACATATACAACCTACTGAGTCCATTTAACATTATTTCATGATACAGGTACATATTGTTTTATTTCATGATGCAGGTATATATTGTTATCCTCTAGTGTGTATGTGTATCTTGGACATGACACAGGTATTTCTTGTTATACTCTTGGAGTTCAAAGAAGTGTCTTTTTAAATTCTAGTCTGGGGACTCATCGAGGTAGTTCTCATTAGAGAACACTTCTGTAAGGACTAGTGGATTTGGCAGGAGTCATGCTGCCTTGACCATTCATGTTGTTTGTTTGTTTCTGCAGTTTGGCCTGGATATGTGGACTCCTTTCTTGGTTATGTGGCTGATGTGAGAACGTAGCCTTCCTTAGACTGTGCCAGTGCATGAGCTATATGACAGGAGCTAGCCCAAGTAAAGGTGGCGGGTGAGCTGTTTAGTTGAACAAGGCAAAGTTGGCTCCCAAACCATGGGTCTGGTGCTTGGCAATGGTGTAATGGGGGCAGCAGATAGAAGGAAGGAAGGGAGAGGAGAGCGGCGTCTCACCCATCAAAGGGATGGTTCCATAGAGAGCAACTAGGCTGTGGGTGTGGATGCGGTGACTGGTGTGGTGAAGGATGAGGACAGAAAGAGAAACTTACCAGGCAAAGTGAACGGACCTGGTTCCCAACTGGAACCAGACTTGTGGGTATCCACGCCTGTCTCATTCCTGCACTGAGGTTTTCCCCACTTAGGATGCTGGCTGTGGGTTTGTAATATTATATTGTCCTGAGATATATTTTCTCCAGTCCTTCTCTGTCTAGGACTTTTATCATGAAGACATGCTGAATTTTGTCAAAGACTTTTTCTGCATCTATTGAGCATTCGATTTTTATCTTTAAGTCCATTTATGATTTATTACATTTATTGATCATGCATGTTGATCTAAACCTAAATCTCTGGGATAAAGCCAACAGTATCATGATGGGCTGTCTTTTTTATATATAATTATATTTTATTTACATGAGAGAATTTTTACATCTGTATTCATGGAGAATATTGGCCTATAGTTTTCTCTTTTGTGTTTATTTATCTGGTTTTGATGTCAGAGTAATACTGGCTCTGTAAAAGGGATCTAGAAGTGCTCCTTCTATTTACAGGGTGTTTGTTTTGCTTTACTAATTTAACAAGATTTACGTATAGCTCTTCCTTGAAAGTCTCGTAGAATTCTGCTGTGAGTCCATCTGTGCATGGATTCCAGTAATTTTTAAGATTATAAGAATAAGCATAATGTGTCCTAAGGTGAGATGTTAGTGGTTATTAGTTGCCATGTGTTTTTAAAATTATGATACTACCTTTGATTTTTCTAGTATGTCAAGCATACAGAACCATCTGGTGGGTGATTGCTAATGTCATGATTTGCTGTCAGAATGAATGGGTACCAATGGTAGGCAACAGTCTGATCCTGTATCAAGAAGATCTAAAGCCCCTTTAATTATTTCCAAACCACTCCTGTGTTTTCTGGGAATCCAGAGTGACGGTAAAGCATGTTTCCATTCAGAGATTGCAATTCATATTTTCTTCACTCATTTTTGTTTTGTTTTTCTTTTAGCTCTGAACAAGATAAAGAAGAATGGATCAAGGTAACTCTTTTACTTTCATTTCCCTTTTCTGTGCATAAGAAATGTATGCATCAGGGCCTGGAGAGATAGCTTGGTGGTTGATTGCACTTGTTACTCTTACAGAAGCTGGGTTTAGTTCCCAGGACTTACATGCTGACTCACAATCATGCCTAACTCCAGTTCCAAGGGTGCAGTGCCCTCTTCTCACCGCTGTGAGAAGGCAAAATACGTACATCAGGCAAAACACTCATAAGATAAATTTTAAAAAAGAAAAATATTTGGGCTTTTTAAATATAAACTATACAAACAAGTTCATTTAACTTTAAATTCTCATTAAAATTATTTATGTGACAAAATATACTTATCAATGTATATGTGATATTGTAATGTATGTTTCGGTTTAATTTATATTTTAGGCCCTTCAAGAGAGTATCGATGCTTTTCATCAAAGGCATGAAACCTTCAGAAATGCAATTGCAAAGGACAATGACATCCACCTAGAAGTGTCTGTAAGTTCTTAGCTTTAAGATGCTCTCTTGGTGTGTTCTGAAAGCACTCTCTAGTCATTCTGTTACCAAACCTCCTCCCTGGCAATGCCGGAATTGGTGATTTAGAAATAGTCATTCTCTCCGAGGTGGGTATAGTGGTAAGTGCCTAAGTGCTTTGAAAGTTTCCCTTCCTCTCCTAGAACTTGAGGATCAGAATGCGGTGCGAGCAGTGTTGGGAACGTGCTACTAGAAAGGAATAGTAATTATTTCCACCCTGCCTTTCCGTTTAGACTGCCGAGCTAGGAAAGAGGGCCCCGAGATGGATACGTGACAACGAAGTGACGATGTGTATGAAGTGCAAAGAGCCCTTCAACGCCCTGACAAGAAGGCGGCATCACTGCCGGGCATGTGGACATGTGAGTGTGATTCTTGGTTGTTATGGCAATGGTAACTATGTAGGTGAAGTGAACTCATTCTCCTGGAAACAAATAATCACTGACATTCACTTAGTAAGCCTGTTTTGCAGCTAATGATGTGCAAAGTACTGTGCTGTCTCCTGAGGGACAAGAATATGGTTAATAAAAGATCCCTGGCTTCGTGGAGATTACATTGTGAAGAAGAAAATAGATAAAAATTCAAATTAGTATGAGTGGGTTAAGAAAGCAGCCAGAAAACTGAATTGGAAAGTATTGGTCGTGGAGGTTTTCAGACCAGAATCTAATGAGACACAACAAGGCCTATCTGGGAGACTGATATGTTCTTAGCTGCCTAAGGGGGAAGAAAGTCTTCATCTTAGAGGGGAAGCAAGAGGTGCTCTGCACACAAGGAGCTGTGCCTACAGCCCTGGAGCGGGGCGGCCCTGAAATGCTGGGAAATCCTATAGCCAGGCAACATCAAAAGGGAAAAAAGTGACACAGATGTAGTTAGAGTGAAAATAATCAGAGAAATCAGTGTGGTTGGAAAGGCAAGAGATGAAAACCAGAGTTCAAGTGAAAGTCACAGCCTTTGCAGGGCAGGGCAAAGCCCTCTCTCTTAGCAGAAGAGAAAGTCACGGCCTTTGCAGGGTAGGGCAAAGCCCTCTCTCTTAGCAGAAGAGAAAGTCACAGCCTTTGCAGGGTAGGGCAAAGCCCTCTCTCTTAGCAGAAGAGAAAGTCACAGCCTTTGCAGGGTAGGGCAAAGCCCTCTCTTTTAGCAGAAGGGAAAGACAGGTGCAAGTATGGAGAAGGGAATTAGGTGGGGTTTTACCGTGTGGAGTGTATTAATAGTGGGAAATGAGGGCGTTTGAGGCCCGTGTTATCTTTTTATTGACTTGGACAGAATGATCAGCTGAAAGCAAGAGACAGGGCTGTCTGTGTGAGAGTCGAGAAAGACAACTGAGTGTCAAATAGTTTCATCCATCAGAGAAAAGCGAGCCTCGCAGTGGCGCGGGCCGACTCATTACCCTTTGAAAGTTTCTACTTAGAAGTCTAAACAGATATGAGTCAGCTTAGCCGCAACGGCTTTCCGCTTGGTTAGTTGGTTATTTCTTTTTTAAATAATAGAATCTAGCCGTGCAGGTCAGAGAAGGCATAGAACAAGATTCATGGAGAGTAAGTGTGACAAGCAAAGCAAGGGAGAATTGTAGGTGTCTGCCTTAGATAAGCCATGATTAAACATTGGAAGCAGGAGAGCTAGTGCACGGAAAAGATTTCCGAGTTCAAAGCTGCATGGGCATGGACAACCGTAAGCAGGTTAGAAATATGAGGCGTCCTGGAGAATGAAGGGCAGGTGTTTGGAGTTGGCACCGAAGTCCCTGGTGATGGTCCATATCGTCAGTGGCGGACCCCAAGAACAAAAGGCCCCAGTAGACTGCCTGAGAATGGCACTAGCTATTTCAGCTCAGCTTCTTTTCCTGCGCCTTCCTATAAGTTCTAAGTCACAAAGACTGAGTTAGCGAGATCTTGAGATGACAGCAGAGTGTGAGAGATGGGAAGAGCCAATGGCAAGCCTCAAAAGTGCAATGGGCTTTTTGAAAACAAGAAAAAGAGCCAAAGATCAAAATGCCCAGCTCTCAGCGCTGAAGTCCTCAGAAGTGATGCTGAGCTAACGGTCAATCACCCCCTACTTGACAGTAAAACGTTTGATCCTACTGTGATAGTTCCAGAAGAGCTTTAAGACGCAGAGAGAAATAGGAGACTTTCTGAGTATATGTTACAAATAGAACAGTATTCACAGGGGTGGAGCTCAGAAAATAAACAGAAACTCTGGCACGGAAGTGAGGCACCATGGAGTTAATTCTGTCTGATCTCTGAGAAGAGGATGGGTAAGCAAATCTACTGCTATGGTATCGGCTCTTCCCCGTGGTGGCATGGCAGCTGTCAGTCAGCATCCTGAGTGACAAACGCATACCTAAAGAGAGCCCTCTAGCCACTATTTGGAAAATAGATTCTTGTAGCATGTTAGGATGAAGGATATAGGGAGAACCAGCCAGGCTATAAGAGTTCAAATGTGAGTGCTAATAACTTGTACTAAAAAAAAAACAGATTGGAGACACACCTTGAGCAGTTAAAGTCAGCAGAACACAAGATGATGCATCTGTGAAGGCAGGTGAATAGTCTGGAAATTCCCTGAACGCCGTGAGATGGCTATGCTGTTTCCTGTGAGAAGAGAGATAATGAGAGGAGACAGACAGATGATGATCCAGCCACGGCCAGGGACCTTTAGAGGTCAAAGTCATGTTCAGATTCAGGCACATACATCATTAAAATACTTTAATATATTTAACATCTTTTGAAATGTTCTTAGGCTAATAAAAATGTAACTTTTGTAATTAAGTTTCTTGTGTATGGATGACTATTTCCTGACTATAATCTTCTTAAGTCTACTCGTTCATTTTGAATTTCCTTTTATAAAATTAAAGGTGGTTTGCTGGAAATGTTCTGACTACAAAGCCCAGCTTGAGTACGACGGTGGGAGACTGAACAAAGTCTGTAAAGACTGCTACCAAATAATAAGTGGATTCACAGACAGTGAAGAGAAGAAGAGAAAGGGGATTCTGGAGGTAAACTCGGTCCATTCTTTGTATTCTCAGATAACACCGTCTAGGTCATAAGGAGCCCAGACAATGTGCTTATTCTCGCTGCATTAGCACCAGGCTAACAGTGAGCAAGAGTCATGCTTTGGCTTTAGTTTGTTGGCCTTGGACTCTTGCCTGATTATAGAAAGTGAGATGTTCAGACAAGTGCATGCTTTCTTCATGGAAAGCTTTCAATTTCACCATATATTAATGTTGAAAACCATTGCATGAAAATTTTTAAATTTGGATAAAGTACTGTTTTATTTCCTAAAACACTACTTAGCTTGCTGTGTTAAAAGATCGGTTCTTTGTGGTAATGTAATAGCCAGGGCAACAGTTTCATGACCATATCGCTGTCAAAGCCCATCTCCAGTAAGTTTGACTCATATTTTTTATTAGAGTTAATTCAGACTAAAATAGTTTGTATCTGATTTACATTGAAAGATGTGTTGACAAAATAAGGGTAATTTGTATAATAAAGCCTTGTGGTGGTGAGGTCGAGGTCACCTAGAGATACAATTAAATTTTTTACATCCAAAGTCATAAATATGCTTAGTTTAATAATGCCAAAAAATCAGTAATTGTGTACCGAGCATTTATAAGAAAATATATAAAAGTCATTTGCCAACTGAGAAAGGAGCTTAAACTTCAATGTCCATTTGAGGTTAAATTGTGAGCCCACAAGCTAAAATTGTAAGTCTAAATTCTCTTAGGATATAGACATTACTGAGGCTTTCATGGGCAGGAAGAATGAGAAGATGTTCTTCTTTGGGTCCCAGGACCAGAAGCTCAAGGCTTTAGTAGAAGTAACTGACTAGTGTGACAGAGTAGAGTGAGCCTGATGCTGTGTTTCTTAAAGAAAAGATTTAGGCTGCTTTTATAAAATAAAAAAACTTTAACTTTTTAGAAAACCTTATGCTTGGGGAAAAATCAATTGGGTTAATTCGTGTAATCAAACAAAAAATATAGTGTTTGGAGGTAGAAACTCAGCATGTCCACGCACACATAAAGCATGTCTAAACCCTTCTCCTGCACCAGCCTGTGTACTGTACACTCTAGAACAGAGGCCAAGCTTTTCGTGAGCAGATCAGAGGAAACACATTTACAGGCCAAGAGGCCAAAGCAGTGGTTTACAGAGGTCTCTTAAGGGAGAAAACAAATTTTTATCAGCAAAACTTAAAGTGTTTAACTCAATGTATTTGTACATTCTTTTCCACATTTTGTATGTTTCTGTAGTGTTTGTGTCTCTGCAAGTTCTTGATGTGTGTGAACACACGTTTTGAGGTGTATGTGCACATGAGTGTTCGCACATATGTAGGCCTAAGGTTGCCATGAGGAACTGTCCTCAATTGCTCCTCCACTGTAGTCATTGAGGCAGGGCCTCTCAAACAAACCCGGAGCTCACAAGTATGATGTGGCTAGTCTTGCTGAACAGCCTGCTCCTGGGAGTCCTCTGTCTCCATCTTCCAAGGCTGGGCGTACAGGCAGGTCACCATACCTACCTGCATTTATATGGGTTTCTGGGGCAAGAATTCCTGTCCTCTTATTTGCAGGACAAGCGTCACCTGCTGAGCCATCTCCCCAACCCTGTAAGCTTCTTTCTGTCCTTTCAAACCACTGCACCATTGTTCAGGTGTTTTGGGTTTTTTTTTGGGTGGGTGGGGGGAACATTCCAAAATACATTGTTTTAGTATATGAATTTTTTGTAATCGGGACCTGTTATTCAGAACTAACCTTTTTGAGGGAGGATGGTACCTTACTCAATGTTTCCTATCATCAAGTTGGTTTGTTTGTCAAATTATTAGCTTATGGGACGTACAAAACAGTGATGGACTGGAGCTGACTTGCAGATTGTTATTTGGTTGATGCTTCTTAAACTACCTAGGGCCACACCTTGATCATATCCCAAACATCACTGCCCTCTCAGGCAGGGTTCTTTATTGCAATGGTTCTCAGCCTTCCTATTGCTGCGACCCTATACTACAGTTGCTCATGTTGTTGTGACCCCAACCATGAAGTTATTTTTGTTACTACTTCATAACTGTAATTTTGCTACCATTATGAATCATAATGTAAATATCTGCATTTTCCGATGGTCTTAGGCAACCCCTGTGAAACGGTTGTTCAGCCCCCAAAGGGGTCACAGCCCACAGGTTGAGAACCACTGCTCTAGAGAAGCAGAGCTGGTAAAATAAATGTGTAGAACACAATACAGGTTGGGTAGTCCAACAAGGGCCATCTGTATATGGAAGAGGCCGAGAGAACCTCATAGCTGCTCAGTTCACTGCCTCAACCATCCCACTCTGGCACTGGAGGCCTGAACGATTCTTGGAAAGTTGCTGATCTTCTTCTTCTCAGGTTAGAAGCCAAGAGGCTAGATTCCAGAGTCAAAAAATGACAACAGCAACAACCATGGGAGACATGCCTTCAGCAGCACTGCTTTCCCCTGGCCTTGGCGTGTCTGAGCTGCTGCCGATCTAAGAAGGGTCTTCTCAGTTCAGTGATTCCTGGAAATGTCCAAGGCGACCTGCCCAGAGTAATACTAGGTCTGTTTGGGCTGACAGTCAGGATTAACTACAAGTACCATCAGGAAACGAATGGCTTTTCCTTTGCTGTTTTGTTATTGTTGTTGTTGTTGCTGCTGCTGTTGTTTTGAGAGAGTGTCTCCCAAAGCCCAGAGTGACCTCGAACCTCTGATCCTTTTCCCATCCCCTCCCAAGTACCGGGACACAAGCACACAGCACCGTGCCTGGTTTGTGTGTTAGAGTTTGAGGAATTTGAGAAGAAAATGTTACATTTCCCCCAATGACTCACATTTTTAGTGCTAGACCCATATGATATAAGAGGCTACATATGAAAAAGTATTTTTAATTTTATAAATAAAACTTAGTGGGGATTTGTTTGCTTTCTTTTTTGTTGTTTTGTTTGGGGGGGTTAGTGTTGGTTGGTTGGTTGCAGTTTTTTGTGGTGGTTGTTCTTTCGCTTTCTTTATGTAACTACCTTTGTTATAGCCTTGATTTGGGCTCCAACTTTCTATATAAAAGTTTGCTGACTAATATTCTGAGCACATATTAGTTGGCACAATAAGGCTCCACGGAGACTTGTGTGTGTGTGTGTCCTGTGGACAAAGCTGAGTAACACTGCCCTGAAGCTGTTGCAGAGTAATAGAAAGAAAGCAGCTTACTTCTATTAAGCACTTAGTTAAATATTCGTTTCCCATTTATCTAGTACCTAACACATTAGTAAGCAAAGCAGAAAGCCATTGCCTCACAAGTTTCTCTAGTGAAATGCTTCTAATTACAGCCTGCAAGGACCAAGGGCTGAATGTCACAGCTTCTAGTTGCAGCCTGCAAGGAAGGAGGGCTGAAGGTCACAGCTTCTAGTTACTGCGTGTGAGGACAGAGGGTTGAAGGTCACCTTTTGCTTTTTTTACTCTTGCCTTATTGGAACTTTAGGGCCATAAGTTCGGTGTCTTGATTCAGGCTGACTGAGCCCAAATTCTAGCACACCAAATTCCAAATTTGTATTCCTGGGGAATGTGATTAAAAATTCTGAGCTTTAGAAACAATGAAAGCACTTAGCTTCTCAGTGTTGGTGAGAACAATACACGTCTCAAGCAAAAAGAAGTTCTATGGTAAATGGTCGATAAATGCTGACTATTTAGGGACAAAGTCTAATAATACAGAGAGTTAAAGATAACCTCAATAGGTTTTCATCTCATGATAGAGAAAAACTAGTAAATGCAAATCTATCTTTTTGGAGGGTGACTCAGGAAGACGTGTCACATGAATATACTGTGCGTTGTAACTATTTCCCTTAAGGCAGGTTCATCCTGTGTTTATTCTTTCTCTCCATTGTATTTTCTAGATTGAATCAGCAGAAGTATCAGGAAATAGCGAAGTGTGCAGTTTTCTCCAGTACATGGAGAAGTCAAAACCTTGGCAGAAAATATGGTGTGTGATCCCCAAGCAAGACCCCCTAGTGCTGTACATGTATGGAGCACCTCAGGTAACTAAACCACGTATGTGTTGATGACATGGACAGGACAGAGGGGGGCACGGGGACACTGATCCTCAGGAAGACAAAAGAGCTCAGGCAGTATCACTGTGTCCTATTTTTTAAAAATAATGAAAACTAAAACCAATTTGGTTGATTTAAACAGATGGTTCTTTTTATACCTGCATATTATTCACTGGGTAAATGGTTGTTCCCTTTTCGTCTCTTTTCCTTATTTAGTGAATGAGGAAAAGTCATTTGAGTAGGAACACAAAAGTGAGGAGAAGGAAAGTGAAGTAAAGAGGGAGCACGCCTGTGTAATGATGGGAAACGCGGGACGCTTACACACCCGTGTAACGGTGGTTTGCACCGCGGTGTAATGATGGGAAACATGAGACATTTGCACCGCGGTGTAACGGTGGCAAACATGGGACGTTTGCACAGCGGTGTAACGGTGGGAAACGTGGGACATTTGCACAGCGGTGTAACAGTGGGAAACATGGGACGTTTGCACACCGGTGTAATAATGGGAAACGGGATGTGTCATGTGGTTGGTTTTGTTGTTGATAGTGATTGAGACCTAAAGACAAAGTATCTTGAAAGGAAGAGAGAGTTTACATAAATCTTGTATTAAGATTAAATTAATACTAAACTCAGTAACAAATTTTTATGACCCATATACAGCTAAGCTGGACCCCTGGGGTCAACTCTAATGCCTGTTTAGTTTCCAGCACAAGCTTTGAAAGTGAACAACATGTAAACCAACTATACATTCAATCACTTTGAAAACATAAAGAATTAAATTTGTCAGATTTGAGCTTCTTCGTACATCAAGAACTAGTAATTTTTTTTTTTTTTAGAAAATCCCTAAAAATGCCAAGGTATACATCCTATTCTACTTTTCTTTTTTTTCCTGTTCATAAATAACTTGAATCAATCATTAAAGGCAATAGCATTATTAATTCTTAGTAATGCTTGCTGGCTTAAACATTAAGAAGCTGTTTGTTATTCGCCTCGGTCTCCTCTCTTCACTCAGCGGAGAAGTGCACAGGCTCTGATGAGCACAGGAGCAGGCGTCACACCAGCGCTTCCTGGCTCATCTGGGTGTCAACTCTGCTCCATCCATTCCATTCTGTCAGCATCAGCATGGACCCCATAGACACTAAAATCATGTTCATTCTATTCTGATCAGCATTAGCACAGACCCCATAGACGTTATAACCACATTCATTCTACTCCGTCAGCATTAGCACAGACCCCATAGACGCTATAACCACATTCATTCTATTCCGTCAGCATGAACACGGACCTCATAGACACTAATATCACATTCATTCTATTCCGTCAGCATCAGCACGGACCCCATAGACTCTATAACCACATTCATTCTATTCCGTCAGCATTAGCACAGACCCCATAGACGCTATAACCACATTCATTCTATTCTGTCAGCATTAGCACAGTCCCCATAGACGCTATAACCACATTCATTCTATTCTGTCAGTATTAGCACGGACCCCATAGACTCTATAACCACATTCATTCTATTCTGTCAGCATTAGCACGGACCCCATAGTCACTAAAATCACTCTTTGTCCAAAGAGAGTCCATAGAGTGAGGACCTGGGGGTCAGTATCAAAAGAGAGTTTTGTGTGGCAAGGACCACATGTAACTCTGTAACAATATAATGCACACTCATATGTACAATGTCTTTTGCTCAGGACGTCAGAGCGCAGGCCACCATACCACTCCTGGGCTACATCGTGGACGACATGCCAAAGAGTGCAGATCTGCCACACAGTTTCAAACTGACCCAGTCCAAGTCTGTGCACAGCTTTGCTGCCGACAGTGAGGAACTGAAGCAGAAATGGCTGAAAGTCATCCTTCTAGCTGTCACAGGGGAGACACCAGACGACCCAAGTGAGCATCTAGACACCTCGAACAACCTCCCAGGACCCAAGAGAAAGTCAGAATGCTGAACTCCAGCAGCTGCCAGTGTGGAGTCTCAAGTAAGACAAATAGCTCAAGACGCCCCAACTCTCCGTCCTCGTCTCTTAGCACTTTACATTGAAAACTATGGTTTCATAAACACATCTTTTGGGGACTTTTTAAATATGTTTGTATACTCTTAATAAAATCAATGTGCAGGGCCATTCTTCTGTTGAAGTTCTGAAATAATGTGGAAAGTGGAACATTTTTGATAAGCTATTCCTTAATTATGTATGTTGACCTTGAGGGGGTGGGGAACCGATGTCAATTGACTGTGTCACTACCTGGTTATAGTGGGCCTTTCGTTTAAGGCCTTCAATGTCTTGTTCACATGTAGGACTTGTAACAGTGGGAAGGATATACCTCCGTGTAACCAAAAGAGATCTTTGGTAAAAAGTACAGGGACAGTTTAGAGTATCGTATGAACGTGTCTAGTTTGTGAGTCTCATGCTACCGAAATCGTGTCTGTTCTTATACAACACAAAAAAGATAGGTTGCTAATGTTCCCACTTTTGACTTAAGATAATACTTGTTTTTGCAGAATTACTCCTAATAATAATCTATCAAAAATAGAAATCGATTTACTTGTATAGAGTTTTGGAAATAAGTATGAACGTGAGCTTTTCTCTTCAGCTTTAGTCTCGATTTCACTCTAGCTCATGTCTTAAGTGTAAAACCTATATTATCTCTGAACTCAGCGCTGTTCTAAACTTAAGAAGAAAATTTTGGTGATTTATGTTGAACTGATTGGAATCCAAATGTAGTGATATTTTTATAGTAAAGTAGCAGTAATTTATGTGGTGTAGGATAGAGTCTGAATTCCAACAGTATTTTTAGAGTACTATTTTTTAGTTCTGTACCTATTTAAAACAGTGCCTCTCTTAGAAGGTGCTATTAATACTTATTTAGATAAAAGATGGGGGGTTTAGTTAATGTTAACTAAACATTATTATTTTACCTACTCTGACTATTCTCAACTTAAGTGCACTTTGGTCACTGAGATAAAAAATTGTATGGATTATTTTACTTTTTACAATAACATACTTGTCTTAGTAATTTAATGTCATCACGTACAAAACCTTGTACTAAAACTTGAACTATATAAGACATGTAACCGTATACAGACCTGGGATATGTGGAAAACATGTTTAATGTTTTCCTCTCTATAAGAATATCGTGAGTGGAAATGAGGACTACATAGAAGGAACACGTACGACTGCTGTGGGAGCCTTCCTTCTGTCAGTTACAGAACACAGCCCATACATGTGCCAGCTCACGTGGGAGAAGGCGTCATTAGATAGTGAGTAGAGAAAAATCCTGCCGACCCATGCGCTAGAAAACAGAGCGGAAATCCATACTGCAGAGTCCACGCAGGTTTCCAGGAGGTGCGAAGCGTTGGAGAAAGTGGACTTTTTCTCTCTTTTTATCCCGCATGGAATCTCAGATGAACTATGGCTGTCTGTTATAAAGTCTACTCTCCAGTAGTTTGTGACTGAATTGCCTATTTAACCTTTAATACTTTTCTCATAGTAGAGGTTTTCTCTCACTTTTTCATACTCTAAACATTAACTCTTTTACTGTACCGTTTCCTAGGAATCCACAAGAATGTCTCCACTACACACAGTCTTTAAGGGCTACACTTGAGACCACCACACATCTAAACAGCTCATGCTGCATAAGAAAGGTCTCTTGTTTTTTCCTACTCCAAAGGAGCAAGGGAACCACTTAGGTTCCCTTCATCCATGAAATACCAGACCTGATTATTAACATTAAACCATCAACTCAGAGCCACCAATGGGAGAAACAAAAAGCCAGCTTCTTATTTGCTACTAAATGAGGCCCAAATAAAAAGAAATTGTACATTGTTTCTCTTTTCTGGTTGTCAACATTGGTGCTGCATTTGGGTGGGATAAAAAGAGGCAGGTGTGCAGGGTACCTGTTGGCAAAATGAAACAATAACTAGACCCGTGACTTTACTTTTCATAGCTCAAGAAAAGAGAAGCAGTGAGATTGTAGAATGACTATCAAAATAAAGATTACTTTTGTAAATATGAATAGAAGAATGAATGGGATATCCCACTTAGAAGATTTATGTCAGATTACTTAAAAAATATATTTGATCAGCAAGAAGACTACATGTTTGCCTACCAGAAAATTCTTGTATAGAAGTAATGTGGATAGATGCTCGGTGTTGCGTAACTTAGATTATTGAAAGAATACTCATAAAGAAGATGTTAGCATGCTCTTATTTTTCATTAAATAAGGAGTGTTAGTTCCAGAAGAAGGGCTGTGGCCATTTCAGTCACCACCTTAACTGCTCTGCCTGTACGTACTCTTAGCCAAGCACAGTGAGCAGCTGTCCCATCTCGCTCTCAAGAGAATCCCTAATAATTTCAGTAGGAGAAGAAAAGTGATAGAGTAATATTAGTTACATCTTAAAACCGCAACTCTGGGGCTAAGGAGGCTTCTATGCAAAGATGAGAAACAGAATTCAGTCAGCTCTCCAGAATGCACACCAAGGCCAGGTGAGCATGGCCCAGCACAGCAGGGGCAAGGGCAGGAAACTCTGGTGCAGGTTCAGGCCAGGTGAGCATGGCCCAGCACAGCAGGGGCAAGGGCAGGAAACTCTGGTGCATGTTCAGGCCAGGTGAGCACGGCCCAGCACGGCAGGGGCAGGAAACCCTGGTGTAAGTTCTCTAGCCAGAAGAGCAAAAGCAGGGAGTATAAGGACAGCACATAACCTTGCCTCAGTGAGGTAGAGCGATGCCATGACATGACGTAAAACTCAGTTCTCTACACATATGCACAACTACCCAAGTTTATGTGAACACATGCATGTGTACATATATTTAAAAAATTGATTAAAAAAGTTGTAATTTGAAAGGTTATTAGAATAATTAACCCTCTTTCTGAGATAGCTGAGGTTTCGTGATAAATTGAGCCTGAAAATATCTTTTGCTCTCCTATCCAACGAAATGTTCTGCATGGTTCTTAGTTGGTTGTTTCCGCTAATTCAGTGCTTTCAAAAGTCATCTTCAAGAAAAGTGTCCTTCTTTCAAACTGAAGAAAATATTTACTTGGTAAAAACTGTTATTCATTCAAGGCATTCCACCCTTTCGACTGAAGTGTTGCTTTTGTTGACAGTCTACCATCTGGGAACTGTGAGGTGTGGTGTATACTTTTATCTTGTGTTTTAAATGGAGTCCAATAATGACAAATGCCACTAGCCACTGTTGTAGTAATGCCAAGCAATGAGACTCTCCAGGTGTGAGTTGAAGGCCCTAAGAGAATCAACTTCCTAGGAGTGATGTGGTCATTGAAGTTGTTGAGCACAGGGAAAGGGAGGAAGGGAGGGCATTGTTCCA
Organism: Microtus pennsylvanicus; assembly: GCF_037038515.1. Lineage (NCBI taxonomy): Eukaryota > Metazoa > Chordata > Mammalia > Rodentia > Cricetidae > Microtus > Microtus pennsylvanicus. The sequence goes on along the minus strand of NC_134579.1, from coordinate 80,964,740 downwards.
TGGTTTCAGATTCTGTCAACTCTGTTGAATTTTTGCAAACGATACAAATAGTGAAGCAGTTATATTCTTCTGATCTGTTTTATCAGCTATGTTGTGTTTTCTGTGAATTGAATTCAACACAAGGCTGCCATACTATCTTCCTTAGGTGACCTACATCAACTATTTTTAGTTATAAGAATTAACCTTGTAAATATTTCCTGTAGAATTTTCTAAGCTGTCTTTGTTGCAGTCACAACTGTTTAAAAAACTGTCAATTCCATGGTACTTCAGGGTTATTGAAGAGTCGCTGATGCCTTCTAGAAACTCCTCCCAAAAATACTTCTGGAGTTCATGATTCCATTCTTCTTTCTCCTCCTTGTTGAGATAGAAGTGGTTTCTTCCTTCAATTATTTTCAGATATCGTTCGTTTATCTCTAAAGCCTTAAGTTACTCAGAGCATTTTGTCTGCAATGTGTTGCTAATCATGAGCTTCCTGCAGTGTGTTCCCATCACAAATGAGCACGAATGAGAACAAATAAATGGCTAGGAAGCACAGGTCTTATTGTGGCAGTTATCTCTGCTGCTATACAGAGTAGAAAGTAGCTTTACTTTCTTACATCACTGATGCTCATGTTCATAGATCTAAGATAAGCACATGGTATTTATAATCTAAAATTTGACAAACAGAATATCTTAGTGTTGTGTTCTTCAAGAGTGTATGAATACAAGAACTGTGGCTAAAGAGTTCCTCTTGTTGGGATTATGTTGATATCTGGAGTGGATCCTGTAGCTTCTCCATTCTTAGTTTTATTAGAATCAAATTACTTTTTAATATAACTATCGACCTATAGCTTCCCTAGATTTAAAAAAAGAGAGTATTAGACCACTAGATCCTATCTAAAAATCCCATCTGTGACTTTATATGTATATGTATAAATGTAAAAGTTATTACTCTTCAATTCTCACCAAAGGAACAAAATTTTATGTAAATTTTAATTTAAGTATGTTAACAAAAATTATTCACATGTATTTAATGTTTACTCACGCCCCTCAATCTTGCTAAGTTAAGGATGAGACAATGATGCTTTTGTTACATTGTTAAAATAGAGAGGAATGATGCTAGCAAGGGAAACAACAAGGAATGAATGGACGTGGGTAAATGGACTACTGGTCTCCAGGGAAGAGCAGCATATAAAAAACACTAAACTGTACAAGGGAAATCAAGTAGAAGATATCCATGTACTTGTTTGTTGATGAAATCCTTGGACCCAGGCTATAACCTTAGCCTCTAAATTATAGATGACACTATCTTATTATTACTTTATTTTTCCTTAAGCTTTTAAGAGATAATTTTATTCTATAAAGGATTGTCTGCTGGCTTTGATTCTAAATTCAACTTTCTAAGCTAAGGGCATGGCCAAATGCTGTGCCTTTTCTATATTTCAAGATAAAATAACACATGGCTTCTATAAGACAGTTAATTTGTTGGGGGCATTAAATAAAGGTTATCTTTTGTCCTAAAATTCATTTTAGTCAATTGAATAAAATATTAAGTTATATGTTAATATATTTTAATAGGTGAATACTAAATACAAAGTAAAGACAAGTTTGGGAACAAACAGACTGTAGAGCCCATTGTGATGACAGATTGCATTGTATATTATGGTATATGAGGACTCAAATATATCATAGATCCATTCATATATAAAACCAAACTGGTATTTCATTTTTTAAGAGATAACTGTTATTTAAAAAGTAAGTATTATCTTGATTTTTCTTTTGACTTGTTGACTGAGTTTGATAGGGCATATCAGAATATTATAGTTGACTCTAATGTGAAAAAATAAACACCCAGTTTTCCAGTGGTATGAATGTAAAATACTTGGACATAGTGTATATATAGTGTAACATCTGTATATTTAATCATAAAGGCAGATAATCGAAAACATTGTACAATTAAGTCCTTCAATTCTTGTTAAATATGACACGTTTGTATCTTGTAAATAAAGATATCCTTAAATTGGTTCTGGAGCCTTGGCTGTTAATTCTACTGGGAATGTGTGTTTAGTGGGCATGGTTTTGATTTTCTGATCAGAAATAAAAAGGTTATTCCAACAGGCTATTGATACTTCCAGTCTCCAGGCATCAACAACCTAAAGAAAATTCCAAGAAACTTTCAAATATGACATCATGAATAAAACTTTTCCAGAGATCCCATTTCATATAAGTTCTCTTTGGTGAGTTTACTTCTTTTTGTTCTAGAGTTTTCAAATGTTCTGTTAATTCACTAGTGTGGGATTTTTCCAGCTTCTTTATGTAGGCATTTCATGCTTTGAATTTTCCCACAAACCTATGAACACCTGATTTTTGACAAAGGAGCTAAAAGTATACAATGGAAAAAAGAGAGCATCTTCAACAAATGATGCTGGCATAACTGGACGTCAACATGTAGAAGAATGAAAATAGATCCATATCTATCACCATGCACAAAACTCAAGTCCAAATGGATTAAAGACCTCAATATTAATTTGACCATACTGAATCTGATAGAAGAGAAAGTGGGAAGTAGTCTACAACACGTGGGCACAGAACACCACTTCCTACATAGGACCCCAGTAGCAGAGACAATAAGAACAACAATGAATAAATGGGACCTCCTGAAACTGAAAGGCTTCTGTAAAGCCAAGGACACTGTCATTAAGACAAAAAGGCATCCTACTGAGTAGGAGAAGATCTTCCCCAACCCCACATCAGACAAAGGTCTGATCTCCAAAATGTATAAAGAACTCAAGAAATTAGACATTAAAACTCTAATTAACCCAATTAAAAAATGGGGTACTGAACTGAACAGAGAATTCTCAACAGAAGAAGTTTAAATGGCCAAAAGACACTTAAGGTCATGCTCAAACTCCTTAGTGATCAAGGAAATGCAAATCAAAACAACTCTGAGATACCATCTTACACCTGTCAGAATAGCTAAAATCAAAAACACCAATAATAGGCTATGCTGGAGAGGATGTGGAGTGAGGGGTACACTCATCCATTGTTGGTGGGAATGCAAACTTGTGCAACCACTTTGGAAATCAGTGTAGCGGTTTCTCAGGAAACTGGGAGTCAACCTACCTCAGGACCTAGCAATTCCACTCTTGAGAAGATACCCTAGAGATGCCCAATCATACTACAAAAGCATTTGTTCAACTATGTTCATAGCAGCATTATTTGTAATAGCCAGAACCTGGAAACAACCTAGGTGCCCCTCAATAGAAGAATGGATAAAGAAGGTATGGAACATATACACTTTAGAGTTCTACTCAGTGGTAAAAAAAACAATGACATCTTGAATTTTGCATGCAAATGGATAGAAATAGAAAACACTATCCTGAGTGAGATAACCCAGACCCAAAAAGATGAATATGGTATGTACTCACTCATAAGTGGATTCTAGCCATAAATAAAGGACATTGAACCTATAATTCGTGATCCTAGAGAAACTAAATAAGAAGGTGAACCTAAAGAAAAACATATAGTTATCCTCCTGGATATTGGAAGTGGACAAGACTGCCGGACAGGGGTTAGGAGCGCGGGGGTGGGGTGGGATGGGAATAAGGGGAGATGGGGAGAGAGAAGGGAGAAGGGGAGGATGGGGAGAGCTTGGGAGAATGGGATGGTTGGGATGGAGGAGGGGTGGTTGTGGGAGCAGGGAAGTAGATATCTTAATTAAGGGAGCCATTTTAGGGTTGGCAAGAGACTTGACTCTGGAGGGGTTCCCAGGTGTCCAAGGAGATGTCCCCAGCTGTTCCTTGGGCAGCAGAGGAGAGGGTGCCTGAACTGGCCTTATCCTATAGCCACACTGATGAATATCTTGCATATCACCATAGAACCTTCATCTGGCGATGGATGGAGATAGAGACAGAGACTCACATTGGAGCACTAGACTGAGCCCCCAAGATCCAAATGAGGAGCAGAAGGAGGGAGAACATGAGCAAGGAAGTCAGGACCGCGAGGGGTGTGTCCATCCACTGAGACGGTGGGACTGATCTAATGGGAGATCACCAAGGCCAGTTGGACTGGAACTGATGGAGCATGTGATCAAACCAGACTCTCTGAATGTGGCTGACGGTGGGGGCTGACTGAGAAGCCAAGGACAATGGCGTTGGGTTTTGATTCTACTGCATGGATGGGCTTTGTGGGAGCCTAGTCTGTTTGGATGCTCACCTTCCTGAACCTGGGGGGAGCAGGGAGGACCTTGGACTTCCCATAGGGTAGGGAACCCTGACTGCTCCTTGGACTGGAGAGGGAGGAGGAGAGGGAAGTAGGAGGATGGGAGGAGGTGGAAATTTTCAATAAAAAAATAAAATAAAATAATTGAAAAAAAGAAAAAAGTAGATATATGGATCTGTGAAATAAAATTGAAGCTTCAGACATAAGCCGCACACACCTATGCCTGATGTTTGATGAAGCCAGAAATTGACACTGGAAAAAAAGTTTATCTTCAACAAATGGTGCTGGTCAAACTGGATGGCTATACGTAGAAGAATCCAAATACATCCATACTTGTCACCCTGCACACACAAGGCCAGCTGGACTGGGTCTGAAAAAACATGGGATAAAACCGGACTCACTGAATACAGCGGACAATGAGGACTGCTGAGAATTCAAGAACAATGGCGCTGGGTTTTGATCCTACTGCACGTACTGGCTTTGTGGGAGCCTAGGCTGTTTGGATGTTCACCTTACTAAACCTGGAAGGAGGTGGGAGGTCCTTGGACTCCCCACAGGGCAGGGAACCTGGTCTGCGCTCTTTGGGCTGAAGAGAGAGGGGGAGTTGATTGGGGGAGGGGGAGGGATATGGGAGGCGGTGGCGGGGAAGAGACAGAAATCTTAAATTAATTAATTAATTAAAAACTCAACTCCAAATAGATCAAAAATCTCAGCATAAAACCAGATACACTGAAAAAGTGAGGAATAGCCTTGAACTCATTAGACAGAAACAGACTTTCTGAACAGAACACTAATAACACATGCACCCAGAGCAACAGTTAATAAATGGGAACTCCTGAAACTAAAAAAGCTTCCATATGGCAAAGGACATCATTTGGACAAAACAACAGGCTATATACTGGGAAAAGATTTTTACCAACTATACATCTGATAGAGAGCTAATACCTAAAATATATAAGAAACTAAAAAGTGGACACCAAGAAAGCAATGCAATTAAAAATTAGGTACAGGTCAAATCAGAGAATTACCAAAAGAGGAAACTCAAGTGATTAAGAAGTGGTTAAAGTAATACTCAACATCCTTAGACATCTGGGAAATGAAAATCAAAACTAAGGATATAAGAGAAATCTTACAGAAATCCACAAGTTAGCAAACTAATTTCAAAATACAACTTTAAACAACAGGGAGTTTGAACAGAGGCACCCTGTGCATTTAGACAACACTACTCCCAGGAGATACAAGCTACCGTGTGAAAGCCACAGTGCAAGGAAGGCATCAGATACTTTCCTAGAAATTATTGGTCAGAGAGCCTCCAGAAGTCTGCACAACAGAGGCTACTGCTGTTACCCTTGATTACAACTACATTGTAAGACCCTGTTGTTGAAACACAGCACTTGGGCTTCAAGGCAGAGAAATCATTAATAATGTTACCCAGTTCTCAACCCTGCACGCTACAAAACTGACCTGCCGGCCAAGGCGTGCCCACTGATGTTACAGTGGCATGATTGGTATGAGGTAATTAGTGTCTTTCTGATCGAATTTTCTACAGGAGGGATGTTTTTATATCTTGACCACAGTTTCCCCTCCCTCTTCTCCTCCCATTTCCTGCCTCCCAACTAACTGCCCTCTGCCCTGCCCACATCCCATATACTTCTTCATTTCTATTCAGAAAAGGGCAAGTATCCTATGAATATCAACCAAACATGGCATATCAAGTTGCAGTAAGACTAGGCACCTCCCTTTGTATTAAAGCTGGATGAGGGAAAGTGTCCCAGCAAGAGTCAGAGACAGCACCAGCTACCACTGTCAGGAGTTCCACAAGAAGACCAAGCTGCACACTGTAACATATATGTAGAGGTCAGACCCATGCAGGCTCCCTGGTTATTAGTTCAGTCTCTGAGCTCCTGTGAGCCCAGGTAAGTTGTTGCTTCTGTGGGTTTTCTTGTGGGGGTCCTTGACTTCTCTGACTCCTATTAGTGTGTATTAGGCTTTGATGTGCAATTTAAGCTTCAGTAATGTTTCTTTTACATATGTGGGTGCTCTTGTATTTGGCACAAAGATGTTCAGGATTGAGACTGCATCTTGATGGATTTTTCCTATGATGAGTATGAAGTGTCCCTCTCCATCTCTTTTGATTGATTTTAGTATGAAGTCTATTTTGTTAGATATTAAGAGAGCTACACCCACTTGTTTCTTAGATCCATTTGATTGGAAAATCTTTTCCCAACCTTTACTCTGAGATAATGTCTGTCTTTGAGATTGAGGTGTTTCTTGTATGTAACAGAAAGATGGATAATGTTTTCATATCCATTCTGTTAGTCTTTATCTTTTTATAGATGAGTTGAGTCTATTGATATTAAGAGATATTAATGACCAGTGATTGTTCATTCCTATTGTTTTTCTGTAGTAATGTTTATGTGTTTCCCTTCTTTGGGGTTTGCTGGTGTGAGGTGTGATGTTATCTGTTGCCTGTGTTTTTGTGGGTGCAGCTAACTTCCTGGAGTTGGAGTTTTCCTTCTAGTATGTTCTGTGAGTCTGAGTTTGTGAATAGGTATTGTTTAAATCTGGCATTGTATTTGGAATATAGGAAGGCTACTAATTTTTGTGTGTTAATTTTGTACCCTTCTACTTTACTGAATGTTTGTCAGTTGTAGAAATTTTCTGGTGAAATCTCTGAGGTGTTTTCTAAATGCCAGATTGGGACTGCAGAGAGATTCAGAGTTATGAGTTTGGAAACCATTGTGTTTTTGGTTTCTCCCATGTGAGACAGTTATTGTTGGATGATGCAGACTGCATCCTTTAAGTCAGTCTAATAAACCCCATATATATGCTTTCATTTTTTCAGTTCTGTTCATTTAGAGAATGCAGAAAAATACACCCACTATGACTGTGTAGGGTCAATCTGTAGTTTTAGGTCTAATCATGTTTCTTTTATGAAGCTGAGTGCCCATGCTTGGTATATATGTGTTTACAATAAAAATATCTTGTTGCTAGACATTTTTTCTATAATAAGTATGAAGTGTCCCTCCTTATCTCTTTTAATTAGATTTTTCTTTCAGATTTATCTTCCTGATATTAGAATAACTACACTTTCTTGTTTCTTAGATCTATTTGTTTAGAATATCTTTCTCCAGGCTTTTACCCTAAGGAAGTTTCTATTACCGGTGTTTGAGTATGTTTCTAGGGGTAGCCAAAAGATGGACATTACTTTCTTATTCATTTTATTAGTCTTTTTTATATTCAGTTATCACTATAATTATTGTGATAATTATAACATTATCATGCGTTGTGTAGTAATTCCTGTCACTTTGTTCATTTTGTAGCATTTTATCAGATCTCTATTGTTTATTTGCTCCCTATGACTTCTGAGATATACATGCACACATACATATACAATACATACTTACACACATATCATATATATGCATATTCCTAACTACAGTCTACTAAGTCTATATAATAATTGGGCTTATGTTTTCAGGACTACCATTTGGTATTGGATGACTGATTGATGTGCTCTTCCCTGGAGAAGACATTTCTTCCACTCTTAGAGTTCTTTACTTGCCTATAGTGCTTTCTGTAGGGTTGAGGCCTTCCTGTCTTTCCTCCTTCAACTTTGGCTAAATATTGTTGTCCTTGTTCAGCTCATGTTAGGCAGTCATGTTCATGAAACTTCATGAGTGTAGCTTGTGAGCCTTGTCTCACAGCACACTCCTCTCTTTCTGCTCTCTCTAGTCTGCATTGTTCCCTGAGTCTTAGGTGCAGGAGTTGTTTTATGGATATATTAATTGGACTCCACAGCTCTGCGTTTTTATTGGGTGTGGTTTTCCCTAATAATTTCTATTACAAAAAGAAGTTTCCTTGATGAGAGGTGAGGACTACACTTATCTGCGGTCATAAGGACAGAATTTAGAGTAGAGTTAAGAATTATGTTGGTTTATTAAAGCAGTGGTTGTAGGTTCTCCATCCAGATCCATGACTTCAGTAGCCCTGGGTGGTTAGTTAGGTTTCTAGCACCAGGCATGGTTTCTGTCTTGTTGTGTGAGTCTTAAGTCCAATAGAGAGCTATTGGTAACCACCAAGGTATGTGTGCCACTAGTGCATGCTTAGGTTTATTGTGCCATGCTGGTCATTGTTGTGGTTCATAGACATAATAGCTGAGTAGAATTTATTGGTTGTTTCCCTCCTTTGTAAGCTTAATGGTGCCTTCTGGTACCTTGAATCATTCAGATCAGTTCCAAGTTAAAGGCAGTTGGGCCTTGCATCTGAAGTTCATGGTACTTCAGTAATAGGGACTTACCTCACACCAGTGGTTCTCAATCTTCCATATGCTGTGACCCTTTAATACATGTCGTGGTGATCCTCAACAACAAAATAATTTCACTGCTACTTCATAAGTGTAATTTTGCTACTGTTATTAATCATAATGTAAATATCTAATATGCAGGATATCTGATAGCCAATTCCTTTGGGGTTTGCAACCAACAGATTGAGAAATGTTGCCGTATACTTCTGGGTATAACCAAGGACAGCAGCAATGGTCTGTATGTTTGGGAGTCTCTTAGACAACCCACCAACAATTCAAAATACAGCTTCTTATGTACAGTGTTGAGGTTTTTGTAAGGTGGTCTTTGACTGTTGGAGGGAGCATCGTTAGCCTAGATGATAATTTTTTTTATTTTTTTAAAAATTTTTCGAGACAGGGTTTCTCTATAGCTTTGGAGCCTGTCCTGGAACTAGCTCTTGTAGACCAGGCTGTCTCAAACTCACAAAGATCTGCCTGACTCTGCCTCCTGAGTGCTGGAATTAAAGGCGTGTGCCACCATCACCCGGCTAGATGATAAAATTTTATTAAAACTATATATGTATATTTATATACAGACTTACATGTATTATAGGTTTTAATTTTAGATAGTTAATGACATGATTGCTTATGACTTTTTCTGACATCCTTATTGTTGTTTTACCCTTCTCTTCCCTTTTTCTGTATTTATTTCTATCCTGTTCACTCCCCATTTGCCCAATCAGATCACTTCTACCCTGCCATTTCCCCTTCTATTGCTGCGCTGTCCACTTGGCCTTATTAATGCGCCCTTTTTTCTTTCCTGGTTTCTGCAGTTACTGCAAGAAATCCAGTAACATATGAAGATTTGGAGCTAGGAGCCTCTGATAAAAAAAGCATATTCAGCTTTTGTCTTTCTGGGTCTGAGATACCTCACTCAAATGATCTTTTCTAGTTTCATCAATTTATCTAAAAATTAATTATTTCATTCTTTTTACAGATGAATAGTACTCCATAGTGCATGTACGACATTTTCATTATCCAGCCATTGGTTGAAGGCATTTAGGCTGTTTCCATTTACTAGTTATTGGATACAGCAGCAGTGAACATGGCTGAATAAGTACTTGAGAAGTAGACTATCAAGTCTTTTGGGTATATGCCAAGGAGCTGTACACTGGATCATATGGTAGATTTATTTTTAGCTTTTTGAGAATTCTCCACTCTGATGTTGATAGTGGCGGCACCAGTTCACAATCCCACCACAGTAAAGGGTTCTCCTTTCCCCACACCTCCTCCACGATTTACTGCCAATTGTTGTGTTAAGCCTTGCCATTCTAACTGGATAAGTTATTTTAATTAATAATTCCATAATTGCTAGAGCCAGTGAACCTTTTTTAAAAAGATATTTCTTAGTCATTTATTTTTTTTCTTTTGAGAAGTATCTGTTCATGTCCTAGTTCCATTTTTCAAATGAGTTGGGTTTTTATTCTCTGTTTTTGAGCTCTTACTATATTCTGGATATTCATCTGTCAGTTGTATAGCTGGCAAAGTTGTCTCCATGCTGTGGGCTTCCTCGTCACCTGGTTATTTCTTTAACTATGCAGAAGGTTTTTAGTTGAATGAAATCCCACTCGTCAGTTGTTGGCCTTAATTCTTGGGCAAATGGAGCCCTACTCAGGGAGATTTTCCTACATCATTATCATATAGGGTACTGCCTATATCCCCTTAAGCACGTTCAGTGCTTCAGGATTTTTTTTAATTTAATATAATTTCTTTATTGATTTTTTTTGGGAATTTCACATCATGCACCTTAATTCTACCCACTTCCAAGTCCCTCCTTATCCTCTCCTCCTCCTGCAGCATCCCCCAAAAATAAAATAAAAAAACAAGCAAACAAACAAAAACATCTTCTCTCCTTTCCTGTCTCTCCAGCACCCCTCCATTCATCCCAGTGGTACTGGGCGCCGTGGTGTGTCATGTAGTATGTCCTTTGGTCCAATCGGTTTCACTTGTAAATGTTCTTTGCCATGAGTCATTGGTTTGGTTCAAGGTCTCTGGTTTCTGGCATGTAACTAAAAAATGAAACATAAACGACAATTTTAGCCATCAGGGAAATATGAAGTAAAATTTTTTGCTGTTCATCTTACTCCCATCAATATGTCCAAGATAAGGAATGGGGCTAGATGTTGCTTAGCTTTAAGAACACTTGTTGCTATTGCGGAAGATCCATGTTTGGTTCCCAGCACCCACATGATGCTTCACAACTGTATATGACTTCCATTCTATGGGACCCAAAACCCTTTTATGACCTCTGAGGTATCATTCATGAGTATGGTGCACATACATAATTCAAGTAAAACATACACATAAAATAAAAAAGTATTTTCTAAAAAGACTCTGACCTAATGTTTAAAAATGGACCTCATTTACAAATATCCAGGGCTATAAACATAGACAGGCAGAAAAATGGAAGGGAAAGAAAGGAGAGAATGCTGACAAGAATTTGGGAAAGGGGACTGCTGGTGGCAGTATGCACTGGTGTAGCTGCCCTGGACCTTGCTCTGTAGATCAGGTTAGCTTTGAACTAATGGAAATGTGGGGGTTCCTCAAACAGCTAGAAACAAGTATGATACAGTTGTACCAATCTTGGACATGTACCCAAATGACTCTAACTACAGAGACACTTGTTAATCCACAATCATTGTTGCTTTATAGACAGAAAATGGAAACATCTTAAATGTCCATCAATTGATGAATGGAAAATGAAACATTTACACGGTGGAATATTATTGAGTGGGGGATAGGAGGGTAGGACAGAGGAGGGATTTGGGGACATAAAGGATAGTTTAAAAAAGCCATATGGAAACCCAGTACTGTATAATAATAATTCTTCTTCTTCTTCTTCTTCTTCTTCTTCTTCTTCTTCTTCTTCTTCTTCTTCTTCTTCTTCTTCTTCTTCTTCTTCTTCTTTTTCGGTTTTTTTTGAGACAGGGTTTCTCTGTAGCTTTGGTGCCTGTCCCGGAACTAGCTCTTGTAGACCAGGCTGGCCTCGAACTCCCAGAGATCTGCCTGCCTCTGCCTCCCGAGTGCTGGGATTAAAGGCTTGTGCCACCACCGCCTGGCTGTATAATTCTTCTAAGAGATATACAAATTCATATATATATACATATATATGTATAATATGGATGGATGGATAGATAGATGATAGATAGATGATAGATAGATAGATAGATAGATAGATAGATATGCCAGGCAGTAATGGCATATGCCTTTAATCCCAGCACTAGGGAGGCAGAGGCAGGTGATCTTTGTGAGTTCAAAGCTAACCTGATCTACAGAGCAAGTTCCAGGGCAGCCAGGGCTATAAACAGAGAAACCCTGCCTCAAAAATAAAATAAGACATACACATATAAAAGTATAAATGTAGTTACCCTATAAGTGGTGGACAATACCCCGAGTAGACATGGTATGCTATCACATAAAATTCCAATACCAGGAATGGGTATTAGTATTAGACTGAGGATTAGTGGGCTAACACTTTTTGTTTTAAGTTGCATACCTATTTAAAAATATTTGTTATTTGCTTCTTAATCTCCATTATGATCTCTCCAGCCCTACTCTTAGCTCAAAGCAGCCTGCTTGCAGGAGCGGAACCCTTCCTCCCACACCACCTCTATTGTCTAGGGATTCTACCTCTTGGTGAGGACCAAGGCCTTTTATTCCTGTCTCTTCAGACTTATTCTTCACCCCATTACAGCCTACCTCCAGGAGCCCCTCCTCCCACCCCACCTTCATTTCCTGGGGTACCTTTGAGTACAGACCCATCTTAGCTCTTTCCCACCAACCCTCTCAGCCTTGTGTTGGCTGTCAACTCACAGAAACACGTTCTAGAGGGACCTCCAGTGGCCACACTAGGCTAGGACTAAGGTAAGTGATTTTACTCTCCTAGAATGTCCTTGATTGTTCCTCATAAAGTGTTCTCATAAGGAAATGACATTGGTTAATCAAGAGATTCTCATATTTTCTTTTTTTTAGAAACAGGATTTCACTATGTAGTGCAGACTTAGTGATCCGCTTGCCTAAGTATTCCAGGGCCGGATTACAGATGTGTGCCCCGACTCCCGGAGGCATATTCATACTTAACACTTTAACAACCATTATGCTTCCAGCTCTTCCCTAGTGGTTTGACTAGAGTAGACACAAATTCGTTGTCACAGCCTCCTTCTCCTTGCTCCGGAAGGTCGAAAGCTGAAAGCTTCTAGAATAGGCCTCCGCGTTCCACTTAGCCCGAACTACATCTCCCGGCAGACGTTGCGCCCCACCTCCGGCGTGACGCGTGGCCTGCCGGGAGCGGGCTGGGAGGCGGCGGTCCGGCCCAATGGGTGCGGGCTCCCGGGGAGAGGGCGGAGGAGAAGAGGAAGCAAGCGGGGCCGTGGGCCGCGTCCCCATTCATTGCAGTGGCCTGCTGGGTCGGGGTGCCTTGTTTTCCGAGCCATGGAGGCGCTAATCCCGGTCATCAATAAGCTGCAGGACGTCTTCAACACGGTGGGCGCCGACATCATCCAGCTGCCGCAGATCGTCGTGGTGGGAACGCAGGTGAGGTGAGGCCGCAATGGCGAGGCCTGGCCGGGCCGAGGGCCTGCGGGTGTCCGCGGATAGGAGGCCGCCCGGCCGCCCGGTGCTCCCCTCGGGTCTCTGGCGTTCAGCGGGCCGAGTGGCCCTGCAGCCTGCGGCCGGGCGCGGCTTGGCCCAAGGGCACTCGGGGGACGCGGGCGGGCGGGCGTGTGAGCGGCGGTCGCTTCCTTCCGGCGGCTGAGGACGCGGTCGGCTCAGGGCTCGCCGTGGGGCCGAGGGGTAGCAAGCTAGTCGGCGGCCCCGGAGCGTTACAGCGTCGCAAGATTAAAGACAATCCCTTGTGGAGTTGGAGTTCTGAGGTTAGGCAGGAGCACCAAGTTTGTCTTGTACCACTCCATGACTTTGGTGTTTATAGTTTTGTGGCTGTGACCCAAATTTGGCATAAGATTCTCTGGCCTTTTCACGTGGGGTACTATAGACGAGCCAGTATTTTGTTTTTTACGTGAAAAGAGTGTTGAAGAAATAAATATCTAGAGTAACGGAGATATGTGAGATATTCTCTGTCTCTTATCCCCCCTCCCCCCTTTTAACCGCTTGTTTTGGGCTGAAAAGGAATAACAGAACTTTGGGGTGGCGGAGTAGGGACAGGTCCTACTCTGTATTTCAAGGTGGCTAAGAATTCACCATGTAGCCTGAATTGGCTGAAACGTGCAGTCCAGCTGCCGCAGCTCCCTTGACGGACAAGCCACCACTCCCAGATTTCTCTATTTTTTTTATTTTTTTAATTTTATGTGTGTGAACGTTTCGCCTGGTGTTACAGACGGTTATGGAAGCTGCCTTGTGTGTTCTGGGAATTGAACCCGGGTCTTCTGGAAGAGCAGCCTTTGCTTTTAACCTCAGGCCATCTCTCCAACCTCTTAATAATACAGATTTTTAAGTGCTTCCGTTTGTTAATAATGTTCTCTTCTGAGGCGATGATTTCTCCATATTCCATGGGTTGCATTGTTAGGGAAAGTGCATAAATATTATGATAGGAAATAGATCAGAGGATATCCATACACATCAAACACTCCTGCAGCTTATTATTATTTATTTGGGCTTTAAATGGTTAAAGCAGTAGAGATAATTTTTTGACCATTTGCTTGGTCTCTTTACAGGGTTAGTATAGATTCTATTCTGTCAGTCATGTCTGCGTATTCCAGCTTTACCATTTGAGGATAGCAGTTCAGTCTTTGAGTATACCACAAACAATATTTTTGTTCTTACTGAGACCATTTAGTAGGTCTCTAAAGATTTTCAATGATACGGTATTGCTCATTGTAATGAGATACTTATTTTACATGCCGGCATCGGTTTCCCCTCCCTCTGTTTATTTCTAAGTTTGTTTTTGTCTTTGTTTTTTTTAATGTTACGCGTATGGTTTGTCTGCATGTGTGTTGTCATCTCCTGCTTGCTCTCTGGAAGCCGGAGGAGGCAGCTGATCCCCTGGAACTGGCTATGCAAATGGCTGTGAGCTGCCCTATGCATGCTGGGAACTGAACTTGGGTCTTCTGCAAGAGCAACAAGTGCTCTTAACCGCTTAGGCATCTCTAAAGCCCTGAGAGAGTGGGACTTTTTTTATTTTTTTTTTAAGTAGTTTTTGTAAATAAAATTAGAAAACATGACATAGTTAATTTTTTCATGCTAATTGAGAATTGTTATGTATCTTCAGAGCAGAAACTTCACGTGGACTCTAAAGAGATTTTCTAATTCACTTTCACTATGCATCAGTAAAAGAATCAGGGAAATGGTGAATCAGTTTAAATAATTTAATATCAAGATGGCTTTTTTTCAGTAGATGGGCCAGAGCCTTGGGAATTCATCCCAGTGGTGATACTTACATGCCGCTTCTGTGTTAATATTAGAAATTTTCAAAGGATCAATTTTTGACTTGACAGGTTTTTTTTTTTCACCCTCTGTCCAGTTCCTTAGTATCTAAATTTTTGTTCTTTTTTATTCAGGTACAAAAGAAGTAGAGTTTAGAAACTTTAGTTTCCCCCATGTTTAGCACTAAATCATCTTTCCCATTTTTATTCCAATGATATAGAACAATAAAGCACATAGTTCATATTCTTATTTAATGGAGTAAGTAGTACAGTGAGTGAGTTCCAGACTTGCACATCCATAGCAAGACTCTATTTTCTGTTTTTGTAAAGACAGGAAGAATCTCTGTCTTTTCAATTAAATTCCTGCTGGTTCCTTTCTGTTGAGTGATTCTTAAATAAGTGTATGAAAAATCATTTTGAAAACAAATTTCCTGGATCCTATTCCTAGATGTTTTGATTTTATAAATCTGAAGTGAGTAAGGTGACATGAAATTCTGATAAAATCTGGTTCATGTATTCTAAACTGAAAAGTTATTAGTGAATTTTTGAATTTTAAAACACATAGTATTGGAAAAAGAATAATTTGGGGTTTTCTGAGTTTATGAGCACAGTGCCATTCAATAATACTGATTTGGGTGACATTCATTTTCTTTTCTTTTCTTGTTTATTTTGAGAACGGATTTTACTATATATCTCAGGCTGGCCTAGAACTCACCATGTAGACCAGGCTAGCCTTCCACTCAGAGATCTGCCTGCCTCTGCCTCCTGAGTATTGGGATAGAAGGCCTGTGCCACCACAGGTAGGACCTGGGTAGCATTCTTGGCAGCCTTTGTCAACTTATAAGCACACCGGATCTTGACTGCTTATGTCGAGCACATAATTTTAACTCCCGACTCCCTTGGGTTAGGAGTTAAAGGAGTTGGGGAGAGGGAATTGTTTTTAGAGGTACCAGCCACTTATTCTTTATTACTTAGCTAATACTTTCTGATTTCTGAGATAGTCTGCATGGAAAGAAAAGCAAATGGGGAGAGAAAAGATTGATATTTTTTAGACTATGTTGTATTTTGCAGGCAGAGAAGAAGGTAAGATTTAAAACAAGTTCTATGTCTCAATGTGGGACATTTAATCACTATTTTTAAAGCTGAGAATCAGGAAGAGCAGCCCTGTAGGTGTATTATCCAGACCTCCACCGTTTCGTGCTGACATTCCAGTGCAGATGGCATCAGCCCGAGGCTGTGGCTTAGTGTAGCTTGTGGTGCATTTCCTTTGCCTTTCATTTCAGTCATTTCAGCACTCCTTCAATGATTGGGACACGTCTAAAAGGATTTTCTCAACCAGTTTGTAAATAACTTTAAAAAGTTTAACATTTAGCCAGGCATTGGTTAGATATACTGTTAATTCTAGCACTTGGGGAGAGGCAGGTGGATCTCTGAGTTCCAAGCCAGCCTGGTCTACAGAATGAGTTCTGGGTCAGCCAGGGCTGTTACACAGAGAAACCCTGTCTCAAAAAAAAGAAAAAAAGAAAAGAAAAAGTGAAGTTTGACCTTTAGAAAACTGAAATATTTACACACCATAAAGTCACAGTGAAGTGCACATTTGGTGACTTTAGAGTAGACACGGACAAAGTTAGTGCTACTTTTATTCCTAACTTTGCTGTGCTGGCTAGTTTCTTGACATAAGCTGAAGTCAATTCAGGAAGAGTGAGCCACAACGGAGAAAATACTGCTATCAGATTGGACCAGAAGTGAGTCTTTGGGGCATTTCTTGATTAAATAAGTCTGTGGGAAGTCCCAGCCCATTGTAGGTAGTACTGCTCCTGGGCAGGTGGTCCTGTGTTCTATAAAAAAGCAAGCTGAGTGAGCTGTGCTGAGCAAACCAGTATGCAGTTTCCTTCCATGGTTTCTGCTTCAGTTCCTGCCTTTAGGATCCTGCTCTGAGTTCCTGCTCTGACTTATCTTCATGAAATAAGCCCTTTACTCCTCAAGTTGCTGTTGGTCATTGTCTTTTATCACAACAGAATGAAGCAAACTAGAAACTTTTTATTGTCCCATAAAGAAACCTTTACCCATTAAGGATCCACTCTTTCTTCTTACCTTCCCCCTAAATCCTGATAAGCATTAATCTACCTTTTGTCTATAGGTTTGCCTGGTGTAGACATTTCATATAAATAGAGTTCTATGATATGGTCTTTTGTGTTTAGTTTCACTATCCCAGAATGCCTGTCGTGGTATGTATTAGTGAAAGTTGAGTATCTTTACTGCAAAACGGTCTCAAGTGCTCCAGTATCCAACAATTTTAGTGCCGACATGATGCCACAAGTATAAAATTCCATGCTTTGCCTTGTGACAAATAGATTGTGGTTAAAGTATAGACACAAGTTAAAAGAGTGGTTAAGAGTGCTGTTTTTGCACAACAGGTGTCTCACAGCTGCCTATAACTCCAGCTGTAGAGGACCCAGCACCTTCTTTCTGGCTTCAGTGGCTACCGCATACATGACATCACTCATAAACATATACAATATACATATAAATAAACATAGCTCTTTAAGAAAAGTACAGGTACATTAATGTATTGATAAACATGAAGCATACATAAACTGTGTCTAGATTTGTATCTCATCTCGTAAGATACCTCATATACACATGCAATATTCTACAATTCTAAGACTCCCAAATCTGAAATGCTTCCCTTTTGACTCAAGCATTTCAGATAAAAGAATTCAACATGTTTTTTTTTCCTCTCTTGATCTCTTCCCCTCTTTTGGTTGAATAATACTCTTGTATAGATTTGCTGTAGCTTATTTATCCACAGCATGCCTTTTAGTAGTATACATTTAGTAGTATTATTAGTGTAGATAGAATATCCTTGAAAGAAACTGGTTGTTACTATGTTTTTGCTAGTATAAACAATTTTGCTGTAAATATTTGTTTGCCAATCTTTGTGTGGACAATGCCTTCAGTTCCCTTGATTCTAGGAATAGATTTGTTAGTTCAAATAATAGCAATTATGTTTAAGTTGTTTTGCTTTATTTTGTTTTGTGTTTCTGAGACTAGGTCGTGCTGTTTAGTACAGGCTGACCTAGAACTCTATGGTTGTACATCTGCCTCTGACTCCTGCGTTTGGGATTACTGGGGTATTTCACCTTACTGTGCTCAAACTAATCATTGTAAAGACAGTTCAGTGGCAGTTAGCACATCATTTTTTTTTAAGATCTGTTTATTTATTACATATGCAATGTTAGAAGAGGTCATGAGGATCTCATAGACTGTTGTGAGCCAACTTGTCGTTTCTGGGACTTGAACTCAGGATCTTTGGAAGAGCAGCCAATGCTTTTAACCTCTGAGCTGTTTCTCCAGCCCAAGTTAGCACATTCGTAATGTATATATACCACATGTCTCCAAAACATTGTATTGTAAAAGAAAACTCTAGTCCTTAAGTAGTTGCTCCCCATTTCTCTTTATGTTGTTCTACTTTATTTTGTTTATGTTGTTCTACTTTATTCTCTAGATTTACTTATTCTGAATATTGTATGTTAGTAGAATACAGTGTATGATAATTTATGTCTGGCTTCTTTCACTTAGTATATTTTTTTTCATGTTGTAGTATGTACCAGTATTTCATTCCTTCTAAAGGTTAAATAATATTTCAGTATATGGATAAATGACCTTTTGCTTATTCATTCATCCCTTGATGGGCACTTGGATTGTTTCTGTTGCTCTAAATAGTGTTGCTCTGTGTACAGGTCAGTTCTCAGTTCTTCGTGAGTAGCTAGGTGGCTGCACCATTTAAAAATTGTCACTAGCTGGGCAGTGGCGGCACACAGCGTTAATTCCAGCACTTAGGAGGCAGAGGCAGGCAGATCTCTGTGAGTTTGAGGCCAGCCTGGTCTACAGAGCTAGTTCCAGGCCAGGCTCTAAAACTACAGCGAAACCCTGTCTTGAAAAACAAACAAATAAAATTAAATTAAAATTGTCACTAACAGTATAGGAGGACTCATCAATATTTCTATCCTCATCAGTATTTATCTGTCTTTACACCATCCTAATAATGTGTGCACACTGTGTCATTGTAGGTTGGCTTTGCCTTTCCTTAGTGCCTAATAATCCAAAGCATGTTAATGTGCTTGTTGTAGTTGTCCTTTTATTGTTGAATTGCTAGAGTTCTTTATAAGTTGGATACTAGGGCCTTACTAATATGCTTGTAAATACTTTCTTCTCCTCAGGAGATTGCCATTTCACACTGACTAATTAATGTTTTTCAATGCACAGAAGTTTTTGATCTTGATAAAATTGATCTTTTTCTTTGTTGGTTAGACTTCTAACATGTTGCTAAATTCCAAGACATAGAGGTTCATTATGTTTTCTTCTCATGTTTTTAGCTTGCCTATTTACCTTGCATAGGTTTTTAACCTATTTTCAGAAAATTTTTGTCTGTGATGGGGGGCCCACCTTTATCTTTTATATATGCCTATTTACTTGACTAAGCACCATTTGCTTAGGAGTTAGTCTTCTGTTCATTGCATAGTATCGGCATCTTTCAATATCAGTTAACCATAGATATATGGGTTTATTTCATATGTATACTCGTAGGTCCTTACCACACTGCTTTGTTTACTTTGCTCTTATTCTACATTGTTTGGTTATTTGGGGCCCATTAACAATCCATGTGAATTTTAGTATTAGCTTTCTTATTTCTGTAACTAAGATTATTTGGATTTTGACAAGATGAAATCTCTTTGAGTCAAATCTAATTCTGCAGCTCAGTCTGACTTTGAATTATCAATCCTGAATCAACTGCATGAGTGCTGGGATGATAGGTAGCACCACTCTGATTGGTAGTTTTTCTTTCAGCACCTTGAACCAGCCCATTGCTTAACTTCTGATGGGCAGTCTACTGTATCCATTATTAATCCTACTGAGGATTACTTGTACTGGTGCGTGAGTCATGTCTCTGATTAACTGTTGTTGTTGCTCTTGGTCTGCTTTTCTACAGTTGGATTCAACTCTGTCACAATGACTTGTTCTGTCTCTTATTTGTATGGAGTTAGACTGCTTGTTCGTAGACTCAGGGTTGTATTATGCTTTTCTGAAAAGTGGGGTGGGGCTCTGTTCTTAGGACCTTGAGGCTTGAACCCAGGGCTTTGTATGTGCCAAATGCACAGTTTAAATGTGAGTTATGCCTCTAGCTCTATGGAGTGGCAGTTTTTGTAGATATAAATTTGGTCTTATCAAATATCTGAGTCTTTTATGATCCAGAACCGTATAGTCAATAAAAATTCTTTACTGATGGCTGTAGTATAACATTTTAGAAAGCCTGGACTATGGGAGTTGACATGTTAATATTTTGAGCTATGTGTGCATTAGTTATTCAGTGTAAAAAGAGTACGTTAATGTTATAGGTTTTGTTTTGTCCTTAGGTAGAGCATTGTAGCTGTAAGGAAAAAAAGCATGTTAATTTAACTGATAAATTGAATATTTCTAAGAATTCTATGAGAAATATTTAAGCAAATAGATATTAAGGGAACTATTTCTATAAATTTATTCTAAATAAAATGAAAAAGAAATGGGTTGTTATCCAGTTACATTAATAGCAGGGGTTTAAGAGTCTATTGTATGTAATGAAAAATATAAACTTATGGATTAAAAAGTTGAATGAGTGGGCATGGTGGCACACATCTTTGATCCCAGCACTTGGGAGGCAGCGGCAGTAGGATCTCTTGAGTTCAGGGCGAGCCAGGAGTACATAGTGAGACCCTGTCTCAATTAAAAAGTGATGGACTCAGCCTTGGTTGATGTGTCATGGATGAACTAATGTTAGTTATTAGTGAAAAGGGCTGAAACTGGCACAGACATTTTCCGTGAAAGAGCTTATCTCAGATTGAGTTGAAAGCACAGTAAGTGCCATTACCATATAATTCTTAAGGAGCTACAGAATGACCATAACATCTGGTCATTTTGGAGGTGGAGATGAAAGAGTTGCAGTAAAGACCTATTGTCAGAGCATGTCAGCTGTAACATTGTCCTTTAGAGCTTTTGTATCATAGCTATCCGACAGACTTTCTGGAGGTGTAGTTATAAGTCCACCAGCAGAAAACAACCTCTTAATGTGGCCAGTTGTTGAAGAAGCTAATTTTACATACATTTTCAAATCTAGACAAGAAAAGAAGGACCAGAAACTCATTCATAGACATGTGTTGTTTGGTCTGTATGTTGACACATCCATTAACAGGAAATGTGTTTCAAACTTGGTAGATAGTTTACTGGACTCTTTAAAAAGAAACAAACAAACAAAAAACCCTATGAATGTAAAATAATGCCTGCCTTAATGGGCCTAGAGTGCTTAGCTACTGTTCCCTTTGCTACTAGTTGTCTTCAATGTGCTTTCAAAACCATATATGTGGTTTTTTTATAGTGTAATCAGGGCAGTGAATATTTTATGTCTGCATCTGTATAAAAAAGCAGAAAAGACGAACACTTTGGTTTATCATTCAGTCGTGTATTTTGTTACCTAAGTATACTCATAATTTTTATTTTCTTTTGGGGGAATTGGGAGTGATAGTCTCACTTTGGAATCCATGCTAGATTAGAATTTGAAGTACCTTTGCTTTGGCCGCCTAAGTACTGAGATTGCAGGTGTGTACCCTTGTTTGACTGCTGTTTTAAATAATTCACTTGACAAAATGAAACCTAATAGCAGTCTTATAAAGGTACTCAACTTAAATGATGTTAGTCACATGAAATGGTAATTATTATGTGTTATGTTCAGTAAATATTATTAGTTAAACTACTGATTAAAATGGCTAGACATTTTGAGGGAAATGGAGACGTTTTGTGGGAATTTATAAAACCTAGAAATTTGTGCATTCTAGGTGAGTACCTCTGAGATACACTTTCTCTTTTTTTGTTTTGTTTTGAGATAGGGTTCTCTGTGTAACCCTGACTGTTGGCTGTCCTGGAACTCACTTTGCATTTTACGGTTTTCTGTAATGGTCTTGGTATGTTGCAAAGAAAAATTTCTTTGATGAGGGATGAGATTTACACTTATCTCTGGGCACAAGGATAAATACTTTAGAGTGAAGTTAGGAATTACCTAGTTGAGTAAAGTGATGGTAATAGGTTCCCCTATAAGATCCATGATCTCGGTAGCCCCAAGTAATTGGGTAGGTCTTCAATACCGGACATGATTTCCTTGTTGAGTGGTTTATTCAGTACAGTTAGCTTTTGGTAACTTCCTAAGGGAAACCCTGCCGCTGGGCATTGTGGTTCATAGCATCATAGCTGGGTAGGACTATTGGATGCTTCCCTCCCTTGGAAACTTGTGTAGGACCTTCCTGTCCTTTCCGAGTTAGTCCTCTGGTAGGCAACCAAGGTCAACAAAAATAGTTTAGGTTGTTTTAGAAGCCTCTTGAATTGCCCTGACCAGCAACTCAAAAGGAGGTACTGGGCTGATTATTTGGTAGTCTATGGTTCTGGGGTGGCATTGTCAACCCACATAGCATAATTGTATGTCTATATGTACACTTATATGTATTTTATGTAAACAAAAAGTAATATGATTTTTAAGGCTTTTCCAAACATCCTTAGTGTTGTTTGTCACTCTTCCTTCTTCTGTCTTGACCTCCTACCTCCCTCTCCAATTAACACCTCCCACGTTTTTCTCATTCCCCCTACATATCACTTGTACCCTGCTATTCCCTCTGTTAAACTGCCCGCCCCCCCACCTTGCTACCTTTTTATTTTCCTGGTTTCTGTGGTTACTCCAGATTACAGACTGACAATTAAGGAGTTGAAACTTGGGACCATAGATGAGAGAGAACATGATGTGTTTCTTTTGGGGTATCGTTTACCTCACGCAATACAGTAATTTCTAGATCTATCCATTTACCTTCAAAGAGTAAATCAGAGTGGCTAAGAAATTTGTCAAAAAAATGTTCATCATCTTTAAGATTAGGGAAATGCAAATTAAATTAATTTTGAGGTTCCATCTGAACTCAATGAGAATACCTGAGATCAACAAGGCAACAAAGATTGGAGAACCCTCATTCATTGTTGGTGGGATTGCAGAGTGGTGGAAATCAGTTTGGGAAACTTACAGAGAGCTAAAAACAAGTCTTCTGTATGTCCCACCCAACTCTAACACTCCTTGGCACGTCCCCAAAGGACTTACCATCCTACACACAGATACCTGCTTAGCAGTGTTCCTTGCACTTTACTCACAACCGCTAGAACAAGGAGACGAACTAAATCCCCGACAAGTGATGCTGCAGGAAGGTGTGTGGCTAGCAACTTACCCGCCTATTGGGACGTGACCTCAGACTATTTACCTGGATGCAGAAGGTGTCTGGCCTCTTCCCCTCTGCTTCTCCCTGGGCCCCGTTTGCTGATTGGTTTGCTTTGGATCTGATCTTTTCCATCGTGTAAGCAGAGAATCCTGACTTTGTAAGTTTTACCTTTTAATAAACACAGGCCTATTTTTTAGTTCTGAGCTAGTATGGGATTCCTTTTTTAAGCGTCTGATCACTCCGCCTTCAAAGTGATAATGAAAATGTGGTATATATACATAGTCTTAAGGATGATGAACATTTTTTAAATACTTCGTAGCCGCTTTGATTTACTCTGGAGAACTGCCTGTTTAGATCTGTTGTCCATTTTTTGAATGAGTCTTTTTTTTTTGGTACTTTATTTTTTAATTCTTTATATATTCTGGATATTAAGCCTCCTTCAGAAGTATAGCTGGCAAAGATTCTCTCCCATTCTGTGGGTTTTCTCTTCATGCAATTGTTTGTTTTTGTTTTTTGTTTTTTCTGTACAGATGCTTTCAGTTTTATGAGGTCCCAATTGTCAATTGCTGGTCTTAGTTCTTACGCAAATGGAGCCCGAATCTAGAACTCATTTTTTATGCCTGTATCCTGTAGGGTACTACTCATGTTTTCTTTTAGCAGTTTTGGCATTTCAGAATTCACATTTAGGTCTTTGATCAGTTTCAAGTAGTTTTTGTGCAAGGTGACAGATATGGACCTCATTTTGGTTTTCTACATGTGAATGTCAAGTTTTCTTAGTACCATTTCTTGAAGATGCTGTTTTTTCTCCAGTCTGTTTTTGCATCTTTGTCAAATATCAGAAGATGGCTATAGTTACATGTCTTTATATCTGTTTTCTTTGTTGGTCTACATGTCTGTTTTTTTCCATTACCATAATGTTTTTATTACTTAGGCTCTATAATATATTTTGTAATTTGGAATGATCATCTCTCTAGAAATTTTGCTCAGGGTTGTTTTGATTATTTGGGATATTGTGTGGTTTGATATACATTTTATAATTTTTTCTTTCTATTTCTGTGAAAACTAAGATGGGATTTTGATTGGTATTGCGTTGAATCTATATTTTTTGCATAATAGTCATTTTGCAATATTAATTCTATGTGAATTATATAACATGAGCTTGGGAGGTTTCTATTTTCTAGGGCCTTCAGTTTCTTTAGAGACTTAAAGGTTTCATTGTATAAGTCTTTTTTACTTGGTTATTTCTTAGATATTTTTCTTTTGAGACTGTTGTGAATGGGGATATGTCTGTGCTTTCATAGGATATTTGTTGTTGGTGTGTAGACAAATGATTGGTTTTTGTAAGTTGATTCTGTATCCTGTCACCTTGTTAAAAAAAAAATTCTGGAGGGACTTTTGTCTCTTATGTATGGTATATCATCTGCAGATAGGGATAATTTTTTAATTTTTTTCTCTTGCCATATTGCGTAAACTGGTGTTTTCTGGAATAGAAATAGTGGTTACTGATTTCAGTATGATTGCTTTGATCCCTGCTCCCATATAGAGTTAATATTGGCTGTGGGTTTGTCATCTATAGCCTTCATTATGTTCCCTCCAGTCTTTTCTAGGACTTTGATCATGAGGGCATATTAGATTTTGACAAAGCCTTTTCTGGGTCTATTGAGATGATAATTGATTTTTGTCTTTAGGTTCATTTATTTTATTAAATTATTGACTTGGGTGTGTTGAACTTTCCTTGAATCTCTTGGATAAAGCCATTTTTGTCATGTTGGATCTTTCTTTCTTTCTTTCTTTCTTTCTTTCTTTCTTTCTTTCTTTCTTTCTTTCTTTCTTTCTTTCTTTCTTTCTTTCTTTCTGCTTGTATTTGGCTTGCCAGTATTTTATTCCAGATTTCTGAATTGATGTTTATCAGGGATATTGATGTGTAGTTTTCTTTCTTTGTTGTGTATTTCCCAGGTTTTGGTATTAGGATGATACTGGCTTCATTACGGAGTTAGAAGTACTTCTCTTTTTTTTCCCCTTTATTTTAATAATTTAAGAAGTATTCACTATAAATCTTTAAAAGTCTGGTAGGATTCATCTAGGCTTGTGTGTTTGGATTTTGTTGCTTGTTTTGCCATTTTGTCTCATTTCTTATGGGTCTGTTTAGGTGGATGATCTCTTTGTTTAACTTTGGTGATTTGGATCAATCTAGAAATTCCTCTATTTCTTTTTGGCTGTGTCAGTCAGAAACCACACTAGGCCCTAGGCCTTTAAGCTATAGAACCTGTCTTCATGACCACATGTACATTGCAAAAGAGTTTCTAAGTAATCATGCCTTATATTTTATTGTGCACCTGGAATTGGAATGACTGTTGCCTGGAAACTGTTTTCCAACTTGTACTGTATTTAAATATGCTGACAGTAAAACCATCTGGCATCAGACTTTCTAATTTGATCCAAACCAACTAAGTCAGGCTAAACAAAGTTTTCATTCTCACCAATTGTTTCCCTGTCTGCCATGGTGCTTGCTGGGTCCCCTTCGATGCCCTGATGCCTGTGATTAACTCACATGGGACAGCTAGAGGAAATGTGTGTACAGTGCAAAAGCCAAAATGTAATAAATGCTGAACTTGTGTTCAAGTATATGAAGAATACCCATGGAACTGTTTTGTGGCATTCTAACTTTCAAATCAAAAACTTGGAACATAGTCACACCCAAGAAGTGAAACATTGGTATGAATAAAGAGTCTTATTATAAACCAGTAAGCATAAAACATTGCATTTGAAAAACTGAGAAAGCCCTTGAGCCAGGAGGCATGCAAATTTAAGCAAACTGTTAATGACCGTGTATTGAAGTAGCAAAGTTCAATGACCATGTATTGAAGTAGCAAAGTTCATAGCAAACTGAAAGTAATTTGGCTCAGTCTTATTTACACAGCCTAACAGCGCTTAAAATCTGTATGCTCTTAAATGTAGCAGCTTAAGTGAAGTAGGTCTAAGGAGCTAATAAGTTACTGGAGTCTATATACACCCATACAGATTGCATCAATTTAAATAATCATGTGTTGGGTTTTTGTTTTGTTTTTTTGTCAACACAAACCTAGGGAAAGAGGGATTGAGAATATACTTACCTAAAATTGGCCACTGGGTGTAATAAGAGGCCGCTTGTTCATTTCCCGGTTGCCCAGACTCCGGAAATAATCACACATAAAACTATATTATTTAAGTCACTGCTTGGCCAACCACGTAACCGTATTGCTTGCTAGCTCTTACATCTAGAATTAATCCATTTCCATTTCTTTTTTTTTTGGTTTTTCGAGACAGGGTTTCTCTGTGGTTTTGGAGCCTGTCCTGGAACTAGCTCTTGTAGACCAGGTTGGTCTCGAACTCACAGAGATCCACCTGCCTCTGCCTCCCAAGTGCTGGGATTAAAGGCGTGCGCCACCACCGCCCGGCCTCATTTCCATTATTTCATATTTTACCACGAGGCTTGTGGCCTACTGGCAAGGTTCCAACTGGCAGTTCGTGTCTTTCCCCTCTGGCAGCTCCATGGCATCTCTCTGATTCCTCTTCTCTCCTCCTCTTCTGCTTGAAATTTCTGCCTTGTCCTATTCTGCTAAACCACTGGCCAAAACAGATTTATTCATTCGCCAATAAAAGCAACACATAGATAGAAGGACTTCCCGTATCATCTGGGAAAGTCTGTAGGACATTTTCTTAATGATTGATGTAGGAGGACCCAACTCATTGGCAATGATGCCATCCCTGGGCAGGTGATCCTGGGTTATATAAGTGGCTGAGGAAGCCACGAGAGGCAAGACAGTAAGCAGTGTTTCTGCATGGATTCTGCTTCAGTTCCTGCCTGAATTCCTGTCTGAACTTCCCTTCATTCTGTACCTTAACAATACGCTAAAATAAAGCAAAAAGGGACTTCAAACTAAAATTAATCAGAAGAGATAAAGAGGGACATCCCATTCTAACCAAGGGAACAGTTAGCCAAGAAGAAATTACTATCTTAAAGATATATGTATCAAACTCAGGAATGCCCAATTTTATTAAAAATGTACTACTGGCCCCAGTAATCGAGGCGCACGCCTTTAATCTCAGCTCTCGGGGAGGCAGAGGCAGGTGGATCTCCATGAGTTCAAGGTCAGCCTGGTCTGCATAAGTGAGTTCCAGGACAGCCACAACTAAACAGAGAAATCCTGCCTTGAGAAACTAAAAAATAAATAAATAAATAAATAAATAAATAGTGTGCTGCTGGACGAGTAGCATCAATCCACTTACAGTAAAGGACTTCAGTACATCAGTTTCTCCAGTAGACAAGTCATCTGGGTATGAAATAGGTAGAAATGTGAGAATTAATTGACATTATACATCAAATGGACTTTAAAGATATCTACATAATATTCTATTCAAACACCAAAGAATACACATTCTACTCGGCAGCACATGGAAGACCACATGCTGGTCTACTTTAGTCTAAAACAAATAAATAAAAATTTAAAAGTTTGAAAGCACTCCTTGTGTCCTATCTGAACACAATGCAATAAAACTTAAAATTTACAGGAAAAACTCTAGTAAATAGCAGATTCATAGAGATTAAAGTACTACTTTCTAAATGATAATTAAATCAAAGATGAAATCAAGAAAGAAATTTAAAAAAACCTTCCTAGGACTAAATAAAAATGAAACGAGAACAACCTTGTGGCAAACAGAAAGCAGCCCTATTTGGAAAGTGTGTATTTCCCAAATAAATACATACAAGGAGGCCTTTTTTTTTTATGAATGCCCAGCGTTAGTTTGCCTTATTTCTAGCCAGCTTTTTTTTTTTTTAACTTAAATTATCCCGTCTATCTTTTGCCTCTGGGCTTTTATCTTTCTCTATTTCTTTTTACCTTTCTTTACTTCTTAGTCCATGACTTGCTGTGTAACTAGGTGGCTCATCTCTGGAGTCCTCCTTTTCTCACGCTCTTCGATCTTTCCTTCCCAGATTTCTTCTCCTTTTTTTCTCTCTGCCTGCCAGCCCCACCTATTTCTTCTCCTGCCTGGCTATCGGCCATTCAGCTCTTTATTAAACCAATCAGGTGTTTTAGACAGGTAAAGTAACACAGCTTCACAGAGTTAAATAAATGCAACATAAAAGAATGCAATGCATCTTTCCATCATTAAGTAAATATTTCACAGCATAAACAAATGTTACATATCTTAATATTCCACAACAGGAGTGCAAATAAATGGCTTAATGATACAACACAAAAAATTATAAAAACAAGAACAAATTAAACCCATTCAAAAGCAAGAAATAGTCAAATCAGAGCTGAAGTCAATGAAATTGAAGCAAAAAAAATACAAAAATTCAAACTAAGCTAGTTCTTTGTGAATAAGAACAAAACTCACCAACTCTTAGCTCAAATAACCACTATCAGACACTAAAGAAATTCAGAGTATTATGGAAATATTTTAAAAACCTGCACTCTATAAAATCTAAATGAAAGGGTTGATTTTCTAGATTCATTGAATTCACTGGCATTAAGAAGTCAACAGCCCATAACAAGTGAAGAGATTAACATAGTAATAAAAAAACTTCCCAGCTTTTTTTTAAGGCCAGGACTAGGGCCAGATGGATTTGTAGCAGAATTCTACCAGACTTTCAAAAACAATACAGCCAATAGTTTTATTTCTTAAACTATTCAGAACAATAGAAACAGAAGGAGAACTCCCAAATTCCTCCTCCAAAGCTTGTATCACTCTAATACCCAAATCACATAAAGATTGAACAGTAAAAGAAAACGGCAGGTTATATTCCTGAGAAACATATACTAAAAATATACAATAAAATAATTGCAAACAGGATGCAGAGATACTTTGAAAAGACCATGTGTATGTATATGTATATATATATATATATATATATAAAATTTTCCCTAAAATGCAGGGATAGTGAAAAAAGTCAAAAAAGGAAATCACAAACATGTACTAAAAGACAAAAATCACATGATCACCTTCAAAAGATACAGAAATAACCTTTGAGAAAATTCAACATGCCTTTGTGATAAAAGCCCTAGAGAATGTAGGGCTACAGGGAACACAATAAAAGCTACATGTGAAAAAACTACAGCCAACTTCTTCTAAATGGAGAAAAACTTGAAGCAATCCCACAGTCAGGAACAGAACAAGGATATCTACTATGTCCACTCCTTTTCAATACTGTGCCTCAAATACTAGTTGAACAATAAGGCAAGAGAAAGAAATTAAAGGGATATAGGCAGGGAAAAAGAAATGAAAGTATCCTTGTTTGCAGATGATACTGTAGATTAGCCATCCCAAAAATTCTGAGAAAACTTCTAGAAGCCATAAACAAATTCAGCAACATGGCAGGATACAAAATTAGCTTGTATTCATCAACAGCTTTTCTGTATACCATCAACAAACATACCAAGGAGGTCGTGAACACAAGAGCCTCAAATTATAAACCCAACCAAGGAATTAAGGGCCTCTAAAATGAAAACTTTAAACCTTTGAAGAAATAGAGAAAGACACTAAAAAATGAAAGATATCTCATACTCAATGGTTTAGTAGAATTAACATTGTAAAAATGAACTTGGGAGGCAGAGGCAGGTGGATCTCAGTGAGTTCTAGGCTAGCCTGGTCTACAAAGCACTTTCCGGGACAGCCAGAACTGTTATATAGAGAAACCCTGTCTAGAAAAACAAACAAACAAAAATGACCATTCTACCAAAAGTTATTCATAGACTCAGTGTAATCCTCATCTCATTCTTAGCAGAACTAGATAAAACTATCGTAAATTCATACAGAACCACCAAAGACCCAAGGTAACTAAAACAATCCTGAGCAAACGAAACAAACAAACAACAAAGCCCTACAATGTTGGAGGGATTGCAGTCCCAAATCTTAACATATATTACAGAGCCATAGTAGTAAAAACAATTTAATATTGGCACAAAACTAGACATTTGCACCAATGGGACAAAATTAAAAACACACATGAGCATAATTCCAGCCACTTAGTATTTAACAAAGACGCCAACAACATGCTGGAAAAATGAAAACATCTTCAAAATATGTTGCTGGGAAAATGATTCCATACAGAAAAACGAAATTAGACCCATGTCTATCACCTTGCACAAAAATTAACTTCAAATGAACCGAAGATCTAAACCTGGAACCTAAAACACGGAAACTGCTAGAAGAAAACTTAGGCCGTGCCCTACATGATAGAGATGCAGGAAAGGACTTCTTGAATGGGACTCCATTTGCCCAAGAATTAAGGCCAACAATTGACAGGTGGGACCTCATGAAACTAAAAAGCTTCTGCACAGCTAAAGAAACAGTCAGGTGGGTGAAGAGAAACCCCACTTCTGGGAGAGATCTGACAGAGGATTAATACCCAGAATATATAAAGAATAATAAACAAAAAACAAATTTATTCTAAAATTGGGCCTGATACCTGAATAGAGAGTTCTTAAAAGAAAAAAAAATGACTGAAAAAAACTAGAAAAATGTTCATTGTCCCTATTAATTAGAGAAATGAAAATCAAAACAACTTTTAGATTTCATCTTACCTCCAGTCAGAGTGGCAAAGATCAGTGGAACAGCTGAAAGATTTATGGCAGTGCGACCCTGGCAGGTCCCATGGCTGGTGGGAGACAGATACTCCATACAGAGAGAGCTTGGGTATAGAGTTTATGTAGTGGGTATTGGGAAGGGTATAAGGGTAAGGAGATTATGGAGGGGGGAGAAAGAAGGGGGGAGGGGAAGACTGAAATCAGTTTTCAGCTTGTCTTGGTGGGAGGGGAGAATTGGGTGTGGGCGGAGTTGTCTTTTAAAGAACCGGACTGGAAGGTACCCAGGTTGAACAGGGAAGCTCAGCAGAATTATAACAACAAATAATAAAGTGGGGTACAAGATTGAAGGGTCCTTCGTTCATTGTTGGTGAAACTGCACACTGGTTTAGCCACTGTGGAAGTAAGTTTGGAGAATTCTCAGAATCTAAAAATAAACCTACAATATGATCCAGCTATACCACTTCTTAGCATATGCCTAGCAGACTCGACATTATACTCCACAGGTACTTGTTCAGCCATGTTTATTGCCTCCTTACTCATAGTACTTAGGAAAGGAAAACAATCTAAATATTGTACAACTGAGGAATGTATAATGAAATTGTGGTACATATATTCTGTGGAGTGGGATTTAGCTGTAAAGAAAAATGAAATCATGAACTTTGCAGGTAAATGGCTAGAAATGTGTGTGTGTGTGTGTGTGTGTGTGTGTGTGTGTGTACACATTATTTTTAAGTGAGGTAACCCCAGGCCAAGAAATACAAATGCCACTTTCTCTAGAAAGGCTAGCACCAAATCTTCAGCTATGAGTAACATAGCCTGTAGTTACATCAGAAACTAGGAAAGTAAACAAGGACCATTGCTTCAGTAGGGGGATTGGAGAGCAATAGAGAGGGTAATATCAGGTTACAAGTATTCTGATCATGAATCAACTCTTAGTTAGGGTTTCTATTGCTGTGAAAAACACAACTTAGGGAGGAAAGGGTTTATTTAATCTTACAACGTTCAAGTCATATTCCCTCACTGAAAGAAGTCAGAGCAGGAAGCTAGAGCACGGACCGGAAGCGGCAGTGGTGGGAGAACACTGCCTTCTGGCTTGCTCCCTGTATGTAGCTCACTCAGTGCGCTTTCTTATGCAGCTCAGGACTACCTGCCTATGGGCGGCACTGTTCCAGGGAGCTGTGCACTCCCCATCAGTAATTAATCAAGAGAATGGTCTACAGACTCACCTATAGGCAATCAGATTGAAGTATTTTCTCCTTTAAGGTTTCTTCCTCCAAACATTTTTGGCTTATGGCAAGTTGACAAAAACTAACCAGAGAATTTAATGCCTGCTCACTACATTAAAAATATAGTTAATAATGTCCCATTTAAAGTGAAATAGTTATGTATTATTAGTACCTATAGCATATAGGCTTTAAGATTTGCTTAAGAGAGTGTCAAAAAGTAGAATAATTTGATTGCCGGGTGGTGGTGGCGCACGCCTTTAATCCCAGCACTCGGGAGGCAGAGGCAGGCGGATCTCTGTGAGTTCGAGACCAGCCTGGTCTACAGAGCTAGTTCCAGGACAGGCTCCAAAGCCACAGAGAAACCCTGTCTCGAAAAACAAAAAAACAAACAAAAAAAAAAGTAGAATAATTTGGAGCGAGGGGCTGTTTTTTATGTATTTTAAGTGTGGGCTTTTGTTTTCTCTGAATTTGAGTTGTTCAACTTGTGTGTGTTGCTTTGTTAGTAGAATCTGTTTGGAAAGCTCATTTATTTTGCTCTTGTGTGTTCTGTTTTCAGAGCAGTGGAAAGAGCTCAGTGCTGGAAAGCCTCGTGGGGAGAGACCTTCTTCCCAGAGGGACTGGTGTGGTCACCCGGAGACCTCTCATTCTGCAGCTGGTCCACGTTTCACCAGAAGATAAACGAAAAACAACTGGAGAAGAAAATGGTAAATTTCAGAACTGGAGTAAGAATTGTTTTAAAATGTTATTCTGTTTTTGTCTATTTTTAAGATAACGAATTTCAAGTAAAAAGTTGGCTAGTAAATTGGAAATAGTGGCTATAGCAAAATCAGAAACTTGTGGAGTGCTTTTAATCTTTCATATAAAACAATTTTTATTGATTGGAAATGCTGAACAGTTTTTGGTAATAGTCCCTTTTGAATAATTCAGCTTAGTAAACTGTCTTTAAATAGAAATCAGTTACTTAAAGTAAAAAAAGTTCCTATTTTACTTGCCATTTTTTGGGCTCATCATGTGCTCACTAATTTTGATTATACTTTCCATTAGTCCTAAGAGAAGGGCTATCTATTACTTATAGAAAAATTTCTTGGTTTTGTGAGACAGGATAGTCTAAATTATCTTCAGAATCTAAGGATGACTTCAAACTTGAGATCCTCTCTCCTGCATCTGCTAAGTACCTGCATTACAGGTGTGCTGCCATGGCCAACTGTAAGAAGAGATTAAACATTAAAGTATTACTAATTTGTATTCTTCTTAAATAGTAACGTTCCCCTCTATAGCGTGTACTACTTGTACTTTTCTTTTTGTTTTATTTTGTTTTTTTGAGACAGGGTTTCTCTGTGTAGCCCTGGCTGTCCTAGAAATCCCTCTGTAGACCAGGCTGGCCTCGAACTTACAGAGATCCACCTGCCTCCTCATTGCTGGCATGAAAAGTGTGTGTCACCACTGTCTGGCCTGATGGGTTTTTTTGTTTTTTGTTTTTAAATAGAGTATATGAATAGTAAGACCAGAGTATGAATATTATCATGATTGTATATAGCTGGATCTTTTAAAATTAAGGTATTTTAAGAAATGTTCTCTGTTAAGAAATTTTAAATTGTTTATGGTACATATATGCATCATATTAATCATATTAGTGAGATTTGAAATGGTTGAAAATAGTACACCCAGTGACCTTTTCAGTTCAGGGTCTGACATAGACTTGTGTCCTCACATTGTGGATGTGCTCTGCCTTGCCCACAGTGTTTGCGCAGAGCACCAGCTGGAGAGATTTATCCTCAGTGCAGTCTCATTGTTTATCTTCTGCCCCGAGGTGGGTGCTACGTGACTTCTGGTTTTCTCCCCTTCCTTTGCCATAGAAGACATTGTAGTGATGACTCTAATTTTATAAAAGTAGGGGAGAAACCTGTCTTGAGCATCTACTATGACTTGAAAACAGGGACTCCAAAATAACTGAAGAAAGTTAATGAGCTTATAGATATTAGTAAGTATATTTTATAGTTGACTGTCAGCTAAATAGGAAACTTTTTAATTGCTAGGTATCTTTTTTTTTTTTTTTTTTTTTTTTTTGGTGAGACAGGGGTTTCTCCGTAGCTTTTTGGTTCCTGTCCTGGAACTAGCTTTTATAGACCAGGCTGGCCTCGAACTCACAGAGATCCGCCTGCTTCTGCCTCCCGATTGCTGGGATTAAAGGCGTGCACCACCACCACCCAGTTTAGGTATCTTCTTGATATGCTAGTATTTATTTTTTATTTCATTGTTTATTATTGAAGTTTTTTTGTTTTATTTATTTTACTTTGAGACAGTCTTGCTACATAGACCTTACTGACTTCT
Source organism: Microtus pennsylvanicus (assembly GCF_037038515.1). Lineage (NCBI taxonomy): Eukaryota > Metazoa > Chordata > Mammalia > Rodentia > Cricetidae > Microtus > Microtus pennsylvanicus. Next base: position 80,930,408 of record NC_134579.1, on the reverse strand, counting down.
AATTTACTGTGTAACCAGGTGGCTTATTTGCAGTTTCCTCTTAATACAGACATGCACGACTATGCTCAGGTTATTTTAAGTTTGAACCTTGAGTTTAATCATTCTTGAAGAACCTGTGGCTTAGCCTCAAATATCTATAATAAAATTTTCTGAATTTTATCCTTACTAATTCCATCAAATACATTACCTAATACCTTAAAGCAAGACTTTCAGGAAGTATATGACTCTAGGTCACCTTTTTTTCCCTCAGCCATTTTGAAAGGGCAGTTTGTCTATCAGAGACCATTTGTAGATGTCATGTTTTCTCAAATCAAGTTAGCCATGTTAGTTCCTTGGTGTCATTTTGCTTATATGTCCAGCATGTTTTGTTGATTTGTGGGCAGGCCAGTAAAACTGCACTTTTTTATCTGCAAATCTATTACTCCTGAGCTTAGACCCTGTTACATATGTGCATTTCCTTATATATAAAGAAAAATATATACTGTGTTCTACCCTTCCTTGAAGTGATAGCTACTTTAGAGTATAAAATAAATATGAATTTGAGTATTAAATTTCATTTTTATTCTACCATAATTCTTGGCTTTTTTTTTTTTTAAAAAAAAAGCTTTTTAACCATTATTTCTATTTCTGAGTGAATATGTGTGTAGGTGTGGTATGTGCTTGTTCTTGCAAGTGTGCCCCAGTCATTGGACAACTGGGGGGAATTGGTTATCTCCGTCCACCAAGTGGGTCCTGGGGATTAAACTCTGGAAATTAGGCTTGCCAGAGAGGCCTTTACCTCCTGAGCCACCTTGCTGGCTATTCTTACCTTCTTATCAATGCCACTTTCTCCTTTGGAAAAGCAATCTAGGCTTACCAAATCATTCTGGCCTTGTGGAAATTAAGAGCTAGGGGAGCAGATCAACATACAGTTTGGTTTTAAAAAACATGAACAGTGAGAGAAAATAGTTGTGAAGAAAGCATCACAAAAAAAGAAGAAAAGGGGGAAAAAAGCCCTCAAAAAGATAAAAACAAACCCAAGACTTTTTTGTATATGGTTCTTTTTTATTTTATTTTACAAATCTGCTTTTACTTACTTTGTATTAGTTTAAAGTCATGAAAGGTACAGCCTAACAGACTCTGTGTCCAGTGGACTTTACAGGAAGGTTGCTTCAGAATTAGGCATGAACCGTGCCACTGTTACCATGGGCCCGAGTTCCCAAGATCACTCTTCTTTTGTCCAGGTTCCCTCCAGATGTCAGTGTTGTTTTAGCTCTACACACATTAAAACATTCCCTTTCATACTGGTATAAAAGCTATAAAACCTTCTTGAGGTTTTATACATAAGAGAGCCCCAATTATCAATAATGTGTTAAGAGCAGTGTATTGTAAGATGAAACAGCACTTTTAACCTGAGGTCTATAAAAACTGGCTAAAATACTTTGTATTTAATGAATATAATTAGCAGGAAGTGCAAGAATTGTGACAGTAGGTCCTGCTGGATTGAGTTCATAAATTTAAAGACTTGATGTTTTGTGGTGTTTGCTAAACGCAAAGAAAATACCCTCAGAAACAGTCATTTTTGCATTATTTACTAGTTTTGAAGGGTTCAGAGGATGTGCTTGTCATATCTCCTGCACTCCTTTAAACCAGACACTTTATCTCTTTCCGCAGTAGGCTTTTAAATAGCTCAGGCAAACTTTTTGAGAGTAAAATAATTTTAATAAATTTAGAATTAGCAACAATAACATAATGATAATGAAAATTTGTTTACTAAAATCCTTAAAAAAATCAAAGCATTACCTACACTATGCTTTGCTTATAGTACATAAAAATATATTTGTTCCTAAAATTCTATTAAGTTTTGAATAATTAAATGCTTATGTGCATTTGAAATGTAATCATGTTTCTACACATTTAAGTGTTTTAGAAATTTAAAGTTTTAGGGATAAGCACTAAAATTACTTTGTGCTATTTCTCTTTAACTACAGACCCTGCTACATGGAAAAACTCAAGACACCTTTCTAAAGGTTTATCCATTTGTTCTTAGCCCTTCTTTCTAGAATGCGTGCATGTGTGCTTATGTACCCTTCCAGGCTGTGCGCATCTGTTTTCCTTCCATTTTATTTGCCTGTCCACATTGACTGCAGGTTTTAGAGGTTCTTGTTAGTGTTTTGGCATTGCATTAACATGCAGGCTTTTTTGGTAGTGAATTTACCTTAATTTTTACAAAAACATAATCGCGAAGACAGTGAAACTTTTGTATGGCTAATTAAATTAAAAATAGCCCTGTGGTATGTGATACTGCCTCTGTGAGTTCTATGACCTCCATTAGTCTGTTCCTTCAAAGAGCCTTCTTGGAAGAAGGTCCTAAGCTTCAAGTAGGATCTGGTTTTATGTTTAGTCCAACAAAGATCTAAATAAATGTTTATGAGGATATCTTATTTCAGGTGACTCATATGCATTAAATATTTTAAATCATTAAGCTATTTTAAGCTTCTGAATTTGGTGGGAGTAGAATAGCTGTGCTTGGGTAAGCTGTCAAGAGGAGTAGATTGACTAGAAACTAGCAGGAGGCTGAGTCCTTACAGTACATATGTATTTCTGTTTTTATTCATATCATTCATTGGCCTTGAGAGCAATCACCTTGACAGTGTGCACTGCAAGCCGCTAATGCCCTGTCACTGAGAGCTTAATATATAGCCAACAGAAAACCAAATAAAAGACAAAGATTTTTTTTTTAATGGGAAAATTAGCTTATTTCATTCTTATGTTGCATGCATATTTTAAATTTTAATGTTATATACACATTTGTTATATATGATTTGCTTTTGCATTATTCTTTGGGATTCTTAATTTTTCTTCCTATAGTTTTTCAAATTTTTTGTTGGATAAACTGCTTTCATCTATAAAATTGTTGAAAGAAATGATCAGTTATCCTAATCGCAAACCAATAGGAAATAAACAGTTTGTAAAAACTAGATTTCAAATGCTGGGAGGACTTGCAGGCAACTCTACTTGAAGTTAGGCCTGCCTTTGTAGTCTATGCTGGGGTTTAAAAAATGCGAATGTGTATTTATCAGTCTTAAAATTGAGACAATTGGTATTTTGTTGTCAGTGAAAAGCAGTTCATTGTGTTAGCTTTTAATTCCTAACAATAAAACCCAATTTCCAGTCTCTAAGAAATGAATTTTTCTTTCTCTAGGAGTTGAAGCAGAAGAATGGGGTAAATTTCTTCACACCAAAAACAAGGTAATCACTCAAGAATATAAAGAAATAACATATAGAAAGTAACATTTTTGTAGGATAGTAGGGAATATAGTTTCTTACTGGTGATGTTTTTCTTGAAATAAAACCAAATTTGTTTACTTTGTAAACTTTAAAATAAAATTTGTCTCAGTAACATTTCTAGCCTCAGTATAATGTGACTTGATCCATTCCAATTTGGAGATTTTTAAGGACTGTAAGATCAGGCAACTTTGAAACAAATCTTAGAAAAATGTATATATACATGAGAAATTGTGAACTAGTCTTCTGAAGTAGATCCATATATATTCTTTAAATGTGGCCTCCACCCCTTAAGAACTGATCTTATTTAGAATATGATTCTTTTTGTTTCAACAATTTTTAGCTTTACACAGATTTTGATGAAATTCGACAAGAAATTGAAAATGAAACCGAAAGAATTTCAGGGAATAATAAGGTAGGCACTGTTTAAGACCTGGAAGACTTAAACAAAAGTAAATATATTGCTGAACATCTTCTGTATATAATAATATATAAGCGCATTGCGAAGTCTTAATCTCCTTCCCTCCACAGTAGTGATGTTGAATATGGGGCCTAGTACATGCTAGGTAAGCGTTCTACCACTGAGCTGTATCCTAAAGCCTTTTTTTCCTTCTGAGACAGTGTCGCACTACATTACTCACCTAGGCTAGTCTTGAACTTGGGATCCACCTGTTTCATCTTCCTAAGTAACTGGGAATTAAAAATCAGTGTGTTACCAGACTTTGTTTATAATTCATAATCTTTCTTTAGAAATAGAATACTTTACAAACATATAAAAAAAACTTAGCTGAATAATTATCTTTGTGTAAGTTGCGGTGGTTTATGTCCGAATTCCCAGCATTGGGGAGTTAGAGGCAGGAGGAGCTAGCTACACACAGAAATAGTTTCACAAACACCAAGAACTAGGGACATAGCTCATTGATGGGCCATTTGTTTGGGGGAGGTCCTGGGTTAGATCTCCAGCAGCACACACTGCCATAGTTACTTTTCTATTGCTGTGATGAATACCCCAACAAAGGCAACGTAAGGGAGAAGGTTTATTTAGCAGTTCCCAGATACAGTCCATCGTGACAGGGATGTCACAGCAGCAAAAGCTTTTGAAGCAGCTGGTCACGTTATGTTCAGAGTCAGAAAAGAACATTGAGTGCATGGGTACATACTAATTTTTAATTGTCTTTTTCCACTTATATAGCTGAGGTACCACTCACAATTCAGATGAGTCTTTCCAATTCAAGAGTGATAAAGACAGTCTTCTACAGGCATGCCCTTTTCCCAGGTGATTCTAGTTTCTGTCAAGTTGACAGTTAACACAGCTTATCAGACACATGTATGCATACACTTATACACCTTAAAACTTCCATACATGTAAAATATTTATATTGTGTGATCTTAATTACATAGTACTTGATTACAGTAAAATATTTACTTTCTAAGAATGTGAGAATTTTAAATCAAGTATTCTAAGATACCTTTAATGTCATAATCGCTCTCCTTTAAATCATTTTTTTACCCTGTATTTTGAATCCTTTTGTTTATATTGCTGTTCTGTGTAATCTGGAGGAACTTTAAATCTCACAAGTGGTCCTGAGCCATTAATAATATCCAGTATATATTTGTTGCCAGGTCCTGTGACAACAGAAGTCATTTCCTGACAGAAATGCATTTTTGCCGCTGCTTTTTGACCTGTTGAAAATATTTGCCTCTTTTCAGTGACTGTTTTGCTCACTGTCAGACTCTAAGCTAGTACCTTGAAGTCACTACTGTTGCCACCACACTTTCTAAATTCCCTACACCAGGTTGAGCCTGGATTATGACCATAATATAGCTAGATGGGACTAGATTATGTCAGGGATAGCTTTTTGTCTCAGGGGTCTGAAAATTGAGGTACTTTTGCCTGAGCAGACTCTGACTATGTGTGTACACTTTTGCCACTTGATGTTCGGATATCTGAGATCAAATTCATGGGCATAGCTTCTTACCTGTTCCTCTCTCAGCTCAGCACCATCAGCTCAGGGACATCATTTTGGATAAATGAAATGCACTGTTCTTCTGTTAACTGCTTTTAAAAGATGGCATATGTGTATAGAGAAGGAAGTGAAGTCATTTAGGGAGAAGAAATTTTATATATTAATGGTATGGGGTTGGATAGGATTATAATCCTTGTTTTTATGATTGGCTGCCTTCTCATTCATGTTTCATTATGCTTCTATTACTGAAAAATTTTAGGAACCATAGTTTAATAAATATTTTAAAGCATCTAAAGTCTATGTACTTGAATGTAGTTTATTTTAGCATTTCATTAATTGAAATTCAATTCTGATTGTAATATATTTGAAACTCATTTTTAGGGAGTAAGCCCTGAGCCAATCCATCTTAAGGTTTTCTCACCCAACGTTGTCAATCTGACACTTGTGGATTTACCAGGAATGACCAAGGTAAGGAATATCTGTTGCTGATGTTTTCGTTTAAAGAAATGTGTTTTGTTTTCTTTTTAACATTAACCTAATCTGAGAATAATGAGTTGATTTTGCAGTTATTATTAACATCAGAAAGCCCTCATTTTTCCTTAAAATGCTTTCTTTACCTTGGCTCCAGTATATCATAGTCTAGAATCCCATCTACAGTCTCTCTGACCACCCCTTTTTCCTCTTTCTTGCTGGTTTCTTGTTGTTCCACCATAGTCTGAACAGGTCTTTTCTTAGATTTCTTGTGCTCTTTAGGTACACAAAACACAATCTAATTAGATTGATAGTATATAGCTTTAAGTTCATGAGTTTGAATATTTTGGCATTCAGATTATTTCCAGGTACATGTCCATCTAAGCACTTGGCATACACATTTAAATGTTTTAATAAGCATTACAGTTTTGCTATGTCTAATACCAAATTTCTGATCTGTCCTTTAACTATATTTGATCCATTATCTTCCCTATCTTCATAATTGGCAATTACATTGTACTGATTGGTCAGCCAAAACCTTACAGTCGTCCTTAAGTTTTCTTTACCTTTTTTTAAATCTCTCTTTCAGCAAATCTCTGGGCATTCCTTATTTTTTTTTTTTTTTTTGGCATTCCTTATTTTTAAATTATATCCAGAATTCTATTACCTCTTTACATATTCATAGCAGAGGTAGCCATTGTTATTTCACTTGGATTAGCATAAATTACAAGGCATATAATAGGTCTCGCTTGTTTATTTTTATGTGCATTAGTGTTTTACCTATATGTATATCTATGTGAGGGTGTCAAATCCCCTGGAGATGGAGTTACAGACAGTTGAGAGCTGCCATATGAGTGCAGGTAATTGAACCTAGATCCTCTGGAAAAGCACAGTGCTCTTTACTGAGTCATCTGTCCAGCCCCTGTTCTTATCTTAAGTAATCACAGTATTCTATTAAAGTGAAAATTAGATTGTGTCATTTCTTGACTTAAAATCTCCCAGAGACTTCCTAGTTCTCTCTACTGAGAATACTGAGAGTGCAAGCTTAAGTTCCTGGAAATATCTACTCCTGTGTTATTCTCTTACTTTATTAGTTTACTTCTCCATCTCAGGGTGGCCTTTAACGGTCTGTCTACTGAGGCTGACCTTGAATTCCTTATCTTCCTACTCCCAGATGCTGGGACTACAGGCCCCCATACTAGGTTTCTCTATTTTTCTTCTCTAGTTGCTTTTGTTCTGGGTTTCTGCTCTTACTATTCACTCAGTATGGAATGTTCTTTCCCCAGATATCTATATGTACTTCTCTTTACCTTTAGTTTCTGCTTAGTCATCTAAATTTTATTATCTAATTGAGGTAGCCCTGATTATTCTGTTTTAAAACATCATTTAAAGCAAGAATTTAGAAGCATCACTCCCCAGCCTGTGTTCTTGATTGCCCCATCTACCTCTTGGGCCAAATTGTTGTGTCTGTTTAGTATTTGCCTCTTATTACTAAGACAGATGCTCTAGGAAAGCAGGAACTTGAATGTCTTCATTTTATTGCTGTGACTTAACCCAATATGTAGAAGAGTGCCATATGCTGTCACCATACACGGAATGAATAAATGGATTCACCTGACAAATAGTGAATGAATGAATGAATGAATGAATGATCATCTGTATGCAGTTGATACTCAGTAGTTCTTGACATATGATTTATGAAGTAGTTAATTTTTTATATTTGGAAGAGTTACATTTTGAGGCTTTGCACATTACGAGATTCCCAGGTACCGCTATAGCATATTATTAATTTATTTTAGCTATTTATACATACAGAAACACTTGTATTCTGTGAATTAAATTTGTGGAAAAAGCTGAGTTGATTTTGATTATTGCTCATTTTCGTTTTGTTTAGGTACCTGTAGGTGATCAGCCAAAGGATATTGAGCTTCAGATCAGAGAGCTCATTCTTCGGTTCATCAGTAATCCCAATTCCATCATCCTCGCTGTCACTGCTGCAAATACAGATATGGCAACATCAGAGGCACTCAAGATTTCCAGAGAGGTAGATCCAGATGGTAAGGACGGATGTTTTGTTTAGTGAATGTTTGACTTACCATCGTAAATCTTTCCTCAGAATAGAATGTTATTGAAAGGAATATCTCCAGTTAATACAGATCTTAAAATGCTTTTTATTTTTCCCATATTTTTAAACAGCAATTAGAACAGAAAACAGTTACTTGATTGCTGTAAAGGGTAGGCAAAAATACTTCCTATAAGGTCTATATTTTTAGTACCTATCCAATAATTTTAACATTAAATTAGTTTGTAAAATGTTTTTTTATTTGTGAAAGTGAAATTTCAGGTTTTGAATACCCAACATTTAAGAATACATAACTTGCTTTCGAAGGACATCTTTCACGTCTGTGGATGACGCCCCGGAGTGACAGCTAACGTCTTTCCGTTAGCGGTTTATTGTTGAACCAGTAAAGTCTGTGAACCCTAAAAAAAAAAAAAAAAAAAAAAAGAATACATAACTTGTCAGGTAATGGTGGCATATACCTTTAATCCCAGCACTTGGGAGGCAGAGATCTCTGAGTTTGAGGCCAGCCTGGTCTACTGAGCAAGTTCCAGGACAGGCTCCAAAGCTACAGAGAAACCCTGTCTTGATTAAAAAAAAGAATACGTAAGTCATAATTGTATAGATTATTATGATACAAGAAATAACTATAGAATCTCCTTTCTGTAGATAAAAGCACAAGATAGACTTAGTCTAGAGGGGTCCCTGAAGGTATCTCTTTTTACAAGGTACTCTTTACCTGGATTGTAACTCAGTGATACTTAGGATAACAGAGGCTTCTCTCAGTCTATATCAAATGCTAGCTTTGTAGTGAGTGGATAATTGGCCCATAAGGAAACCATTTTTTCACCTAAATGTTTGAAGATCAACATCTGTGTTACAGTTTTTCCCCTGCTTTGAAAAAAATAATTTTAAAATAAAAATTAAACAACTGTTAATTAAAGTTTTCATAAATAGGTATGGTGGTGCACACCTGAAATCCCAGCACTTGGGAATAAGAGTAAGAAAGGGTCATTGTCAGCTACAGTGATCTACATAAGGCCCTGTCCCTAAATAAATACACTAATAAAATAATCAAGCAATAAGATGGACATATATTTAATCTAGTAATCTTTTTTTTCTTGGAGGCAATGCCTCACTATGTAGGCCTGGCTGACCTGGAACTTGTTAGATGATCTAAATTGGCAATACATTACAAGGAAATAATGTAATATTAATATGTATATTAGTATCCTATATTAGTATATATTACTATCAAATACATTTATTAGTATCAAAATTTAGAAGTGGTGCTAGAGAGATGACTCAGTTGAAAAAAGTATTTGAAGTGCAAGAATGAAGACCCAAGTACAAATCCCTAGAAGCCAGGCACATCGAAACAGCTTAGTAACCCAGTGCTGGGGTTAAAGGAAGGAGGACAGACCCCTAGAGCTTACTCTTCTGCCACTTTAGCCAGTTGGTGAGTTCCAACATCAATGAGAGACCCTGTCTCAAAAAATAGGATGGAAGGCAATTGAAGAAGATGTCCCATGTATGGACTCCACATAAATACACATGCATGTGCACATACACACAAAAGCAGTTAGGTGCAAGTTAGAAGCAACTTCTTAATGGGGATAACACAATGTGTGACGACAGTAAGTGGTGATTTTGTAGGTTTGGAACAAAAAAGATTTTTTTTTTAAAAAAAAGTATTTTATTTTTATTATTTTGTGTTCATTGGTGTGAGGGTCAGATGCCCTGGAACTGGAGTTACAGACAGTTGTGAGCTGCCATGTGGGTGCTGGGAATTGAACTCAGGTCCTCTAGAAGAGCAGCCAGTGCTCTTAACCACTAAGCCATCTCTCCAGCCCAAAGAAAATGTTTATAACTAAAAACTGCCTATTCAAAGTTGCACCTGGTCGGGCGATGGTGGCGCACGCCTTTAATCCCAGCACTTGGGAGGCAGAGGCAGGTGGATGTCTGTGAGTTCGAGACCAGCCTGGTCTACAAGAGCTAGTTCCAGGACAGGCTCCAAAACCACAGAGAAACCCTGTCTCGATAAACAAACAAACAAAACAAAACAAAATCAAAGTTGCACCTGCCTCTACTGGAATTGTTATATATATTGGTATAGAGTGTTGCATTTACTTTGGGAAAGGAGAACAACTTTCTTTTTTTTTGTCTTTTGCTTTTTGCTTTTCAAGACAGGGTTTCTTTGTGTAGCTTGACTATCATGGATCTTATTATGTAGATCAGGCTAGCATCTGGCTCCCAAGTGCTGGGATTAAAGGTGTGCACCGCTGCCCAACTATGGGAAACAACTTTGAATCAGCAATCCCATGTTAAATTTTCATATGAAAACCTCTGGAGCCTGGAATGCTCGCTCACTGTTACACCAGCATTCAAGAGAGTAAGGTTAGCCTGGGCTAATGTCCACTCAGATCCCGTTTCAGAAATCAGGGGCTTAGCAGGTGATGGTTTTAGTGGGTGATTGTTAGCAGGTGATTGTTAGCAGGTGAAGGTTTATTGGGTTATGGCTAGCAGGTGATGGTTTATCGGGTGATGGTTAGCAGGTGATGGTTTAGCTCGTACAGACTCTTGCTGCCAGATCTGATGATCTGAGTTGGAGGCCTCAGCTATCACATTGTAAAAGGAGAAATAAACTCCTGAAAGTTGTCCTCTGACCTCTGTACCTGCGGTTGTATTTACATGACCCTTCCACTCCTTCCACCCCTAATGAGTAAATGAATTAAAGAACCCTTTGTAGGGCTGGAGAGATGGCTCAGAGGTTAAGAACACTGGCTGTTCTTCGAGAGGTCCTGAGTTCAATTCCCAGCAGCCACATGGTTGGCTTATTACCATCTGTTATGAGTTCTCATGCCCTCTTCTGGCCTGCAGGAATAAATGCAGGCAGAACACTATACATAAAAAATAATATTTTTAAAATAAACATTAAAAAACAAACCTTTGTATACAAACATCTGTGGTGATTTTATTCATATTTTCCCCAAACTAGAAACAACTCAAATATTTCTCAAATCGAGAATGAATAGCTCAATTAGTACACCCATATAATAAACAGCACTGCTGAACAGTGAACTGCTCATGTCTGCTACAGTGTGGACCGCCCTCAGATGCGTCATGGTGAATGAAAGAATACAGAGGTAGAACTGAAGGACAGTGTTGGTTGCCTAGTAAAAGAGTATTGTGGGGAGGTGAATTGTTAGGATTGAGGCAGTATGTACTTGTCAGAAAGAAGAGAATTAGAGTCTGGTAGTGTGGTTCACTAATACAGTGAGTGCTTAGCATATCCAAGGCCCTAGGGTTCCCCCACCCCCGGCCCAGCACTGCCAAAGGGTTGGGCGGGGGACAAGATTACACACCAAAAATAGTAAATATTAAACAAAATTTTAGACGCTTAGAGATATTGACCTAAGGACTACTAAGAAATTACTTACAGAGCTGGGGAGTTGGCACAGTGGTTAAGAGCACTTGGTAACCTTGCAAAGGACCAGAGTTTGGTTCCCAGCACCCACATCAGTCATCTGACAACTGTCTATTACACTAGCTCCAGAAGGATCCAACTCCCTCCTATGGCCTCTTTCCATGCACATACATAGACACCCACGTATACATAATTTTAAAAAGTTATTTTTAAAAATTACTCATGAAAACAAGTTTTAAGATTGTATGCCGTATTTAAATTTCATATAAAGTACTAGAAGCAAATATTAGGAAAATACTTCCAAAATGATGGAAGAGGCAAAGTGTTAGGTAGAATTATAGATGAAGATTTTCCTTTATTAAATGTAATGCTTTTTTTTTTTCTTTTCTTTCTTTCTTTTTTTTTAATGGATCTCTCTTCCCCCTCCTTTTTATACTTACCAGGACGCAGAACTCTAGCTGTAATCACCAAACTTGATCTCATGGATGCGGGTACTGATGCCATGGATGTATTGATGGGAAGGGTTATTCCAGTCAAGCTTGGAATAATTGGAGTAGTTAACAGGTTAGCAATTAAAATGGAATAAAGGCGCTAGAGAGTTGGTTTAGTGGTTAAGAACAGTTGTTATCTTAAAAAGGACCGAAATTCAGTTCCCAGCACCCACATTCAGTCACTCAACTACTTGTAACTGGAGCTCCAAGGGATCCAGTACCCTTTTTCTGTCCCCCAAGAATACCATGTGCATGTATAAACATGTATGCACGTTTTCACATAAATAAATATTGAAAGAATGGAATAAGAATCCCAGCATTCTCACTTCAAAGCAAGCCTGATTTTGAAATTCTGTCTGAAATGTGGTGCTGTCCTGTTTTCCCCTCTTGTTCTTAATGCTGGTGTTGCCATAGGGGCCACTGCACTGGAAAGAGACAAACGCCTCTCCGAGTATTTGGGGGTTTGGTGGTGGTGGTGGTTTCTTTTTTCAAGTATTTATTAGCATGTATATGGAGGTCAGAGGACAACTTGGCAGGAGCCAGTTCTCTCCTTTTTCTATTTGGGTTTTGGGTTTAAATTTGGGTTTCAGACTTGGCAGCAAGAGCTCTTACTCAGAGTCACTTCGGTGGTCCTTTTGAAAACTGTTCTTCCTCTCTGATTTTCCCCATGGAAAATGTTTCTAAGGTTCAGTGCCACAAAATGGAAGATGATTTAATAATTAACCTTTACTAATTCTTTCATAGGTTATGTATGAGAACGGTATTAGGTAACAAAAAAAAAGTGTTATCTAATTTGTACCCACTCAAGAGAAATGAAAGGTGGTGGGATTTTAATGATTGTTTTTAATCCCATTAGTAATGCTGTGTAAATGCCAGGATATGACTTGGAAACTTTAAAGATACATCCTAAAATTGCTGGTATTAAAAATTATAGAAAAGAAACAACTACCGTTGAGGGCTTATGTTTTATACATTCTACAGTGAGCAGTTAGCAACGGCGTCCTTGGAATTCTCAGAGTAGCGCCTAGTGGGAGGCAGTGCTGTCTGTGCTCAGGTGACAGTCTCTCTTAGGTCTCCCTTTCTGTACAGTAGGGAAACCCGTTATCTGGAGACTTAGGTGCTAACTATAGTTGCTACATAGTCTGATATAATAGGGTTTGAGTCAGTTTTAACATCTCAGGGCCTCAGGTCATTAAAAATGAATTTAGGGGCTGGAGAGATGACTTGGCTGTTAAGAGTACTGGCTGCTCTTCCAGAGGACCCAGGTTCAATTCCCAGCACCCACATGGCATCTCACAACTGTGTAACTCCAAGAACTGACACCTTCACACAGACATATGTGGGCAAAACACCAAAGCACATAAAAATAAATTATTGAGAAAAAAATTAAAATGAACATATTTTGTTAAGTGATATCTAAGGTTCATTCTAGATGTCTGTATATATTCCTTTCTCACTGAACGACAACTTGCAGCTAGTTTCTTTTCAGGCAAGCATGTGCTGTATATACTACTGCATCCTGTACTTGTAGGTGATTACACTTCAAGTTAACATCTTTATTCTTGGTAGAATTTAGTCACCTGCGCATAGGTAAAATATAGCTGATTAAGCTATGCTTATATTTTTATATCAGTCTACAGCTTACTGAAGGATACTGCTTTTGTGCATAGGTTAATAGTAACAACAAAGCTGATACTATTCAGCTTAAGTTAAACAGTTCCAATCTTGACTTTCTGCCCTCCTTGGTGGGCTCATTGGCTGAGGTGTCAGTGCTCTAAAGTATGAGGCATGTTGTAGAGAATCGCCTTGTTAGAAGTCAGGGAACAGTATCTGGTGCTAACACTCAGCCCGAGCAGAGAAAAACAGCACTGGCTTCGGTTGAACAAGTTTGCTATTTTTCAACATAGGAGCCAGCTAGATATTAACAATAAGAAGAGTGTGACTGATTCAATCCGTGATGAATATGCTTTTCTTCAGAAGAAATACCCGTCTCTGGCCAACAGAAATGGAACGAAGTATCTTGCTAGGACCCTGAATAGGTAACATTTTCACCTTTTAAAGATGAAATGTTTTCATTTTGGCAACTGGTGTCTTAGAATGTTCCTATTTAATTTCATATATGTTTTCATACTGTTCCTTAAAGTTTCACTTCTGAATTCTTGTAAAGAAATGTCTCTATATTTATTGGGATGTTTGGTATTAAGTCATGTACTCTGGAGTGAGTATTCAAATAGTTTTCTTAATTAGGAAGTTTTTTTAATTTTCAGTTCAACCTCATTTCCCATTACTATTATATGGTTAAATACTCAATTTATTGAAATAAAACGCTTTGAATAGTGTTTGCAATCAAGTAACAATAGCTTTGGGAAGCCCATCAGAGTTCACACTTTGTTTTGAGGCCCAGATCCTTTGGCGTGACGATCCCAGTTCATTTAAAGTTGATCTAAGTTCCTGGATGACGTAGGGGTAAATTTGCATATGGGGTCTTCTTTTATCCTTAACCTCTAGGCTGCAGACAGCACTAGCAAAATCATTTCACTGTCCGTGTGCCCACAAAGCAATGTCAGTGACTTGGGGCTTGGAAATGGGTCATAGTCAAGGAGTATGTTCATCCCTTTATGTAACTCATAACCATCTATCACCGACTTTTTAAATTGTCACCCAACGAATATCAAAATGCTCGCCTGTTTTATGTGGCCCATAAGAAGAGCTTTGGGGACGGACACCAGGAGGGCATGGCAACCACAGTACCTTGACTGAGCAGTTAGGAAGTTTTTGACAGTTAATTGGATTTTGAACTTTACTAAGATATCAGGTGATTTCCAGATATTTAGATTTTATGAATTTAATTAAAATTTTCAGTTATCACATGACATACTTTTTAATTTAGAATTTCTTTACATTTATTCATAATAGAAATAACATGTGTTCCATACTTCCTATTCTGAACACCTACTGATGTAGGAACAAAAAAGGAACACCATTTTCTCTTATCTGGTACAATGAAGGCAGAAGAACTTGGATCTTAGATTTATTTACACTGTTGTAAAAGGTTATTAAACCAAAATTCTAGGTAGAATTGTACTGGGTGGCTTACTTTATAGACTACAGTGACTTGAAAATAATGTGCCTTGTTCTAGTTTTATTTGTGACTTTCTTCTAGCAATCACTACAGCTACTTTTGTGGGGTTTTGTTTTGTTTCGCTCTTTTTTAGACTAAGGACCTCTAAACGAAGATTGCTTCATTTCCCGTTCTTGGGATATAGGGGCTAAAAATTTGTTTTCTTATTCTTACACATAAGAACAGAGAGTTCTTCTGGAAGAAGATTTCTATAGGTTTCCCCACATATCATTTATGTAATTTGGTAGATTGTAGCTAGCTGTCCTGCAGTTCACTTCTGACACTATTTATGTAGAGACAACATCACATCTTATAGGTTAAGGTCTTGGTTTTTTTATAGGATTTCCCTTCTACTTTAGATGTCAGTTGTCAGCAAAAGCTATAGACTGTTTTTCTTAAGAGCTAGGAAAAACAGTAGGCCTCGATGAACACTTTGTTTATGTTTATTCATGTAGCAAAAGATTAGTGTAGAGGATACAGGTAGAGCAGTTAGAAGCGATAGATAAGGCGAGGTGTAGGGTATTGAAAAGTGAACCAGGGTTGATGCCCTGTCTGGGCGTGTCATGCTCCAGAACCTTGCAGTTAATTTCATGAACTCTGCTTGAGTTTTCATGGTAACTTCAGTATATGGATATGATTGATTACCGCACTGGCCATTGGTGATTAGTTCAACTGGAACTGATCCTCCCAACCCTTCGATGTTATCTTTCTGGAAGCACACACCAGTTCTTAGATACTTGAAGAGACTTTAATACCTGGTACTAGGAAGATTTCACCATTATACCCTTTTTTTCATTGCCTTGTTGGAAGTATTAATACTTGATTTTATGCTAAAACCTGCTTTTCTGATCTTTTAGGTTGCTTATGCATCATATCAGAGATTGTTTACCAGAGCTGAAAACAAGGATAAATGTCTTAGCTGCTCAATATCAGTCTCTTCTGAATAGCTATGGTGAGCCTGTGGACGATAAGAGTGCTACTTTACTGCAGCTTATCACCAAGTTCGCCACCGAGTACTGTAACACTATTGAAGGAACCGCAAAGTACATTGAAACCTCTGAGCTGTGAGTAAGACATTGTTGTGAAGATTTGGTTACTTGGATTGCATATAATCTTGAAATTATTTAAATTTTAATAGTAGAAAAGCTGGCTCAAGAGATTTTGAGTTAAAGGCAAAAGACATTTAAAGGGGGGTAAGAAAGAAAGAAGTCGAACTATCTCTGTTTGTAGATGACAGGATTCTTTATTTAACAGACCCCACTAAGTCTACTAGATAACTTATAACCTATTAAACATAGTAAAGTTACACAATACAAAATTAATATTAAGAAAGATCCTATGTATCAACCATGTGCTCTCAAACAAATTAACCCCATCCAAATAACCAAAAATAATTATGTGGCCAAAGAGAAAGACCTCTGTAAAGAAAACGTAAAGACACTGAACGGGGAAATCACAGAAGATACTAAATGATGGAAAGAGCTTACATGTTCCTGGATTGACAAAGTTAGCATTTTAAAAATGAATGTGAAACCAAAATTAATTTACAGATTTAATGAATAGCTATCAAAGTTCCAATGTCATATTTCATGGGTTTAGAATATACAATACAAGCATTTTTATGAACTCACAAAATCCAACATGTCAAACTCAGAGCTATGGTGATAAAGATAGTCTGGCACTGGCATAAAAAACAGACAGGTACACTGATAGAGTAGAATAGAGGACCCAGAAATAAAACAAAGAGCTGTGCCTATTTAATTTTTGACAATGGTTAAAAACATTATTTTGATAACAGGGAGCCTGTTCAGCAAGTGGTGCTGGTAGGACTGGATGTCCACATACAGAATTAATGTGGATTCTTTCACTTTATACAAAAGTGAACTCAAAGTGAACCAAAGGCTACTGGAACTTCTAGAGGAAAACATGGCAGTTCCCTGGAAGACATTGGGGTAGGAAAGAATTTTGTGAATAGTATCAGCATAGGGGACAACATGAAAATAAAGGTCCACAGCAAAGAAACGATTAGCAGAGCAACCAGCCTGGGGGGAGGGGGGATCTTTGCTAACTACATTTCAGACTAGAGACTGATACCTAAACTTTACAGCCAGTTTTGGAAATTAAATACCAAGGAAATAAAAATCCTAATCAAGCGGGCAAATAAATGAGATTTAGTTTTAACAAAACCACACAGATGGACGATACTTATTTTAAAAAGTGTTCAGTATTTTGAGGTACTATTTCATCCCAGTCAGACTGACCTTCATCAACAAACGTGACAAAATGTTAGAGCAATCCTTGATCGCTGCCTGTGGGGGTGCATATTGAATACATCCATTGTGAAAATGAGTGGATAGTTTTCAAAAAATTAAAAATAGTACTACCATATGACCCAGCTATTTCACTCTAGGGCATATACCCAGAGAACTGTGACCTACCATAACGGTAATTACACCTCATGCTTACTGTTGCATTATTCACTATAGCAAAGAGTTGGAATCAAACTACTTACCCATCAACAGATGAATGTATAATGGACACTGGAGCACATATAAATGGAACACTATTCAGCTCTAAAGAAAAAATATTGAAAGGAAACAGAGTGGACTTGAGAGGAAGCCTCATTCACTGTTGGTGGGATATAAATTGATACAGCCATTGGGTTTATAAGGCTTTCTCAGAAGATGAAACAATCTTAAAGCTTAAAGAAAGACATAACTTGTAGCTTCTTTATATCAGTGCGTAATCATATGCCTTGCCTTTCAGATGCGGTGGTGCTAGGATTTGTTATATTTTCCATGAGACTTTTGGGCGAACCTTAGAATCTGTTGACCCGCTAGGTGGCCTTAACACTATTGACATTTTGACTGCCATCAGAAATGCTACCGTGAGTATGCTGAGCCAGAAGCAGAGGGAAAGCTTTATTTGTATGCGTAGTTTAAGTTGATGTACAGTTTCTTTTGCCGTCATATTTAAAACATTTTTCAGGAAAAGGAACAAAAAAGGGATTCTTTCTATCCTTTAGAAGACGTGAATTGCACATAGCTATAATAATAGAGCTGAATTTTGTCTTTTCAGGGTCCCCGTCCTGCTTTATTTGTGCCTGAGGTTTCGTTTGAGTTACTGGTCAAGCGGCAAATCAAGCGTCTAGAAGAGCCCAGTCTCCGGTGTGTTGAACTGGTCCATGAGGAAATGCAGAGGATCATTCAGCATTGCAGTAATTACAGTACACAGGTACCTGTGAGATGGAACAGGGCCATCAGATCAGTCCTGTGTTCAGAGTGGGAGAAAATGGGCTAAAAGCAAACTCCTTAGTTCCCTTAGTTATGAGTGATTTTAAATGGTTTTTGTAAATGTAGCTTCCAAATCTAATTCAGTACTTCAGTGATTATTTAGTTTTCAATTAAACAGACTAACATTTTTATTTCTCTGTTACATACAGGAGTTGTTACGGTTCCCTAAACTTCATGATGCCATAGTTGAAGTAGTGACTTGTCTTCTTCGTAAAAGGTTGCCTGTTACAAATGAAATGGTGAGCTACTGTCTTGTTTGAATCACTATCAGCAAAGGTTTAATTTGGTTGTTTTCTTCTGTATAACATTATGATCGCTTCAAGCATGTTTCCCAGTGAATCATAAGTATTTGTCTTATTTCCAAAGAAAGTTTTTAGTTATTTTAGTACACAGTATTTTTAATTTTGATTTTGATGTTTTAATCATTACTAGCCTGAAATTCCAAGTTTCATGAGGACAGAATATTGTTAAACGTCTTGAGTAGCTGCTTCTGTTCTGTTCTGCTATTGATTGTTGTGGTAAATTAGTCTGTGCAGGATGCTCAGCAAGCCAGACCTTTACAGCAAGCTCACTTTATTCTGAATCTGAAGCACATGGGGCAACCCATATTCTGCTTGTTCTGTGACCTGATGGTAGGAGTTAGTTGTTACTATCATGAGATGTACCTGTCCACTCCCCCCCCAAATACTAAAAATGACAGAAATCTGAGCTTTAGCATTTGAAATTACTCTTATGCCACTAAAAATGCATCTATGTCTTGGCTCAGATTACTGAGCCTCACTTGAAGTTTATCAGTAGTATCCTTGGAACTGTTTGTGAGTGGCTGCTTAGTGGTCGCTTGCTTAGCAGGGATTGCTGTCCATAGATGCCTAAGCCTGATCTCACATTCTACCCACTGGCATCCTAGAACTACTGGAACTTCATGTCACCAGCTCTGCACTGTTGAGTGCTGTTCTGGAACTTGAGACAGTCATAAGAGCCTTGGTTCCTTTTTTATTACCTGCAAAAGAAATCTGATTTTTGTTTTGTGGGTTTTTTTTTTCCCCCAGCATATTTTTGTCTGTATCTTGTGATTTAACTAGGAGCACTATAACCTTGGCCAGAAAACAACTAGTTGATCACAAGTAGCTCACCTTGTGCACTTGCTCATTTGGGATTTGATAAGTAATGTTTTAATAATTTTTCTTTTGTTCAGAATTGGCAGTGGGGTAATCAGTTTTGGAGAAAAACTGTGACCAGAAACATAATTTAAAGACTAGAAGATAAAAACACTTTAAAGGTGGCCATGGTCCTGTAAACAATCCCTTACCCTCACCAATATTTAAAGCAACCCTACTGAAACTCAGTGGGTCATTAAAGACAAATGAAAGAAAAGGGACTGCTAGTTGGGAAGAAGACAGGAATGAACAGGAGGGGAGGGAACGAGAGTAACAGTGAGTATGACTAAAATGCATTATAAACGTTAAAAACATAAGTAAAACCACTTATGGATAACTGGTAATATTAATTTTTTAAAGATAAAAAATGAAAAAAAAAAGAAAGAAAAGATAAAAAATGACTTAAGCTTATTCTCCATAAGCCTTAGGAATTCTGTGAAAGAATGATATATTAATTTTCACTTTTTCTTTTGATTGCTATAACATTAGACTTTTAGCCCTTTTGATTTTAACTATGTGCTTCATGGTTCAGGCTAAGTTATTACTAACTACCTCAGGCATAAATATATTCATTGTTGGAATAAAATTAACATGTTTAACTTCTCCCTAATTATGAACTAATTTTTGTTAAAATTGAACATAAGCTTTGACACTCTGAAATGAAGTTTGAATAACAAATTATTAAAAGCCTGGAACTTAAAACTGCATAAGGTAAATAACTTTTCCCAGTAATAGGAAATTACTTTAAAGCTCTCTTACTGTCATTTTTTCCTACTGGAAGTACAATTTTAAATCTGAAGGTTAACTTATTATCATTGGGCTTAGAGTGTTATTTCAAGTATTGTCATCAAGTATTTGAAAATGTTCCGTATACCTTTTCAATATTTTCTGTGTATTAAGGCTTTTATATTTAGGCTTACCAAAGTTAGGCTAAACTGGCATATTTTTGTATACTAGTCTTATTTTGTTTTTTGTAGGTACATAACTTAGTGGCAATTGAGCTAGCTTATATCAACACAAAACATCCTGACTTTGCTGATGCCTGTGGGCTAATGAATAATAATATAGAGGTGAGTATAGTGATCATTTTCAGAGGTTGGAAATAGCTATAGGTAATTTTATACAAGAGATGTGGCATATTGCTGCTGATTGTATGCCCAGGAAATACGTTTAAGTCATTACATTGCTTTCTTAATTTTAGTTCTCAAAATCACCTGGGACAGTTATTTTTACTTTCTACTTAGGAAACAAAAAGGATTTATTGATTAGTGTTGAAGAATGGTCTTGCACCTTTTCAGTAACTATTATAATTTTTTGTATTGAAGTGTATAAAACCAAGTGACTGTTTATAATTGAGTTTTGGTTCTGCAAACTATGAAGGAAACATTCTAAGATTAACAGACTTCATAATTTGGGAAAGTAGTAGATTCTTCAAAGTAAAGTGTCTCCCCCCCCCTCCCCGCTTTTTTTAAACATCCAGAAAGTAAATTAGTAAGTTATGTTAAATGTAGGAACATATGGGCTGTACTAGCGAGATAGATAGCACTGGCTGTTCTTCCAGAGGACCTGAGTTCAATTTCCAGCACTCACATGGCAGCTCAACTCCAGTTCCAGAGGATCTGACACCTGGCCTCCATAGGCACCAGCATGCATGTGGTACACAGATACACATGCAGGCAAAACACCCATACACATAAAATAAAAATATTTCTAAGAGGCACACTATAGAACTTACAGAATGACTAGATTTTATATAAAGGATATATAAAAGGGACTTATCAGAAGGACTTACAAGCTGTGGTCCAGCTAATCCAACAGTGGCTGCCTATAAACAGAAAGTTCCAAGAATCCAGTGGTTGTTCAGTCCATGAGTTGGCTGTCTCAGCTGGTCTTCAGTATATGGTGAAATCACAAAGAAGTAGACTCATTTTTGCTATAAGTAGCTTTATACCTAAGAAATCATTTTGAAACTTTGTTAACTTACAGATCTTTGTAAGCTTGGGTATTTATGAGATGTTTTCATTTAAGGAGCAATTTTGACATGATTTTTAACTTATATCAATTTTCCAAATGCCTATGAGACTTAGTATCCTCGCCTCTATTTGTCTATATGTACTTGTCTTGGTGCTTGGATACTGCAGGTGCTCAGTACATGACCAGGTGAATCTAACATTGCTAAATTCGATAGGTGACAGGCATTCTGTCAGTTATCAGTGCTTTTTCTAGGAGTCAGTGTTTTTTAAAAGGATAACCCTTTTTTTAAAACAGATGTTTAAGTTGTGAGTTTTTTGTTTTGTTTTTATAGTCTGAATGACTTAGGTTTTACATTTTCTATGATTTATATACTTCAAATTCTTCTACCCTTCATTTGGGAGTCCCTGGTCAAAGGAGCTGCTGTTTCTGTGCTGTATTGTATCCCTCAGCAGAGTAATAATAAATCTGCAAGTTATTTCACACTTTTCAACTAAGGTGAACATGTTGTAGTAGACCTATATCTCAGTATTCTGATAATCACAAAAACTTGGTTACATTTTATAGGAACAAAGAAGAAACAGGCTAGCAAGAGAACTCCCTTCAGCTGTATCACGAGACAAGGTAAATAAAGTTGTTTTTATAGTATATTCCCCACACCGAGCATTCAGCCTCAGCCGGGTGTATTTCTGTGTGAAAATGTAATTTTCTTTCTCTGATTCTAATACGTTCAGGGTATTAGAATAAGAGTTTAAAAGTTTTTAAAAGCTTTGAATAATTTAAAAAAGTTGGCTTTCGAGTGTCAAGGATTCTTTTATTAAGATTCAGATTTGTTCCAAAGTGATTTTATCATAAGGGCTATATGTAGTAGGTGTTAATTCTTGGCAGTTGTTGTTCCTTTATCCTGGGTTCCTTGTCAGAAAAGTTATCAGTAAGTGCTCGCCACCCACACCCCCTCAAAAAGGAGCAGCAGCTTTAGATTTGGGTGTTCTTACTCGTTCATCTGCAGAAAAAACTTAACACAGGACAGTGCTGTAGGAAATAAAGCAGGGTACAGACTTCTATCTCCATGGGTACTTTTGTTTTTATACTTGACTATTTTGCTATGGATGGAAAATTTTGTCTATAAAGTGTTTCCAAATGCATTTTTGGCATCCTTGATTTTTTTCCCCCCTGCATTTTTGCCTTTAGTCTTCTAAAGTTCCAAGTGCTTTGGCACCTGCCTCCCAGGAGCCCTCCCCTGCTGCTTCTGCTGAGGCTGATGGCAAGGTCTGTTCTCATTCCTAATCTAAGCCTGCATGCCAAGTTTGGAGACAGTACGCTGAATAAAACGATATTAATATGGGGTATTGTGTTAGACTAATTTAGCCTAATCGAGATTTTTAAATTGTATAGCAAAGTATATATCCAAGTATTGTTGACATGCTTTCCTTTGCTTGCTATATAGAAGATACAGAAAAGTGATTCTAAAAGGAAATTATCTTCTACATTTAAATTTTCAAGCTATTGCTATTTAAATCTTGCTTGTTAAATTGCATGTTTTAACATATCTTTTAACAGTTAATTCAGGACAGCAGAAGAGAAACTAAAAATGTGAGTCTCTTGCTTTAGAATGGAAATGTTGGTGCCTTTGGTTCTCACTAAAACATTCTTCAAATTCATCAAAAAAATGTGTTTGCATAGTAATATCCATTTCTTGTTGTCTGTGTTATAGTCTTAATGTTCCTTTAATCTGTGTAAAGTGGGATTAGCCTCGCTCTAACACTGTTTTAACTGTTAACAATAGTCTTTCTACCTGTTACCTTTAAGATTAGCTTCCCAGTATCTTCTTTTGGTAGAGAGCTGGAAATGGTACTCTGGGTCTGAGCTCCAGCCTCTCCAGTGCTTTCCTGTGTTTCCCATCAGTGTCAATATTAACTCTGAGTACAGAATTTCATGTGTGCTGTCAAAGAACATATGAAAATTGTAAGAGTGGAAGACTTGTCAATTCTTGATAATAGTTTTCACAGAAAATCATGGGTAGAATACTCAGGCCTATTCCTTTTCTGCCTTCTCTCCCATTACTTTCCAGGTTTAAGTTTCTCATCCTCTGAGCCTTACATGTCTCCATCTCTCCGCCATGGTCTTCAGAGAACCATGCAAATCACTGCACAGAGTTTCATTTCATTCATAGTTCACTTTCCTTATGATTTCATTTATCATAATTCATGTATGTTTAACACTAAAAATGTAATTACTCAGTAACACCTACATATAGACATCACTTACTTTTATATTTTTGATACTGTGACAGATTTTTAAATTTGAATGACTGCCCAAACTGCTATTTTTCTTACAAGAACCATAACAATCTCCCACTACATGTGTATGACTCAATTCTGTTAACTTTAGAAGATCTTAAAGATCTAAAAACATCTCTTGAACATTGATGTATTTTGTTTTTCCCACTGTAGCAAGTAGTCATTTTTTTCTTTTATAAGTCAGAGTCAGAACCCAGAAAATAAGGTTATAGAAACAGTTGTGAAAGGGAGCAGTGGATCTCTCGCTGGATCCTTTCTCACGAGTATAGACTATGAGGGTTGTGCTATGTTTATGTTACATTTCACATTTTAGGTAGCTTGTTACTGTGATAGTTGGGTCTAAGGATGTAGACTTCCTCTTATTAAAGACTTTTCTTTTGACTATCAGGGATATAAATTAGTTTTAGAAATATGTAGAGACATGAGCTCGCAGCTGTGTAAACTCATAGTTGAATGGGTAGTGCTGAAGATTACTTTGAGATGGAACCACATGGCAGTCCTGTTTTCTTGTGAGTCTTTTAATCTAGTGTTTGAGGAGTGGAGAATGATGCAACATTTTGAAAAGTCAGTAAATGATAAATACAAAGTAAAAATTAAATGGAGCCTGAACTGGCTATTGGCTTGCAGGCAGCTTCATACAGAACCTCTCAGGTTTCTAGTGACAAATGCCACCATCATCTCTGACTTTATTATCTATTTGAATAAATTCGATAGGTGCTACCTGTATGTTCTTGATTACCATCCAAGAAAATGAGCTTCATTTGTTGTTAAATATGCAGAATATAGGTTTGGAACATGTGTTTTCAGGTTGCATCTGCAGGTGGTGGGATTGGAGATGGTGGTCAAGAACCAGCAACAGGCAACTGGAGAGGAATGCTGAAAACGTCAAAAGCTGAAGAATTACTTGCTGAAGAAAAATCAAAACCGATTCCAATTATGCCAGCAAGTCCACAAAAAGGCCATGCTGTCAATTTGCTGGATGTGGTAAGTCATAACAATCTGACTTAAATCTACAGACGTACCAAGTTAGTAGCAGACTGTCTCTAAACAGAAGAAATTAAAGTCTCAAATTTTTTTTTAACTTTTAAATATTAAATGTTGCCATTTCAGAATGGCACAGAAGTAATATTTTCCCTTATCCTTTTAGCCAGTTCCAGTTGCACGAAAGCTGTCTGCCCGTGAGCAGCGGGACTGTGAGGTTATTGAAAGACTCATCAAGTCATACTTTCTAATTGTCAGAAAGAATATTCAAGACAGGTCAGTATTAATATATAAATATTGCTGGGTGAGTTCATGATCTGTTTCATAAAATCATACGTTAAAAATTTTAATTAGCTTTGATTCCAAAACTTAACTGTGGTAGCAAGATTGTCTTATGGAAGTGTGGTAGCATTCCATGATTAGGATATTATGTATCAGCTAGAAAAAAATTTTAGAATAAGAGGATCTAGGAATAGTAATGTATGTCTACAATCATAGATATAGAAAGATTCAGCCTTAAGGAGAATGATCACAAATAGAAGGCCAGTCTGAAAACAAGCTAGAGAAGGGTAACAGTGTGGTTCTATGCTATATACAGTATAGAATTCGTTTAGTACAGTATTAATGAGGCCCTGGATTCAACCCCTCACGGTGCCCTGAAAAAAATACAGTTGATGTGGTTAGATTTTATTCAGTATAAAAGTACACCCTTTGCCAGTAATAACATCCTATCTGCCTTACTTCTAATACATCATATTTATGACCTAGCCTATTAGACATTTCATGCTAGTGCGAACACAATAATTAATATGTGGCCTTTTGTCTGGCTTCCTTCATTTGTGGGTATCCCTCCTCCCTTTAAAAAAAAATTTAAGAAAACCTTGTGTTGTGGTCATTTTCACTCTCGCTTCCCCAACTCTTCCTGAATCCATCCCCCTCTGCCCTTTCTCACCCAAATAAGTGTTTGTTTTTCCCTTCCTCAATCAAGGCCAGTTTGTGCTGCCTAATGTTTTTGGATGTATGGCCTTCTGCTGGAGTTTGACTGACTTAACAGGGCCTATACTCTAACCCTCTCCCAGCAGCTAAGAATTGCCAGTAGCTCCTCTACTGGGGATGGGATTTTTGGACCTCACACCCTAATCATGCTGAATTTTGCACTGTTTTGTGTGCTGCCACAACAGCTGAATTCATATTTGCAGATGGCCCCGCTATGTCCAGAAAAGTTTCCTTGTCATCCCCTACCTCTTCCACAGTGATCCTTGACCCTTAGAGGAGATAAAGGTGCTCCATTTAATGCTGGACATTGTGTGATGTCTTATTCTCTGCATCTTGGCCACCTGCAGGTCTCTATGTAAATCATCATCCACAACAAAGTTTCTCCAATGAGAGTTAAGAGGTGTCTCAATCTATAGGTATGATAGGTCACTATGACCTGCTTTGATACCTCATTTAGTATAATAGTAGTAGGTTATCTTCTAAGGTCTTGGTCCAGTAATGGTGCCGGGTATGGGATTTATCATGTAGAGTGGGCCTTAAATCTAGTCTACTTCTCACTATGTTTTAAAGCTTATTCATACTACAGTATGGATCAGCACTTCCTTTTTACAGTTGACTATATCAACTCATCACATTATGGATATTTGATTTTCAGTTTTGGCTGTTAAGAATAGTGGTCATTGTTGTGTTTATGTATGAGATAAGTGGGATGAATGAAGCTAAATTTTCAAAGATTGTAGCTTTGATTAATGTTACTCGGAATAGGTGTATTAAATATTAAGTGTTCTTATTTATTTTTTTACAGAGCCACTCTTTAGAGCAGTGGTTGTCAACCTTCCTAATGCTGCGAGCCTTTAATATAGTTAGTTCCTCGTGTTGTGGTGACCCCTACCATAAAATTATTTTCATTGCTACTTGATAGTTAATTTTGCTACTGCTGTGAATCAAAATGTAAATAACTGATATGCAATGGCTCTGAAAGGGTCATTTGGCTCCTCCCCATCCCCAAGGAGGGATTGTGACTCATATGTTGAAAACCACTGGTCTAAATTTTTTTAAAAAGAATTATTACCAAAATTTCATAATTTTACTTTGTTTTGCAGTGTCCCAAAGGCAGTAATGCATTTTCTGGTTAATCATGTGAAAGATACTCTTCAGAGTGAATTAGTAGGGCAGCTGTATAAATCTTCCTTATTAGATGACCTTCTGACTGAATCTGAGGACATGGCACAGCGTAGGAAAGAAGCAGCTGATATGCTAAAGGTAACTATTAAGTTGTTTCCAGTTTTCTCAAAAATTTTTAAATTGCATTCTTATCTTGCCCTCCACCCCATCCAGTAGTACTTGATTATACTCAAATTTCAGAAAAGATACTGCCTTTCTTTTAAGCATTGAAAATGGAGTCATTTCTTTACATTAACATTGTAACTGGAGTTTTTATTCTTTTAATACAGGCATTACAAGGAGCCAGTCAAATTATTGCTGAAATCCGAGAGACTCATCTCTGGTGATCAGAACTGTTAACACCTAGACTGTGTTGACTTGAACCTGGTAGCTACTATCTACCTGAGTAGAAGTTTATTTATGAACTCTTCTGTATTGCAGCGTATGAATTTGCTCGTGTGAAGATTGGCTATAAGCTGAAAAGTATACTCTGCATTACAAAACAAATCACACATTTAATTTACATTTTTAAAGTTTCCTATGATACATGTATATCAAGTCTGTCTCAGTCAAGCTTACAAGAACAATGGATGTTCTAGCTGTACAAAGCAGTTTGCGTGTGGAGATGATGACCCTTGTAACTTTTCTGTAGTCTTAAAGCTACAGCCATAGTCCTCAGAAAGAAAGCTCCAGGACATTTCATGACTATAATGCATGCACTATTTATATAGACTGATCTGGCTTTAAAAGATGGAGCCTGACAAGTGTATCCACCTATCCTTCATTTTTATAGTCTTAAGAAAACTCTAACCTTTGCTGTTTTAAGAAATGTGTAAGATCTGAAAGACTTATAAAGATGTAGGAACAGACTGTCGTTATTGGTTTATCCATTTCAAAATCTACACTGTGTAGTGTTAAAAATTAAAATATACCTTGATTCATAATTAAGTCTGAAGACATGAATTGACTTCCTACATTAAAAACTATTGGGAATGTACTTGGTAATAATAGCCAGTCCTTTTAATTTCTAAAAGATCCATTGGAGATCTAAATTTCCCATAGTTTACAAATAGAATAACAGCAATTCAAATACACCTTTAAAGTGGGACAGCTGCATTGGGCTCCAAGACTCACAGTGAGGTGGGACCTAAAATTCCACTCTGTACAAATTGGTAATAGCCACGTTAGTTTCATACCAAGAGAAAACATTAGAATGATGGTATGAAAACACTAGTGGAACTTTGTTTCTTAAAGAAAAATACTTGGACATACACCTAAAAGCTTATAGACTATTAGAATGTATTCAGAGGTTGAGGGTCATGTTTACAACCTATTGTGTGAAAATTGTCTGGGCAATTCATGGTGTAAATTAAGCATTAAAAAATTTTCAGACCTAAGTAAAAATCTTTGGTGTATCTAGCTCTGTCTCCAACCACATAATACATTAGTGTTAAAAACACTAAAATTTCTTTTCAGGTTGGCATTTTATGAAACATTAGCAAGGAAAACAACATATTATCTATTAGTTTATGATACCCACTTAGTAATCTCAAACGCAAAAGAGTCCATTTCAATCTGATGATACAGTACCCAGTCTATTAACAGTACCAACTTGACAGGAAGTGCACACTGCCTATTTAATGTTAGCACTTGGACAACTATTAGGTATCTATGGTTTATTTCTTAAGAGGGATGACTACCACTTTTTTTAATTTGTATAGGGAGAAAATGCACCTTTATCCAACATTTCAAGTAGATTTTAAATGAAAGATAATAGCTTTAAAAATATACTGCAGTAGTGTACTTGTTAGCACTACACACTTTGTACAAAGAGAAGCTTCTTTTGTGTGCTTTTACACCGAGTTGTGTTCAGAAACGAGATAATTTGTCGTATTTATAAGATCACTGTGTTCTTTCTGTGTAAATAAAGCTGCTGGTATGAAATGATATTAAAGTTTGCCAGAAAATCAATTTTCCCAGACTTGCTTCAGAAAACGGTGTATCTACTTCATAACCTAACAATTCAACTTATATTGCACCAAAAGTTTTACGGTGTTTTTCCTATTACATTGTCACCACCAAGGCCCTGTTAATCTCCATGTCTACAGATTGAAAACAGAAACTTGTTCCAAGTAATCCAGGGTTGAAGGCTCAGAATGTGAACAGTACACTTTGCTGTGAGACTCCCAGAAGCTGCTCAACACTTCATGTTTCACTGCTCCCGTGCACAGTTGGGTGGCACTCTCTTGATTTTTACAGAATCAGTTCTAGAGAACTAACTAGTTGCGTAGTGTATACAAACCTCAACTACTCTGGCCTCAAGACTTTTCTGTCTTTGTTGTTCTTGTGACTGCATACTTGGCGAGTATACTTGCATACTTTGATGTATTAAGATTTCAGCCGTAGGAACCCCATTGACAAACTATGAGTAAAATTACTGAAACACATGCAAGGATGTGGAAAACTGAACTACAAAAGAAATCAGGTACTGCTTTGCGTTTTGTTGGAGAAGAAACTATTCCTTACTACAGTTTCTATTAAAAATTATTGCCACGTCTTTTTAAAAACTATGTTTATTTCTTAGCATAAGTCACAAATTGATGTCTGACTTCTAACCAGACCTTAGAAGCTTGTCTAGTTTACAGAATTATGTAACACTACTGAACCCCCCTAAGTGCTCTTTGCCTTAGGTAATGAATAATCCCATATGCTTCATTTCCATTGTACTTCCTCATCAGCCCAAGAAGCAAGATGGCCAGATCTTTCATAAGAATAACAGTTAAATAACACTTTATTTATTTAATAATGCACAAAAGTATTTACATTGTAAGACCTTGTATTTGTTCCATTCTTGAAAAACCTGCCATGATTTGAAAAATGATGGATAAATTTGAAAAAAATCTTTCACAACTGAAGCCATTTTATAATGTAGAAATTCCTTTTTCCTATTTTAAGTAAGGAAAGTCCATTCTTGAGAATATGTTGTCCAATTACTAAAACACTCTCAGGATTTGTTACCTGTCTGTGATTTATGCTGACTCCGCCTTCTGTTATCATCCGATACCTGAAAATAGAAAGGTTTAATAACTAGAAGCATCCAGTCACCTAACATGACCTTTCTGTCAGTATGTTGTCTGGCTGACATGAACTCACACTGCAGCTCAGATGGGTCTTAAACTTGTGATCCTCCTGCCTTAACCTCCCAAGCATCTGAGATTACAGGCCTGCACTACTGGCTCAGATGGACCAGCTTTTTGACACATTCACACACACACACACACACAAATTGTTTTTTGAGACAGAGTTTCTCTGTGGCTGTGGAGCCTATCCTGGAACTAGCTCTTGTAGACCAGGCTGGCCTCAAATTCACAGAGATCCGCCTGCCTCTGAGTCCCAAGTGCTGGGATTAAAGGAATGTGCCACCACCGCCTGGCCTCATAATGGTATTTAATGGAGAATCAATTTCAGAATCTCTCTATTCTTTTGGAGGGGAAAAACTGCCAGACAAACTTCTGAAAACAAAAAAGAACAATTTGCCTTTAAAGTATGTTACCCATAAGACAAAAGTAACAAATACCCCTACTTGACGCTTTAAGAAAATTGATAGGAAACTAGAAAATATTAAGACTGAATAGTAGCCGGGTGGTGGTGGCGCACGCCTTTAATCCCAGCACTTGGGAGGCAGAGGCAGGCGGATCTCTGCGAGTTTGAGACCAGCCTGGTTTACAAGAGCTAGTTCCAGGACAGGCTCCAAAGCCACAGAGAAACCCTGTCTCGAAAAACCAAAAAAAAAGATTGAATAGTGATGGGGGACGCTTTGTTAACCAATTATCTTCAAGAGGTGGGACAAAATTAGGGTGTGGCTTTCTGGGACCCAGAGAAAATGGGATGCATGGCCCAGGTTCCCTAGCAGCATGGCTGAGCTTGGACTTCTTGTTCCTGTTTAGAGTTTTTTCCCTTACAATAAATAAAAATACAATTGTTTATCTTTTAACTAGTCTGGATATTTCCTGATTCAAGCTAACTTCTGTAGAATAGTACTGTTTAAAATAAAAAGAAAATTTTCTTAATCAGCTGATTTTCTAAGTGGAAAAATCAGTAGCTAATTTAATAAAAGTA
Source organism: Microtus pennsylvanicus (assembly GCF_037038515.1). Lineage (NCBI taxonomy): Eukaryota > Metazoa > Chordata > Mammalia > Rodentia > Cricetidae > Microtus > Microtus pennsylvanicus. The sequence goes on along the minus strand of NC_134579.1, from coordinate 80,899,624 downwards.
TGATAGCAGAAGTAGGTTTTACTGAAGTTCACATCCAGTTCATTCAATAAATTTCTTACTATGTGCTAAACATAAGTAGCATCAAAGAGATAAAGACAAAGCTAACACCAATGCCCAGCACTGTGTTGTTTGATAAAGGACTAGATGTTTCTCTGAGGGGCACAATGACATTTTTAACAAATAAGATGCTAAGATACCGGATGGTGATAATTTTGACAAGCAAAAAGAAACAAAAAGAAGCCTTGAAAGTCTGTGAAGAAACACTGGCTTTCTTTTATCCGCTTGTGTTACTAAATAAAGTTAAGCAACTCATTGAACATAGCTTTATAAAATCAAGCCAGCAAATAGAAACAAAAATGTTTCTATTTAGAAATAAATTCCTTTCTTGTAGGAAGACATTACATGGTGAACATGTAGACCAACGCTATTATTGACGTTATGAACAATGCTGACTCTGACTAATCAACAAACGTACCAGTGTGATGATCACAAGAAAATGCATAAGCCCAGACTTGCTGGAGGGGAGAATTGGACTCCAGCTTTAAATTTAGTGTACTTTAGGTAAAATGTATTAGGAAATAATAAGGTAGAGTGGCAGGTCATGAACAAGGAGACATGGCACTTGGTCTGCACCCAGAGGCAGACATTCCAAAACAGTTAAGAGAAAGTAACTAACAGGTCATTTATGTAATAACCATGGGCAAATTACAGGGACTTTATGTGCAAGGTCCCAAAGATGAGGCACCAAAAGTGTCTGATTATTGCTTTTCCTTGTACATGTTGTTTGCTGTTCATTTATAAATGGATATTCCACGTGCCAGATCACTTTTTGTAGAGCAAGTACCCTAATAATATGGTAGGGCTGAGGAATCACAATAAGCAGAAAAATGTAATTCCCAAAGGGAATAGTCTATAGCTTATAAGCTTTATGAAGTTCTGTTTCTATGTTCATTTCTTTTCAATGATTAAATTTTTTAAGAGGGAAGTCCTGAGAATCTTTACACTTCTGTGACCAAACCTGAGCTGACTGATCCCAGAAAAATACTGAATGGAGGAGCACTGTGCTCTACAGCGAGGTCAAGGCATTTTCAACTATATGGCCCTACCTTCTGCAGGAAATGAGTTACTTGAAAGCACTATCAGGAGAACACTCTGGAAACATGCTGTCAAGTGCAACGTTTCATTGTGAACTAGGGATCAAAGTTAAATCTTACCCTCGGGGACCATCTGGAATGGCATTTGCTTTGCGACATGTATCGATGACACTTGTTCCAGGGTCAAGAACTAATTCAGAAAATGAAGCTTCTCTAAACAATTCTTTTAATTCTTGGTCAGACATGACCTCCAGTGCCTCTATGCTGCTATGGTAAAGGGCTTGTGTACACCTGGAAAACATTAAACCACATCAGGGCTGCTTACACCCATCCCACCCTCAACCAACTGTGGAATGCCCACTGTGTTCCACGGTGTAGTTTTTCATTCAGCAGCATCTATTTTGTGCAATTCACTAACTTTTAAAGATCTATCCAAGAAAGACAATTTTAAAATACTACAGTTAAATACAGTCCAGGTTAGTCATGAGAAACTCCTAAAACATCTCCAATTTTTCTTGTCTAGTCACTAAATTTCAATAAGCATTAACTTCTCCTCTCAGCATTCCCAAGCTGCCTGAAATCGTGAGGATTTCCCCCTTTCTTGTTAGCATTAAACTTAGTATTACACTTGTTTAGGCGGCTCTACTGTTGTACTGTGGGTGAAGCTTCTCTGTCATTTCTAGGGGACACAATCTTACAGCCACGCCAGTTTCCTATCCTCTGACTCTGATACACTCTTTCCTCCCTTTCTTCCAAGATTTCTCCGTGCCTTCTGTGCAGAGCTGTGTTGTGGAGTGGGAGCATTAACTATTCTAAAGCCAACCTTTTAGCAGAGTCCAGACCTTCTTGTCCATGAACAAGCTTTGTTACTTCTGCAGCCAGTCGTTTCTGAGCACCCCGCTTTTCTGGCTCTTTGATATGCAGCTGCATAATGTGATCAATCTCCGGAAGGGGAAGGAAAGTGAAGAGCTTCAGATACCTGCAGGACAAGGAATGCTGCATTAGATGTGCACCGTCCACTAGCTCCCTCAGGAGAAGAAAAGCTACTTCATGTCCTCAGGCTATACACTTAGACATACACTGCCCTAGTGGACACTATTTTCCACTATTTGTTTCCCACATTCCGTAAGTAACAAAATTACACAAAAATAAACGAAGGCTCCAGCTCCAGCTCCTTCCCAATGCCAAGAGATAATTTATGTGCCTCCTAGAGCATACTTCGATGTTTTTGTTTTATGTGTATCCTTAAATAGCATGTGTAACTTAAAATTTGACATGAATAGTATTCTGTAGGTTAACTTTTGCAAAATGCTATGTAGAAAAAAGCTTAATGAAGCATTATAAAGCACACACTTATGATGTCATCCTCTTAAAAAATACAAGATTATTAATAAAATCATGCAAAATACATTTTCTGTCTAACTACTCTGACACACCAGCATGTTCAGGAGATTTATGAGATCACAAGCATAGCTTTCCAAGCTATTGATACTCTACTATGGGCACTGTGTGTTTACTTATAATAATCATGGCATGAATACCCTCATACTTTTCTTGTACACACATGCATGAGTTTGTTAGGCATATGCCCAGTGGAGACTGTCAGATCGCAACTTATGTACAACTATTATTTCAAAGACCTCTAAGTTTACTCCCCCATCACCCTGGAATAGTTGGTACTGTCATTGGTGCAACAGGAGACAAAGACCAGCGTCTGAGAAGTTCTTCTTCCTCTGACATTTGCACTCGGGGAGAGCTGAATCCTTGATCATACCACAGAAGACTTGAGGAGACCAGCAGAGCGAAACAAGATGAGTGGGTTTATTAAGATTAAGGTACAGTACACAGCTGAGACTCACGACTAGGTAGGTGACTTCACAACAGCTACCAGAGGATTTTGTGGCGAAATTACACGGCTCAAAAGACTGATTTACCACATTTAAAAATTAAGCAAAGGTTAAAACTTAAGTAAAAATAAAGGAAATGGCTTTTTTAAAGTATCTTTGCAAATGAAACTGTATGTGGTACACTGTTTGGATTTAGTGAGGAGAGGAGGGTCCCACGATGCTGCCCAAGACAGCCTGGAACTTAAAGAGACGCCCAGCCTAAGCCTCTCCCACAACTGGAATCACAGGTACACTTCGCCAGCAGAGGAAAACCTAAAGGTGTTTGATGGTACACTACGGAAAAAAAAAAAAACTGGAGAGTCTTAGCTGTGAGATGCGACAAAGGGAGTGACTATCCGAAAACGTGCAAGTGATACATACAATCCTATGAACTTGCTAGATAGAGATAAAGATGTGCAAGTGATACATACAATCCCATGAACTTGCTAGATAGAGATAAAGACGATTTGGGCTTCAAATTTTCTAGCCAGTCGCTGTTTTAAGCAGCAAACAGTACCTAGAAGGACTGAGGTGTGGTGTCATGCTCATCTAGTATGTAGAAGGAAGAGCATGGGGAGACCTCACCGCTGCCAGGCACAAGGGTGCAGTCAGTAATCCCAGCTGGACACCGGGCTGAGGCCGGAGACACAAGTCAGAGGCTGTCCTGGGCAACTCACAACATCTGCATTTTTTTTCAGGCCTGGGGTGTATACAGCTCAATGGTAAGCACCTGCCTAAAAGTTGTTCAACCCTGGGTTCAACTCTAGTAGTGTAAAAATAAATTCATGACAGTCAAACGGCAATATCCTGCGAAGATACGGTAAATAGAACATAAAAAAAATCTACTAAGACTAAAGGTTCAATAGCTAAGGCTGGATCACAAGTACATATTAATTTTTCTCAGCTTTCAATTAAAAGCTCACCTCTCCACAGAATCATCCTGCTGTCTGACAAAGAACTGATAAAGCTCAAATGGTGATGTCTTCTCTCGGTCTAGCCAAACGGCATTGCCAGCCGACTTCCCCAGCTTTGCTCCAGTTGTACTTGTAATCAGTGGAACAGTGATTCCGAATACATCTTCTCCGGTCAACCTACACATACATTCACGGTATTCTGTAAGCACAATCAGGCCCACCAAGCAAAATTCAGATTTGAGTCTGGTTACTTACTTACTATGTTGGGGTTTTTTTTTGTTGTTTTTTTGTTTGTTTTTAAATACTCCTCTCAATCTGGATGGACTCTAGTCTTTAGGAACTATAGCAGCATTCACTTTATAGTTACTTAGATCTGTCATGCTGAACTGCGATTGCGCGAAACCTACAGGCAGTGATTTTGAAAAATCAGGCGGAAAAAAAGACAAAACTGGGTGAAGGGGCACTAGGAAGGTACATTTAGGGGGTGCTTTGTAAAGAGTTTTTGTTTCTTTATGATTTGCTGTGTAGCACACGAGCCAGCCCTACCCTCCAAGTTCCTCTAGAAAATGCTGTGAAAATCCTTACGGGCCGAAGGGCTAAAAGAACAGAAGTCCAACTATTTTCAGGTATAAACCACAAGTTGGAAACAGGGTGATTCAGACATAATCCACCTCTTAAGTGGCCGGCTTTCGGCAGTTCTGCAACACCCCCATAACTCAGACCTTCTAACTCGCAAGGGCAGCATCTTTCTCTGAGCATCTTCATCTCGGGTAAGGGACTACTAGGGAGCGAGCGAGCACTCGCCCTGGATTTCTGGAGACTAACCCACGCTTACTTGTGGACGAACTCGTAGCCCGACACGATGTTGCCCAGCTGATCCGCCCCGCCGAGCTGCACGCGGCAGCCGTAGCGCCGGAAGAGGTGGTAGAAGTCGTAGGCCTGCAGCACCTGGTAGAAGAACTCGGCCAGGCTCATGCCCTCGGGGCTCTTGAGGCGACTCTGCACGCTCTGGCGGCTCAGCAGCGTGCCCATGCGGAAGTGGCCGCCCACGGTGGCCAGGAAGTCCACGAGGTGCTGCTCCTGGAACCAGGCGGAGTTGTCGAGCACCGTGAAGGAGCCCCAGGTCCGGCCGTCGCCGAAGAGGCGCGCGTGGTTGGCGGCCAGGCTCTCGAGACCCCGCCGCAGGGCACGCGCGTTGGCTTGCACGCGCTCGGCGCTCAGCGCCTCCCGCCCCTTGCTCCGGCCGCTGGGGTCCCCCAGGCGGGCCGTGGAGCCCCCCACGAGCGCGATGGCGTTGTGGCCGGCTCGCTGGAAGTGGAAGAGCCCCAGCAAAGTCAGCAGGTGGCCCACATGCAGAGAGTCGCCCGTGGGGTCAAAGCCGCAGTACACCGTCTGGGGCGACGCGCCCGCCCTGCGGCGGTCGAAGAGTTCGGGGAGCTCTGTCTTCGTGCCGCTCTCGGGGAAGAACTCTTTGAACAAGCCGCGGGCCCTCGGGGCCGCCAGCATCCCCCGCGCGCCCGGACGCACCACACGCGGCCCGCGCGGCCAGAGCCCGGCCTGGGGCGTACGGTACAGGCTCCTCAGCGTGGGCGCCGCCATGTTGCACCACGCGCAGGGCATGCTGGGCCTTGGCCGCCCAGCGACCTCGCGCGCCTCAGGGTCTCTCTCTGCGCATGCTCCGCCGGGGCGGGCGCTAGTGTCCGATTAAACTTTAGTGCTGTGGGAAATTCTGCAGTGTGGCCCCCAGTGCTCTCCGAGCGGACGTCACGGTAATATTTCCTGTCTCACAGCTGTTTACTGTTAGTTAAATGATCATGCTGAAAGCCTGTGACGCCCAAGTTCCGGAAGTCTGCAGAAAGAGATTGGGACTTGGTTCAGGCTCGGAGCGCTGTGGAGACAAAAATCTCGTTGTACCAATGTCCCAAGTTAATGAGAGCCTCAGCACGCGCGCGCGCACACACACACACCATCTTTAGTGAGTGTCCCGGCGCGCACGCACACACACACCGTCTTTAGTGAGTGTCCCGGCACGCACGCACACACACACCGTCTTTAGTGAGTGTCCCGGCGCGCACGCACACACACACACACCATCCTTAGTGAGTGTCCCGGCACGCACGCACACACACACACACACACACACACACACACACACCATCCTTAGTGTCCCGGCACGCGCACACACACACACACAGTCCTTAGTGAGAGTCCCGGCACGCACACACACACCATCTTTAGTGAGTGTCCTGCGCGCACGCACACACACACCGTCTTTAGTGAGTGTCCCGGCACGCACGCAAGCACACACACACACACACACACACACACACACACACCGTCTTTAGTGAGTGTCCCGGCACGCACGCAAGCACACACACACACACACACACACACACACACACACACCGTCTTTAGTGAGTGTCCCGGCACGCACGCAAGCACACACACACACACACACCGTCTTTAGTGAGTGTCCCGGCACGCACGCACGCACACACACACACCGTCTTTAGTGAGTGTCCTGGAGGCGCGTGCACACACACACACACACACACACACACACACACACACACACACACACACACTCCGTCTTTAGTGAGTGTCCTGGAGGTGGCAGTCTCCTCCAAGCTTTTGCGAGTGGCTAGTCCGAGGTCATTAAAATTCCTAATCTATCAGGTGTTTTCAGAACTCCCGCTGACCAGGATAAGAATTCTCACTATCTGGCAGGTGAGCCAGCCCCCAGTTTCCATCGTAAAATCTGACTCGTTTTCTTTAAACAATTTAACTAGCATACAAGAATTGTACAAGATAATGAAATTTATCTCGACATTTTCAGACATGAGTGTACTTTGACCGTATTTTCAACACCGAGACTTGTGCTGGACTCCCTGAACTGCCAGTTAGAGATTCGAGTGCTGGGGGATTACTGAGAAGTGCCTTTTGTGGAGAATGCCTGCAAAAGCATGGGAGACGCGGGAGTATGGAGGGAGAGGGGAACAACTGAGCTGTGCTGGCTGGTTTTATATCAGCTTGACAAAGCTAGAGTCACTGAGGAACTTCAACCGAGAAAATGCCCTGATCATACTTGCTCAGGAACAAGCCAGTGGTGTATTTTCTTGATTGGTGGGAGGGACCAGCTCACTGTGGGTGGTGCCACCCTTTGGGCTGGCGGTCCTCAGTGCTATAAGAAAGCAGGCTGAACAAGCTGTGTGGAATCAGCTAGTAAGCAGCACCTCTCCATGACTTCTGCTGGGGTTCCTCCCACCGTCATCTGAATTGAAGCAAGACGGTAGGCTTATTTACAAGATAAAACTTAGTTATAAAATCAAATATTAGTCCTGGCTGTAACCTCAGAGTCTGAAAGCTTAACCTTTGGCTGCTCCCAACCGTCTTCTGGACAAAGCTTCAGCTCTTCCATCACATCAGGTTATGAAAAGAAGATCACGATGTGGATATTTCTGCCAAGGGAGGTCATAAGAGTCTGCTGGAGGATAGCTGGGTTTGGGGACAGGATGGGGCTAGTAGTTTGTAAGGCCCCCTGGATGGGTTTGGGTTTTTGGGGAGCCTACCCACAGGAAACTCCCTGATGACTGTCTATAAAAGCCAAAGGAATAGCCTTTAATACATGGCACAAGAGACCAATTCCTAAATATAACCCCAGTAGCACAGACACTGAGAGCAACAATAAATAAATGGGACCTCCTAAAACTGAGAAGCTCTACAAAGCAAAGAACACAATCAATAAGATAAAAAGACAGCCTGCTGAATGGGAAAAGAGCTTCACCAACCCCACATCAGACAAAGGATTGATCTCCAAAATATATAAAGAACTCAAGAAATTAGACATTAAAATTCTAGATAACCCAATTAAAAATGGGGTATAGAACTAAAGAGAGATTCCTCAACAGAAGAATATTAAATGGCCAAAAGATACTTAAGGAAATGTTCAACATCTTTAGTCATCAGGGAAATGCAAATCAAAACAACTCTGAGATACCATCTTACATCTGTCAGAAAGGCTAAAATCAAAAACACCAATGATAGCTTATGCTGGAGAGGATGTGGAGTAAGGGGAACACTCCTCCATTGCTATTGGGAAGACAACCTTGTACAACCACTTTAGAAATCAATATGGCAGTTTCTCAGAAAATTGGGAATCAATCTACCTAAGGATCCAGCAATACCACTCTTGTGCATATACCCAAAAGATGCTCAATCATACTATAAAAGCATTTGTTCAACTATGTCCATAGCAGCATTATTTGTAATAGTCAGAACCTGGAAACAACCTAGATGCCCCTCAACTGAAGAATGGATAAATAAATGTGGCATCTACACATTAGAGTACTATACAGAAGTAAAAAAACAATGTCATCGGGGCTGGAGAGATGGATCAGCAGTTAAGAGCATTGCCTGCTCTTCCAAAGGTCCTGAGTTCAATTCCCAGCAACCACATGGTGACTCACAACCATCTGTAATAAGGTCTGGTGCCCTCTTCTGGCCTGTAGGCAAACACATAGACAGAATATTGTATACATAATAAATAATTATTTTTAAAGAATGATAAAACAAACAAAAAACAATGTCATCTTAAATTTTGTATGCAAATGGATGGAATTAAAAAACACTATCCTGAGTGAGGTAAAGTTCATGATCCTAGAAACGCTAAGTAATAAGGTGAACCCAAAGAAAAACATATATAGACCCCCCTGAAAATTGGAAATAGACAAGTTCGCCGGACAAAATTGGGAGCATGGGGACTGGGGGAGAAGGGAAGGTAAAAAGGGAAGAGGAGGAGAGGAGGATTAAAGAGAACTTGAGGGAATGGGATAGTCAAGATGGAGGAAAGACATAGATGAGAGCAAGGAAAGAGATATTTTGATTGGTTCTAGAGAAATTCACAGGAATCCTCAAGGCTGACTCCAGTTACAACCCTAAGCAATAGAGGAGAGGGGGACTGATCTTCATTAGCCCTGTAGTCAGACTGATGAATATCTTATATATCACCATAGAATCTTCATCCAGAAACTGATGGAAACAGAGGCAGAGACCCGCATTGGAGCACTGGACTGAGCTGCCAAATTCCAGGTGAAGAGTGAGAGGAATGAGAATATGAGCAAAGAGGTCAAGATCATGATGGGTACACCCACTGAAACAGTCTATCTGATGTAATTGGAGCTCACAAACTCCAGCTGGACTGGGAAGGAACAAGCATGGGACCAAACTTGTCCATCTGAATGTGGTTGACGGTTGCATGGCTGGGACAGACTGAGGGGCCACTGGTAGTGGCGCCAGGATTTATCACTACCAGATGTACTGGCTTTTGGGGGACCTATTCTCTTTGAATGGATACTGTGTTCAGCCTAGATATAGTAGGGAGGGCCTTGGACCTTCCCCAAAGCAATGTGCCCTATCCTCTCTGAAAATTGGAGGGGATACAGTGAGAGAAGGGTGTATTGAGGGAATGGGAGGAAGGAAGAGAGGGGGAACTTGGATTGGTATTTTTTAAAAATTTAATAAATTTTGTAAAATCATAGTATTCCCCTTAGGTACATATAATTAATTTATTAATTATATCTAAAAATTTGAAAAGAATTACATGAATAGTAAAAATTATATGTTTTTAAATAAAATATATGACTATTTTGAATACTAAAAAAGAATCTGCAATTGATCTCTCCTATTTTATAACTTTTATGGCCTAATATTCATAAACCTATTTTATTTTATTTTTTTTATTGAGAAAAGGAAAAAAAAGTTTCCCCCTCCTCCCACCCTTCTCCCCCTCCTCCCACTCCTCTCCCCCTCCCTCTCCAGTCCAAAGAGCAGTCAGGGTTCCCTGCCCTGTGGAAAGTCCAAGGTCCTCCCCCCTCTGTCCATGTCTAGGAAGGTGAACATCCAAACTGGCTAGGCTCCCACAAAGCCAGAACATGAAGTAGGATCAAAACCCTGTGCCATTGTCCTTGGCTTCTTCTCATCAGCCCTCATTGTTCGCCATGTTCAGAAAGTCCGGTTTTATCCCATGCTTTTTCAGTCATAGTCCAGCTGGCCTTGGTGAGCTCCCAATAGATCAGCCCCACTGTCTCAGTGGGTGGGTGCACCCCTCGTGGTCCTGACTTCCTTGCTCATCTTCTCCCTCCTTCCGCTCCTCATTGGGACTTTGGGAGCTCAGTCCGGTGCTCCAGTGTGGGTCTCTGTCTCTATCTCCATCCATCACCAGATGAAGGTTCTATGGTGATATGCAAGATATTCATCAGTATTGCTATAGGATAGGGTCGTTTCAGGTTCCCTATCCTCAGCTGCCCAAGGAACTAACTGGGGACATCGCCTTGGGCTCCTGGGAGCCACTCTAGGTTCAAGTCTCTTGCCAACCCTAAGGTGGCCTCCTTAACTAAGAATTGTGCTTCCGTGCTGCCCTATCCAGCCTTCCTTTATCCCAATCATCCTGTTTCCCCAAGTTCCCCCCATCCTCCCCTTCTCATTTTTCTCTCCCCATCTCCCCTTACCCCCATCCCACCCCACCCCCAAGATCCCACTTCTCTCCCCAGCAATTTTGTCTACTTCCCATAGGCAAGAGGATAACTATATGTTTTTCCTTGGGTTCATCTTCTTATTTAGCTTCTTTAGGTTCACCAATTGTAGACTCCGTGACCCTTATTTATGGCTAGAAACCAATTATTAGTGAGTACATCCCATGTTCATCTTTTTGGGTCTGGGTTACCTCACTCAGGATAGTGTTTTCTATTTCCATCCATTTGCATGCAAAATTCGAGAAGTCATTGTTTTTTACCACAGCGTAGTACTCTAATGTGTATATATTCCATACTTTCTTCATCCATTCTTCCATTGAAGGCGATCTAGGTTGTTTCCAGGTTCTGGCTATTACAAATAATACTGCTATGAACATAGTTGAACAAATGCTTTTGTCATAAGATCGGGCTTCTCTTGGGTATATTCCCAAGAGTGGTATTGCTGGGCCCAGGGGTAGGTTGATCCTGAATTTCCTGAGAAACCGAAACACTGATTTCCAAAGTGGTTGCACAAGATTGCGTTCCCACCAGCAATGGATGAGGGTACCCCTTCCTCCACAGCCTCTCCAGCAAAGGCTATCATTGGTCTTCATAAACCTATTTTATAACCTAAATAACTAAAAGAATCTCCTCTTTGTATTTTTTGTTTCAGGAAAAACTGTAATCCCAACAAGGAAAAATATTTTTACTTTTACCAACATCCTAAAGTATTTACATTTGAATCAGATAATAAAATGCATTTATGTAATGGTAAAGTATAAATTGAAGAAATTGTTGTGTATCATTTCAAATGGTTGATGTACAAATTATAGGCACAGGGTAAGCCTATTTAATATTCCCTGTGGGATAGTCTTCCATTAATATTCCCTAAAATGCTGAGAATTATTATAAGTAGACACCATTAAGCAAATTTTTCTCTGTCTTCTACTTGTAAAGGTATAGTGAAGATTCAACCTTTTAAATCAATAATTATAAGAGGTCATCCTTTAGGCAATAAAGAAGGCAAAGGAATTCTAGACCATAGAGAGCCCATTGACTGAATTACCTTATTAACAGTTCTTAGATCTGTTACCATTCTCCATTCTCCACATTTCTTTTTAACAACAAATACAGAATTACAAGGGCTGGTTGGTTCTTCAATAGGCTGAGCATTTAGCGTCTCCTTTTCCAGCTGTTCTAAGGCCTGCAGTTTTCCTGTTGTCAAAGGTCATTGAACAACCCATACAGGTTTTTCAACCATTTTAAAGACATGGATGCTGATGACTTTAGAAGATCAGCAGCTGTTGTCCCCTGTTCTTGTACAATATGAATCATAGGTGACTTCTCTTTACAATACCTTCTAATATTTTTCCCAGAATCATAAGTTAATATATTGTTTGTTTCTAAGATTGGGGAAATGTTAATATGAGTATTTCATTGCTATAACAAATCACACCCCTACAAATTCATTGCTATGTTAGCAAATATGGTTTTGATTTTCCAATCTGTCTTTGTGGCCGTATGCATTTGACCCTTCTCATGCTCTGTTTTACCTGAGATAAAGCTCCAATCCTCAAATGCATTTACCTCTTGAAGAGGTCAATTTTGATGCCAAGATTCTGTTACATGTATTGTTACATTCACACCTGTGTCTTCCAGACCTTCAATGATAATGTCATTTATTTGTAATTTAATTTGGTCCTTGTTCATATAAAGTTTGGAAGTTTGCCAAAATACTTGCTTTATGGTTTTTCCTGAATTATTTGTTTTCTCTTCTATAGCTAGTGTATCATCCAGAGAAGTATGGTTTCTTACAATAGGCACCAGGTTCTTTAATTCTTTGGAAAGGATTTTCCTCTATGACAGAAAACAACTGAACTGAGCTTGGCTTGGGGCCATGTGAGATGCCCTTCAAGGAATTTCCTGACAGCAAAGGGTTACCTTAGATGTCATTAGTACTATGCCTGCCTTTGCCACACCTTCTGCATAATCCAGAAGGGAGGGACATTCTGTTTGAATCATGCTTAGAAAATAACATCGTTTATATTAGCGCCCTGTTTTCAGTCCACTTTAATGTTGCCTTGCTTGCCTCAATTGAAACATTTGACACTTAGATTTTTCTTCAAAACTCTGGAAATCACCTCTCCTATCCAAGCATCATCATGGTCATGAGATTTAATATGGATTATTTCCCAGACCCATTTCCCCAAGTGTTTTGATCTTACCTTTAAAGGCATAATTATCCTTTGCATTAAGAATTAGCATGTTCCAAAGCCAGAGATTCAATTATCTTTGTCTAGCTTCTGATTTTTGTATCATTTTCTTTACCACTGATATCAATCTTGTATGAAATTAGTGAAGGTTTCTTTTGGGTCCTGTATGACCTTAGTAAATTACTCAATCTTCTTTCTTCTGCAGTTCTGCCCCAAGCAGTCAGAGCTGCTGCATGGCATAAAGCCAGGAATTGGCCATCATATAGGAATTGCCTTTCTCTATTAGAAGCTAAAGATAAATAGTAACCCAACTGTAAACTCTCCCATATATGATTGTGACCTGCTTTCAATATATGCTGGTACAATAGTAGCATAATGCTTTTGGAAGTAACCAACCAATATCAGGTTAGACTTAAGACCCACCCCACGAGATAGAGTCCAACCAATGCTGCTTGGGTGGCCAATAACCTGAGATTAGATAGTCCAGCGACCTACATGAGAACCAAATATTACTGTTCCACTAAAAGAACAGCAATAAAATAACTCCCAGTGACATTTTATTGTACTCTTAGATGAGTGTCTTGTTTAGCCATCATCACAGAAGCTTTTATCCATAGGAAACTGAAACAGATATGGATACCATGTACCTAAAATTGGAAAATATGCAGAGAAAGTGTTCTTTTAACTTTCAGTCATAAATGAGATGTCTCCCTCAAATACATCTCCACAGGACTCAGGAAATCCTATGGAAGGGGAGGCAGGAAGATTTTAAGATCTAGAAGGCATGAAGGATACCAACAAAACAAGGACACGAAGACACATCAGGAATGACACACATATGAATTCACATAGTCTGGCAGCATTCACAGGGCATGCACATGTCTAAGCCAGATAAGGTCTTAGCACTGAAAGGCAAAGTAAACAGAAGTCCCATTCCCTAATCCAAAGGCTTTCTCCAGGTGATAACCATTACATAGGAAAAAAATCAGTTTTTTTTTTCAATGGAGTCTCATTGGGTATACGGTCCACACTTAAGGGCAGGTCTCATGTCCAGCAGAAGATGACTAACACAACATGAATCCCATAATATTTTTGGTGAATTTTTTGTTTTGTAATGCATTATCTGGGCATTTTCCACTTAAAGAACACTGTGTCCCTATCTGTCTGTCCATCCATCCATCTCTCTGTCTCTCTATCTTCACACATTGATACATACATACATATGTATGCATATATTTATCACCCATTGATACATAAATATATACATATATGTATACACACATATATTAATTTCCAATTTTGTTTATATGGGTTTTCTTTGTGGGTGAAAGTGTGTCTCTATGTCTGTAAATGTTTCTTATACTTTGTCTTTGACTCTTTTGATTCTGTTTTTTTTTCTATTGGGTTTTAAAGATCTTATACTATTATTTTATAATAATATTATTGTTTTGTTTTCCAATTAAAAAGAGAATGAAAGGTATGAATTTGGATAGGTGGGACAGTGAGGGGGGACCTTGGAGGAGTAGGGGAAGGCAAAACCATAATTAGAATATATTGAATAAAAATCTATTTTCAATAACAAAACAATAACATCAAATACTAATAGATTCAATTCTCCAATTAAAACTCACAGATTGACCTGACAGATTAAAAAACAAAGTCCATCTATTTTTGATTACCAAGAGACACATCTTGTTTTTAAAGATATTTACCAGCTTAAAGTAATAGACAAAATTACTTCAAAAAAAGGGACCAAGTAAGAAACAGGCATTGCTAAACTAGTATCTGACAAAAGAGACTTCAAACTAAAACTAATCAGAAGAGATGATGAAAAACACTTCATTCTAATAAAGGGAAGAGTTAACCAGATCTTTTACTACCCAGAAAAAGAATTTCCTTATACTCATTAGAGATATTCCATGCCAAGGATGGTATTGTGATTGTAGATAATAATAGTGGGTATAATTCAGTGACAACACAGTCTGAAAGAGGGTTAGGAATGTTTTAATAATGAGAGAATTGAGTCTCAGAAAGGAGAAGCTAGAATGAAGAAAACTAGAATAATTTTGTTCTCTTTGAAGCTAAGAAACTAGTAAATAGAAATAAATTAGAAATAGTTATTGGTATATGGAGTAGAAGGAGTAATATGGAAGATGTAGGCAGCACTGATGTGTGCACACAGAGTATTTCTAGGCATTATCTATTTGAAAATAAGACAAAAATAAAGAAATGAAAAAATGAACTTACTGATGATAGAGGCTGTCACTGCTTGGATCTTCAGTGATGGAATCATATACAATAGTATGCAGTGGGAAAAATGCAGTAACCACCATATCCCCACCCTTATACACACTGACTCCTGTCTTTGTAGAACAGTGAGAACGGTCAAAGGAGTAGGCAGAGCTGTAATACTGCAGAGCCGGAAACATAAAAAGCAGAGGGAACATCATGGAGTATCTATAAAGTCAAACTGTCTAGAGTTTGAATTTTCAGAGCCAGTAGGTGTATATATATCCCATGTATCTGTGCCTGTTATGTAAATTCAAATTTTATTTGAACCACTCCCATTCCCAAAGCTCCTTCTACTCAGATTTCTAATATTCCCCTGACAGATCCTGAAAAACATTCTTCCTTGGAGGATCACATCTGGGGTCCAACATCCAGGTTTAAAAATAGCACATAATGGAAAATAAGTTTGAGGCTCATGTTCTCCAGTCCCTGGTGCCATGATATCATCCAGTTCCACTGACAACAGGGCTCCCCACTGAGAAAAAGAAGTTCTGGAAAAAGATTGGCCAAGCTGGTGTACAGAGACTTTTGCCTTCTGCTATGGATGAAAATATTGTCATGAGGGATGGGGAATGGGTAGTTATGGATAGTCAGTAGATAGTTATGTTTTTCTATCATACAAAAAGTCTTGGGTTTGGTCCCCAGCACCACATAAACTGAGCATTATTATTAGCATATGGAATCTCAGCACTGAAGATCAAGAGACAGGAGAATCAGAGAGTCAAGGTCATCTTTATATACTTAGGATGGTTAAGGTCTACCTGTACTAGAGATTATGATTCAAAAAGTATTTTTTTTGCAATATGTCCGTAGCATTTATTTTGCCCATTTTTGTGGTTTTCTTATAGGATGTGGTATATCTGGCCCTCATCCCCTCTGAAATAGAAGAAAATCAACAGAAAATATTAGTAAAGTCTTCTACCACTAAGAACATTGAAAACAAAATATATAAACATATATCATTTGTCCTGGAGCAAAGGAAAATATCAGGGAAATGAATAAATTCAGCATCATATTATAGTGGCATATTATGTTATCACATCTTTACTAAATGATGATGTATTTTGTTTGGCTTATAAATTGTGCCATGTTCTAATCCACATAAATTATTAATAATATGAGAAACCACATGGCTAATAAAGCATGAAGTGTACGGAACTTATTTGTTCTTTGCTTTCAATTTCTCCCAACCTATAATGCTTTGAAAACAAAAACTACTAGAGTTTTGTGTGTGTGTGTGTGTGTGTGTGTGTGTTTGTGTGTGGACATTATGTAGAATTAGATATTTTTATTACCACCTCTACACCTTAATTTTTTGATAGTGTTTCTTATTGAAACCAGACCTGCCTAATTTATGTAGACCAAATAGGCAAATGACTTCACAAGGAAGTGCTGGGATTACAAGTGTTTTTTTTTTAAATGAACTAAACTCATGATCATATTATTTTATGGTCAGCTTATTCTACAGAGTGAGTTCTAGGACAGCCAAGCATACACAGAGAAGCCCTGTCAAAAAAAAAAACCCCAAAAATTTAAGAAAAAATTATAAAAATTTAGAAAAACAAAGCCATGCAAAGATGGAAAATACAGAGAGGGGTGAGTGTCTGCCTGCCGGGCAGGCCTGAAGGTCTCTGCAAGGGAGTGCAGGCACCTTCAGCTTGTGCTGCAGGGTCTCCCGTGTCCTACTCGACCCTGCCCTGCTCCCCACATTCACCCTTTTGTCCACGGTGTTCTTGGGCTATCAGGCGTCCCTGTTTCAGTCCTGAGGAGTTCCATCTGGACGGGTGAGTGTGTGCTATCCCAGGGTGGCCTGTCCCAGAAGAGAGCACAACCCTGTCTTCCCCAGTTCCTGCTGCTGGGATGTCTTTGTTACACACGACCCAGCCTCCTCCAAGCCTGCCCTGTAGTCTGCATGGTCCTTGGCTCAGGAACAGTTTCCTGTTCCTACACTAAGGCTACCCACCCAGAGGGGTAAGGGTCTGCCTGGTGGGCAGGCCTGAAGGTCCCAGCAAGGGAGTGCAGGCACCTTCAGCTTGTACTGCAGGGTCTCCTGTGTCCTACTCAACCCTGCCCTGCTCCCCACATTAGCCCTTTTGTCCTCCGTGTCCTTGGGCTACCAGGCATCCCTGTTTCAGTGCTGAGGAGATCCATCCAGACAGGAACAGTTCCTGCTCCTGCACTGAGGAGATTCACCCAGAGAGTCAGTCACAGCAAAGACTGGACCAAGACACCAGGCCTCTCCTGGCTCCATTTGAAGGAAAAGATGGGCAGGCGCCAATGCAAGAATTCCTCCAACAACCTGAAAGGCAACATGACATCACCAGAATCCAGGGATCCCAAAACAAGAAGAATTGAACACCCTACTCCAGAAGAAATAGAAGAAATCGACTTTAAACGGAACTATATGAAAATAATAAGAGGACCTTAAAAAGGAGGTGAAAAACTGCCATAAAGAAATAGCGATGACAAAAAGGTAGAGAAAATGAATAAATCTCTCAAAGATACCCAAGAAAAACAAGAAAAAGCAATCAAACAGGTAAGGGAAACGGTTCAAGACTTGAAAAGTGAAATGGAGGTAATGAAGAAAACACAAACCGAGGGAAGGCTGGATATGGAAAATCTGGGTAAATGAACAGGAACTATAGAGACAAGTATTACCAACAGAATACAAGAGATAGAAGAAAGAATCTCAGACACAGAAGATACTATAGAGGAAATAAACTCACTGATTAAAGAGCAAAACAAATCCAACAAATTCTTAACACAAAACATCCAGGAAATCTGGGACACCGTGAAAAGACCAAACCTAAGAATAAAAGGGGTAGCAGAAGGAGAAGAATTACAGCTCAAAGGCCCAGAAAATATATTCAACAAAATTATAGAAGAAAACTTTCCCAACCTAAAGAAGGATATTCCTATGAAGGTACAAGAAACATACAGAACACCAAATAGACTGGATCAAAAGAAAGCATCCCCATGCCATATAATAATCAAAACACAAAACATACAGAATAAAGAACAGATATTTAGAGCTGTAAAGGAAAAAAGGTCAAATAACATATAAAGGGAAACCTATCAGAATTACACCTGACTTCTCCATGGAAACCATGAAAGCCAGAAAATCTTGGATCGATATGCTACAGACACTAAGAGAACATGGATGCAAGCCCAGACTACTATACTCAGCAAAGCTGGCATTCACCATCAATGGAGAAAACAAGATATTCCAGGATAAAAACAGATTTAAACAATATGTTGCCACGAACCCAGCATTACAGAAAATACTAGGAGGAAAATCACAAACCAAGGAAGCCAATAATACCCATAATAACACAAGCATCTGACAACCCTCTACCAGCACAACTCAAAGAAAGGAAACACACAAACTCTACCACCAAAAACAATAATCGGAGTTAACAACCACTGGTCATTAATATCACTTAATATAAATGGACTCAATTCACCTATAAAAAGGCACAGGTTAAGAGAATGGATACGAAATTAGGATCCGACATTCTGCTGTTTATAAGAAACACACCTCAAACTCAAAGACAGACACTACCTCAGAGTAAAGGGTTGGGAAAAGATTTTCTAATCAAATGGACCAAAGAAACAAGCGGGTGTGGCTATACTAATATCTAACAAGATTGATTTCAAACTAAAATCAATCAGAAGAGATGGAGATGGACACTTGATACTCATAACAGGAACAATTCATCAGGAGAAAGTCTCTATCCTGAATATCTATGCCCCTAATATAAAAGCACCCACATACGTAAAAGAAACATTACTAGAACTCAAAGCACACAGCAAACCCCACACTCTAATAGTAGGAGATTTCACAATGGACAGATCAACCAGACAGAAAATTAACAGAAAAATAAGAGAATTATTGGATGTAATGAACCAAATGGACTTAACAGACATTTATAGAACATTCCACCCAAACAGAAAAGAATATACCTTCTTCTCAGCATCACATGGAACCTTCTCAAATATTGATCACATAATTAGTAACAAAGCATACATCCATAGATACAAAGAAATTGTAGTAACCACCTGTGTTCTATCGGATCACCATGTAATAAAGTTAGAATTCAACAACAAGTCTAATCCCAGAAAGCCTACAAAATCATGGAAATTGAACAGTCAACTACTGAACCACCCCTGGGTCAAGGAAGAAATAAGGAAATTAAAGTCTTCCTTGAATTCAATGAAAATAAAGACACATCATACCAAACCTATGGGACACTATGAAAGCAGTGCTAAGAGGAAAGTTTATAGCACTAAGTGCCCACATAAAGAAAACAGAGAAATCACACATTAGAGACTTAACAGACCACCTGAAATCTCTAGGAAAAAAAGAAGCAGATCACCCAGAAGGATTAGAAGACTGGAAATAATCAAACTGAGGGCTGAAATTAACAAAAATAGAATATCTTGCATATCACCTTAGAACCTTCATCTGGCGATGGATTGAGATAGAGACAGAGACCCAAATAGGGGCACCGGACTGAGCTCTTAAGATCCAAATGAGGAGCAGAAGGAGGGAGAACATGAGCAAGGAAGTCAGGACCACGAGGGGTGCAACTACCCACTGTGACAGTGGAAATGATCTATTGGGAGCTCACCAAGGCCAGCGGGACTGGGACTGAATAAGCATGGGATGAAACCGAACTTTCTAAACATGGCTGACAATGAAGGCTGATGAGAAGCCAAGGACAATGGCACTAGGTTTCGATCCTAATACATGAACTGGCTTTGTGGGAGCCTAGCCTGTTTGGATGCTTACCCTCCTGGGCCTGGATAGAAGTGGGAGGACCTTAGACTTCCCGCAGGGCAGGGAATCTGGACTGCTCTTCATTCTTGAGAGGGAGGGGGAATGGAATGGGGGGGAAGTGGGAGAAGGAAATGGGAGTGGGGGAGGGGACAATGTGTGGGAGGAGGGGGAGGAAAATGGGAAATGGGGAGGAGGCAGAATTTTTTTTCAACAACTAAAAAAAATAAAGAAAAGAATAAAAAAATAAAAAATAAAAATAAAAAAGAAGAGAAACATTTTAATTATATCCCACCCCCCCAAAAAAAGAAAATGGAGAAAGCACACATTAGAGATTTAACAGCACAGCTGAAAGCTCTAGAAAAAAAGAAGCAGATTCACCCAGGAGGAGTAGAAGACTGGAAATAATTAAACTGAGTGCTGAAATCAACAAAATAGAAACACAGAAAACAATCCAAAGAATCAATGAAACCAAAAGCTGGTTCCTGGAGAAAATCAACAAGATTGACAAACCCCTATCCAAACTAATCAAATGGCAGAGAGAGAACATGCAAATAAATAAGATCAGAAATGAAAAGGGGGACATAACCACAAACACAGAAGAAATTCAGAGAATCATTAGATCTTACTACAAAAGCCTGTATGCCACAAAATTGGAAAATGTGAAAGAAATGAACACTTTTTTAGATAAGTACCATATACCAAAATTAAATCAAGACCAGGTGAACAGTTTAAATAGACGTGTGAGTCATGAGGAATTAGAAGCTGTCATCAGAAACCTCCCTACCAAAAAAAGCCCTGGACCAGATGGTTTCAATGTAGAACTTCCAAGAAGACCTAATACCTATACTCCTTAAGGTGTTTCACAAAATAGAAAGAGAAGAGTCATTGCCAAACTCCTTTTATGAAGCTACAGTCACCCTGATACCAAAACCACACAAAGACTTAACCAAGAAAGAGAATTACATACCAATCTCACTAATGAACACTGATGCAAAAATTCTCAATAAAATACTGGCAAACCGAATCCAAGAACACATAAGAAAAATTATTCATTACAATCAAGTAGGCTTCATACCAGACAGGCAGGGCTGGCTCAACATATGAAAGTCTATCAATGTAATCTATCATATAAATAAACTGAAGGAAAAAACCATATGATCATTTCATTAGATGCAGAAAAAGCATTTGACAAAATTCAACCCAGCTTTATGATAAAGGTCTTGGAGAGATTAGGGATACAAGGTTCATTCCTAAATATAATAAAAAGCTATATACAGCAAGCTGACAGCTAACATTAAATAAAATGGAGAGAAACTCAAAGCCATCCACTAAAATAAAAAACAAGATGAGGTTGTTCACTCTCTCCACACCTCTTCAATATAGTCTTGAAGTTCTAGCAATAGCGATAAGACAGCATAAGGAGATCAATGGGATTTGAATTGGAAAGGAAGAAGTCAAACTTTCGTTATTTGCAGATGATATGATAGTGTACATAAGTGACCCCAAAAACTCTACCAAAGACCTCCTACAGCTAATAAACACCTTTAGTAACGAGGCAGGATAAAAGATCAACTTCAAAAGATCAGTTGCCCTCCTATACACAAAGGATAAAGAAGCAGAGAGGGAAATCAGAGAAGCATCACCTTTCACAATAGCCACAAATAGCATTAAGTATCTTGGTGTAACTCTAACCAAGGAAGTGAAAGATCTATTTGAGAAGAACTTCAAGTCTTTGAAGAAAGAAATTGAAGAGGATACCAGAAATGGAAGGATCTCCCTTGCTCTTGGATTGGGAGGATCAACATAGTAAAAATGGCAATTCTACCAAAAGCAATCTATAGATTCAATGCAATCCCCATCAAAATCCCAACAAAATTCTTCACAGACCTTGAGAGAACAATAATCAACTTTATATGAAAAAAAGAAAGACCCAGGATAGCCAAAACAAATCTGTACAATAAAGGTACTTCCGGTGGCATTACCATCCCTGACTTCAGACTCTATTACAGAGCTACAGTAATGAAAACAGCTTGGTATTGGCACAAAAGAGAGATGTTGACCAATGGAATAGAGTAGAAGACCCAGATTTTAGCCCACAAACCTATGAATACCTGATTTTCGACAAAGGAGCTAAAAGTATACAGTGAAAGAAAGAAAGCATCTTCAACAAATGGTGCTGACATATCTGGATGTCAACTTGTAGAAGAATGAAAATAGATCCATATCTATCACCATGCACAAAACTCAAGTCCAAATGGATTAAAGACCTCAATATCAATCTAAACACACTGAATCTGATAGAGGAGAAGCAGGAAGTAGTCTACAACACATGGGCAGAGGAGATCACTTCCTACGTATAACCCCAGTAGCACAGACATTAAGGGCAACGTTGAATAAATGGGACCTCCTGAGAATGAGAAGCTTCTGTAAAGCAAAGGATACTGTCATTAAGACAAAAAGACAACCTACTGACTGGGAAAAGATCTTCACTAACCCTGCAACAGACAAAGGTCTGATTTCCAAAATGTATAAAGAACTCAAGAAACTACACTTTAAAATGCTAATTATAACCCAATTAAAAATAGGGCACTGATCTGAACAGAAAATTCTCAACAGAATAAGTTCAAATGGCCAAAAGACACTAAGGTCATGCTCAACCTCCTTAGCAATCAGGGAAATGCAAATCAAAACAACTTTGAGATATCATCTTACACCTGTCTGAATGGCTAGAATCAAAAACATCAATGATAGCCTTTGCTGGAGAGGATGTGGAGTAAGAGGAACACTCATCCATTGTTGGTGGGAATGCAACTTGTGCAACCACTTTGGAAATCAGTGTGGCAGTTTCTCAGGAAATTTGGGATCAACCTACCCCAGGATCCAGCAATACCACTCTTGGGAATATACCCAAGAGATGCTCTATCATACTACAAAAGCATTTGTTCAACTATGTTCATAGCAGAAGCATTTGTAATACCCAGAACCTGGAAACAACCTAGATGCCCCTCAATGGAAGAATGGATAAAAAAGTGTGAAATATGTATGCATCAGAGTACTACTCAGCGGTAAAAAACAATGACATTTTGATTTTTGCATGCAAATGGAAAGAAATAGAAAACACTATCCTGAGTGAGGTAACCCAGACCCAAAAAGATGAATATGGCATATACTCACTCATAAGTGGATTCTAGCCATAAATAAAGGACATTGAGCCTACTATTCATGATTCTTGGAAACTAAATAAAAAGATAAACCCAAAGAAAAACATATAGTTATCCCCCTGGATATTGGAAGTAGACAAGATTGCCAGGCAAGAATTGGGAGCTTGGGGTGGGATGGGGGTAAGGGGAGATGGGGGGAGAGAAGTGAGAAGGGGAGGATGGGGAGAGCTTGGGGGAATGAGATGGTTGGGATGGAGGAGGGGTGGATATGGGAGCAGGGAAGTATATATCTTAATTAAGGGAGCCATTTTAGGGTTGGCAAGAGACTTGACTCTAAAGGGGTTCCCAGTGTCCAAGGAGATGTCCTCAGCTTGTTCCTTGCGCAGCTGAGGAAAGGACACCTGAACTGGCCCTATCCTATAGCCACACTGATAAATATCTTGCATATCACCATAGAACCTTCATCTGGTGATGGATGGCTATAGAGACAGAGACCCACATTGGAGCACTGGACTGAGCTCCCAAGGTCCAAATGAGGAGCAGAAGGAGGGAGAACATGAACAAGGAAGTCAGGACTGTGAAGGGTGTGCCCACCCACTGAGATAGTGGGGCTGATCTATTGGGAGCTCACCAAGGCCAGCTGGACTGGTACTGATGGAGCATGTGACCAAACTGGACTCTCTGAATGTGGCTGACAATGAGGGCTGATGAGAAGCCAAGGACAATGGCACTGGGTTTTGATTCTACTGTTTACTTAGGCAATATTATATCCTTCTGGAGTTTTTGATGGAGTTCAAGAATAGTTATTATTATAGTTTTCATTAATTATGATTAAATATTAAGTAGATATAAATATTGTAACTGTAATTCTTGCTTGATAACTGTTTTGTTACAGGAAGTACATTGTAAGCAACTTCCAAAACTCTAGAATTTGCAGAGACATCTTGCTACTTTAATAGTCACCCAAAGTTCTTCTGTACCATTGGGACATCCATCTTCAGCCTACAGGTGCATAGTATCCAACAGATTATCATGAGGTCGTGGCCTTCCAGCAAAATTCTGTTATGGTTGACTCTGGTGGTAGCTCCATAGCATCTTGATATGGGAGTGTCATATATCAATCTGTTGATTTCATTGGCTTAGCAATAAAGAAACTGCTAGGCACATTGGATAGGCCCACCCTTAGGTGGGTGGAGTAAACAGAACAGAATGCCGGGAGGAAGAGGAAGTGAGCTCAGACTCCGCAGCTCTCCTCTCCGGAGCAGACACTTCAGAGAGACGCCATGCTACCTGCTCCAGGGAAGATGCACGCTATGAAGCTCCGACCCAGGATGGACATAGGCTAGAATCTTCCCGGTAAGCGCACCTAGGGGCGCTACACAGATGATTAGAAATGGGCTAAATTAATATGTGAGAATTAGCCTAGAACAGGCTAGATAGAAATGGGCCAAAGCAGTGTTTAAATGAATACAGTTTGTGTGTAATTATTTCGGGTAAAGCTAGCCGGGCAGGTGGCTTGGGTTGTTGGGAACGCAGCCCCGCCGTCACCCTTATTACTACAAATGACGCCCAGACATGTGGCTAACTGAGTCCACAGAAAGCCTGAGAAAGCTTGGAAAAGAGTAGAGTAAAGCATGTTTCTTATGGCAATTTCTCGGGTCTACTCTGCTTGCCAGAGGCAAGCAAGCGCCTCATCTAAGAGAGGCTTCCTGACTCAGCTTTAGCTGCAAAGCCTGCAGCTCATTAAGAGGTCCTGCCACGAAACACTTAAATGGTGTTGACGAAAAGCTGAATGCATGCTTTTCGGTTTTAAGCCGTAACAGGAAAAAAAGCTGTGCCGTTTAAAAATGCTGGCTTTCTGGGCTGTCCTGCCAGGGCAAACTCTGACTGTTTGAGGCAGGAGGGCCGGCTACCGAGAGAGGATTTGCGTGTTGTCTGTTGTAGCTTGCTGGCTGGCAGGGACCTTGAAATGCCATAGAGGTGTGGCTATAAACATGGCTGCCTGTATATCCACCATGAGGCTGGAAAGCTAAGGAATGGACTGGATCTAGCTGGCAAAGCCACGCCTTTAGTCCTACTGATATTGCTTGGTAAATTAAAGGCTCTTGTGGTCAGAAAAAGAGAGATATACAGTAAAGAGAGATTCAAAGACAGAGAAAATTTCTGAATGGTTTAAAGTGTGTTAAAAATATATGCAGGCTAAAAGTTAAAATTCTTAAAGTAAACCTCTGTGACTTCAAGGTGTGGTAGCACACGCCTTTAATCCCAGTGCCTAGAAGGCAGAGACGAACAGATCTCTGTGAGTTCAAGGTGTAGTAGTAAACACCTTTAATCCCAATGCCTGGGAGGCAGAGACAGGCGGATTTCTGAGAGTTCAAAGACAGCCTGGTCAAAGATGTATGCTCAAAAAGCAAAAAGTTAACCTAGGAATGTCACATCTTAGATTCTTAAGTGCCTAGTGATTTAAAGGTGCAAATCAAAAGTGCTCCTGGATAGTAAAAAATTGCAGATTCACAATAGGACAGATTCAGACCACTAAATGAGTCACACTGTTGGATGAATGTACGTAGGCTTGGGAGAGAAAAGAAAAAGAATATAGAGAATAAAGTTAATGGTTTAAAAAAAAGAGTAAAGTCTTTAAAGAGACAGAGTACAGATAGTTATAGATATAAATAAAAATAAGCCGCGTAAAGATGAAAAATTCACAGAGAGTCTGGATTATGTACATTGTGTTTTCTTTAAAATTTTTGACTGTAAAGGAGCTAAGTACAGACAGACATTTCATTATATGAGCTGCCAAGTGGAACCAGAACGGATATCATGAGGGTATGATTTCAGAATTTGGGTCTAAGGATATGATGCTTTGGAGAGAGTCTTCTTTTGTTTTCACAGAGGATGAGACTCTATGGATTTCTTCTATTCCGATTTGGAATGATGGACCACGTCCTCCTGAAGGTTTGCTGTGAACTTCTTCAGAAAATTGCTTTGCTCGACTGCCAACTGAGATGAAACTAGCACACAGGTTATACCATGAAAGACCTAATCAACAACGCCCCCATTCAGCAGGAAGCAGTTTGGAGAGAAAAAACTGCACCCATGTTCCCAAATTATTATTTATAAATGTTCTTTTACATTTAAAGGGGGAAATGTTATAGGTATGAATAATTTGCATTGATAGAGATTTAAGGTCAATTTTGTTATATGTATAAATGTTTCTGATGTAACTTTTACTTGATAACTGTTTTGTTATATGTAATTTTGCTATGTTAAGGTTTGTTACGGGAGGTCCTCCCACTCCTCCAGCCTATAGCCACTGAGATACCAGCCCCTTGGGGCGTGATCTCTCTCCCTTTAAAAAAGCGGCCACTTCCCTCTCCTCTCTCTCTTCACTTCCTGCTCTGCCGGTGACTTGACTTCCTTCCTGGTTACGCAGAGGGCTGACAGTGATCTGTAAGTTTTTTCCCCTTTAAATAAATACCACCCTATTAATCATAATTCCAAACTGGTGTGGCATTGTTTATGACTTACGTCTTCAAAGGTTAAAGCCTTCCTTTTTTTGTTTAAACAGAAAAAGGGGAAGTGATGTGGGAGTGTCATATATCAATCTGTTGATTTCATTGGCTAAGCAATAAAGAAACTGCTAGGCCCATTGGATAGGCCCACCCTTAGGTGGGTGGAGTAAACAGAACAGAATGCCGGGAGGAAGAGGAAGTGAGCTCAGACTCCGCAGCTCTCCTCTCTGGAGCAGACACTTCAGAGAGACGCCATGCTACCTGCTCCAGGGAAGATGCACACTATGAAGCTCCGACCCAGGATGGACATAGGCTAGAATCTTCCCGGTAAGCGCACCTAGGGGCGCTACACAGATGATTAGAAATGGGCTAAATTAATATGTGAGAATTAGCCTAGAAGAGGCTAGATAGAAATGGGCCAAAGCAGTGTTTAAATGAATACAGTTTGTGTGTAATTATTTCGGGTAAAGCTAGCCGGGCAGGCGGCTTGGGGTGTTGGGAACGCAGCCCCGCCGTCGCCCCTATTACTACAGCGTCTCTCTCTGCCTTCCTCCTCCCAGCATTCCATTTAGTTTTCCCTTCCTAGCTCTGTTCCCATACACCTCTGCTATAGGCCTAAAGCAGTTCCTTTATTAACTAATGAAAGCAAAACATAGACAGAAGGACCCCCTACACCATTATAGAGATCTATTCCAGTTTGATAGGTACTCTTCAAGTCTCTAAAAAACCTCCAGAATATGGCATTTAAAATGTTTTAACAACACAGGAGTTTTCATGACAATGAAACACATCTGCTCCTGCCAACACAAAATTACTTGAAAAGGAAGATGGGCATTGAAGAGACTTCTTATGGAGCTTTTTAGCCATTTGGGCAAGAAACTAATCTTGTCTGGACTGCTTAATGAACTGGACATGTAGGACCTACAGAAAAATGACTGCTGAACTTGCCTAAAAGTGAGGTGATCCTTTGTGGTTCCTGCTTCATGAAAGAGTCTGCTAGACATTCTACAGGACACAGAAAAATGTCACTGACAAACTGCCAATATTAGTGGAACTGTCTTTGAAAGTTCCTGCTTCATGGAAAAATGTGCTGGATACTATGGGCCTGTAGGCTGAAGATGGATGCTCCAACAATACAGAAGACCTTTAGGTGACTGTCCAGGCAGTGAGATGTTAATTCTAGAATTTTGGAAATTTCTGACAAAGTTTTTGTTGAAGAGAGTGTGAAGTAAAGGAAGTGCTCCCCCATTGCTCTTTGGATTGCAAACTGGTACAACCACTTTGGAAATCAGTATGGTGGTTTCTCAGGAATTTGAGAAACAACATACCTAGTATCCAGCAATACCACCCTAGGGCATATGCCCATAGGATGTTCAATCATACTACAAGCACATTTCTCACCTATTTTCATAACAGTGTAATTTGTGATAGCCAGAACATGGAAACAACCTAGGTGCCCCTCATAGAAGAATGGATGAAGAAAATGTAGTACATTTAGACAATGAAGTACTTACTGCTCAGCAGTAAAAAACAATGACATCTTGAAATTTGCATCCTAACAAATGGAAGTAGAAAAACAATCCTGAGTGAGCTAATCCAGACCCATAAACATGAAGGTGGTATATACTTACATATAAGTTGATATTAGACAAAAAAACCAAAGGATAACCAGCATATAGTCCATGACTCAATAGAACCTAGGTAAAAATAACCCTAAGAGATGCATACATGAATCACCCTGTTATTCGAAGGGTGCTTGTTTTTTCCTGGCTGCCAAGACCATAAAAAAATCACACAGCAACTATATTATTTGCAATACTGTTTGGCTAATAGATTAAGTATAGCGTATTTCTAACTAGCTATTATATCTTAAACTAAAACATCTCCATTAATGTGTGTATTGCCAAGTGGTTGTGGCTTACTGGCAAGGTTCCAGTGTGTCTGTCTTCAGTGGCAGCTACATGGCTTCTCAATGACTCTGCCTTTTTTCTCCCAGAATTCAGTTTAGGTTTCCTGCCTAGCTCTACTCTGCCCTATCACAGGTCAAAGCTGTCTTTATTCATTAACCAATAAAAGCAACACATATACACTAATACCTCCACACCATTTCCCTTTTTCTGTTCAAATAAAAAGGAAGGTTTTAACTTTAACACAGTAAAATTACATATAACAAAACAGTTATCAAGCAAGAATTATAGTTACAATATTTATATCTACTTTATCTTTTATCATAACTAAGGAAACTATAACTATATATTCTTCAACTTTATCAAAGACTCCAGAAGAATATCTTACCTAAGTAAACAGGAAGTGCATTGTATGCTCCTTCCAAAACTCTAGACTTGACAGAGACATCTCCCTGCTCAGACAGTCACCCGAATTTCTTCTGTATCATTGAAGCATCCATCTTTAGCCTACAAGCCCATAGTATCTGGTAGACATTTTCATGAAGCAGAAAATTTCAAAGAGTGTTAAACCCATATTGGCAGTTTGACAGCCATTTTCTTCTCTGTTTTGTAGAATGCCTGGTATACTCTTATCTGAAGAACTGTTTCATTATGTTTTAGGCAACTTGCAAGTCCAGTTCATACAGCATAACAACAAGCAGTTCAGGCAAGACCAGTATATTGCCCAAATGGCTAACAATCTCCATAAGAAGCCTCTTCGATGCCCATTATCCTCTTGACATTGATTGGTGCTGCCAAGAGCAGATGTGTCTCATTGTCATGAAAAGTCCTAAGTTCTTAAACATTTTAAATGTCATATACTGAAAGTCTTTGAAAGATTTAAGAATCTGTATCTATCTGAAATATATTTCTGTACATCTAGGAATCTTAACTAACATGACTACAAGTTTGACTATTATAGATGACTATCTATTAACCTGTATCTCTGAGTAAAATATCAGAAGATTTTATAAAGAACAATCATTGACCATTCAGGTACAAGAACACTGCACAAAAACTGCCAATCTTCCAAAGACACCAACAAATCTGCATGATTTGCTCAATGGCCTTTAACAATAGAGACGCGGATAAGGCAAGATGTTGCTGGGGTTCTAAGATGGCTGGGGAGCCCCTGCTTCCCGGCCAAAGAAAAGATGTGGAGTGGGCTGTTACCTCCTGGGCTAAATGAAAGCGATATTGAGTCAGATTCTGAAGATGAAGCCACACTAGAGAATCCAGAACTTAGAGAATTTAATTTACAGGAAGATGGAAAGACTGACAGCAGTAGCAAGCCAAGGATGTCAGATTTCCCAGCAGGCAAGCCAAAACCGGAAACAGAGGCTGATGCAAATGCATATGAGAAGTGTCCTTCTGGAACTCCCTTGAACATGTGGAACAGATTTCACGAAAGACATTCTGAACAGAAAAATTCAACATCGCGTTTCAGACAGAAAAAAAGAAAACGCTCCAAAAAAGGCAAATCAAAGAATGAAAAAGAATCTCACAGTGAACAGTCCTCGAGTGAAACACAGTGGAAGGAGCTTACTCAGTACTTTGGAGCCAATGATAGATTTGAACCGCCGGTTAAACAGAAAAAAATCTAGAAATCAGGCCTTGAAAAGAGGATAGACCAGGCTGTGGAGGAATGGGATGTTGAGAAGGCTGAAGAGCTCAGCAACCAGCTAGCTACTCGAGAGCTGGTTGTAAAAATTGCCAAAGCAATTGCCTGCCACAAGTTTGTTAAAGCCAAAAAGGAGGCTGAAAACTCACAGGCTGCTCGAAAGAAGAAGAAACTGGCGTGGGGGTTTGAAGCAAAGAAGAGATGGAAAACTAAAAGCAACGTGGGATATATGTAGCCTCGCAGAGTTCTTTAGGACATTCATTGAGAGACTAACTGGCCTGCTTCATTTACCAAAAAAGATTTTCCTCCTTAGGTTTAAAATGTCAGAAAATTGATAAGGGTAGAAAAAGATAAGCCTAAAACTTGGGAGCTGATAATAAATTCTTTTCATTCTTTTTTCTAGAAATTTTGTAAAGGAAATGAGCATTTTTATATTTGTGTAAGAAATTTTAAGCATATGTACAAGATGGGAAGAGTTTTATTTATTTGTATAAACCCACAGTTTAAAATCAATTTTGTGTTTCTTCTGTTAGGTCTAGCATAGCCTCTGAGGTCCTTGTACTTCCATATCTATTCTTAACATGACTGTACTTTTTCTAGAATTGTGTTTTTCAGATTGGCCTTTGTTTATGATAGATTAGTCATAAATATAAAAATTATCAATTGTTACTGACTTTACCAGTGACTTTAATTATTTCAAGAATAATTATTGATTCTTTATGGAGGCAGTAGAATTCATATTTTCTAGTCACATAGTAAAAGCAATTGATTAATTTTTGTGTAATGTCAGTGGACATAATTACAGTAAAATGGTAAAAGTAACACATAGACAGAAGGACATCCTACTCCAGTAAAAAGTGGACATAACATCTCTGGAGAATGATTTCAGCTTTGCCTAGAAAATATCTTTCTAACTATTTCTCAACCATGTCATTCTTTAAATTGTGATTGTTGTTTGAAAAGGAAATGGTCCGATTGTGCTAGACAGATAGTTGTAACTCAGGATATCATAACTCTTGATATCTAACAGCTCATGTGTTGTTACCTCTTCCTCTGCCAATTGAAAGATGAAATGAGTTAATGAGGCTAAAGAGAGAACTAATACCTGGGAGTCATTGTCCTTAGGTATGTGTTTTACAGTCCTAATGGAAATCAGTCGTTTGATAACTGGCAACACTAAATGTGGACACTGTGAAAAATTAGTCATGATTTTAGTTATATTTTTAGATTTAAAGCAGTAACAGTTTCATTAACTTATGGTGATATGTAAGTTTTCTTTATGTAAAGAATTAGTGAATAATTTTTTTGCTCATTAAGAGGCCAGATGTTGCACACACTTAATCCCAGTAATCAGGAGGCAGAGGCAGGTGGATCTCTGTGAGTTTGAGGCCAGCCTGGTCTACAGAGTGAGTTCCAGGACTGCCAACGCTACACAAAGAAACCCTGTCTAAACAACAACAATAATAATAAAAAAACAAATGTCAAAAAAAAAAACCAATAGAGATGCTTCAGGCTTTAGAACAGCTCATAGAAGAGCAGCTAAATGCTCAGCATATTCAAGAATCAACCAGCCCTTGGAATTCTCCTGTGTTTGTTATTAAAAAAATCTGGAAAATGGTGAATGTTAGCAGATCTAAGAGCTGTTAATAAGCTAATGGTCTCTCTACAGTCTGGCATTCCTTTGCCTTCTCTATTGCCTAAAGGATTGTCTCTTATTATTGATTTAAAAGATTGTTTTATAAGACAAAGACAGAAAAATTTGCTTTCATGTTGTCTGCTTATAATAATTCTCAGCCTGTTAACAGATATCAATGGAAGATTCTCACACAGTTAATGTTAAATAGCCCTAACCTGTGCCTATGTTTTGTACATCATCCATTGGAAATGATACACAAACAATTTTGGCAATCTATAGTTTACCGCTATATGAATAACATTTTATTAACTCATTTAAATGTCAATATTTGAAGAATGTCAATGTTTGAAGAAATAAAGAAAGTTTTGCCTTGTTGGGGATTATAGTTTCTCCTAAAAAATACAAAGAGGAAATTATATGGATTATTTGGGCTATAAAATAGATGTACAAAAAAATTAGACCCCAGAAGGTGCAAATTATGAGAAATCAATTGCAGACTCTTAATGACTTTCAACTATTGTTAAAAGCCATTTCCTATGGCCCACTTTTGGGATAAAACCTGATTAATTGATTAATTTAAACAAAACCTTAGATGGTGGCAAGGACTTAAATAGTCCCAGGAAACTCTCAGCTAAAACTGATAGAGAATTGGCTTTGATAGAAGAGAAATTACAGAATGCACATGTGAATCATGTGAATCCAAATCTTAAGTGCCTTCTGGTCACATTCCCCTCCTAACATTTCCCTACAGAAATTTTAATGCAGAGGGAAGATATTATAATAGAAAGGATCCTTTTCACTTCATAAATTATGTAAAAAATTAAAACTTGTGTGGAAAAGTTTTTGAGTTTATTCTAAAAAGAAAATTGAAGCTTTACCAATTAATGGTAATAGAACAAAGAGAAAATGTAGTACCAATCACTAATATTGAAATTGACAAACTATGGGAAGAAAGTGAAGCCTGGCAAAAAACTTGTAGTAATTTTTTGAGAGAGATTAACAGCAGTTATCTGTCAATGTCTAGTGCGTTTGGGTCCCTGAGTAAGGGTCTCGTGCAAATCAGGACACAGGGGATACAGATTGTGAACAACTGCATTACATGCTTTATTTTGTATGGCTTTTTATACAGAATAAAAAACATTACTTCAACTCTTAAACCCCCCTTTACTCATGTACATGATCATGAGAAACTCTTGTCTCACCTTGTAAGAAAATTACCTCAATTAATAACAGTAATAAAAATGAAAAAAGTACATAGAAACAAGGCAAAAAGTATACAGAAGCAAAGCACTCCTTAGTAACTGGTAGAGCATAAAGAACTGAGCTCAAAGGCCACTTCCTCATCCAGGGTACAGATTTTGACAAAACATTTGAGAAGTGGGCAGAGAAAGTTTGCTTTCATCTATGCTTGGTTTGCCAAGCAACCATTTCCCAACTTCATCTCATCTGTCCCAGGAGGAGCCTGCACTCTAAGCCAGTTCTGTGTCTCCACCACTATTCTGAAAACAAGAGAATTCAACTTATAAAGAGAACTAGCTGGATTCATCTCAAGGTTGTGAAGGAAACACCAATAAATGGAGCCCCTGCATTCTATACTTATGGAAATAAATCAGTAAAGGCAGCTTGCAAATCATAAAATTTAAATAAAGTGGATCAAAGCTTTTATGATTCTGTCCAAAAGTCAGAATTATATGCTAGTCTCATGCTACTAGGGGATTTTAAAGAACCTCTCACCAAGGTTACCAGTTCACAGTATGCAGAAAGAGTTGTTTTGCACATTGAAATCACTGAATTTATTTCAGATGATACAGAATTGACTTTATTAATCATTCAGTTACATAATATAATCAGGAATAGGAATCATCCTATACAAAACACACATCCAATCTCATACAGGTTTGCCAAATCTTCTAGCACAAGGTAATGGGAAAATAGATCAATTATTGATTACAAATGTGCTGAAAGACTCAGAATTTCATAAAAACATCATGCCAATAGCAAAGGTTTTAAAAATAAAGACTTTTCTATCACGTGGTACCTAGTCAAGGAAACTATAAGGAAAAATGCTACTTGTTCTTTACACAAGCAAACACCACTAACTGCAGAAAGTAACCCAAAGAATATTCAAAGGAATAAAATCAGACAAATGGATGTGTTACATTTTGTAGAATTTGAAAAACTAAAATCTGTACAACACACCATTGATAGCTATTCAGGTTTTCAATGGACAAAAACTGCTTTGAGTTTGGAAAAGACTGATTCAGTAAACACACATTTACCAGAAGTTATGGGCTTCATGGGTATACCTGTACAATAATGACAGACAAAGCTCCAGCATATGTCTATAAAAAATGAAACGGGTTTTTTGCTTATTATAATAGAAAGCATATCACAGTTATATCACACAATCCTACATGGAAGGCAGTTATAGAAAGATCAAATTGAACCCTGAAGGATATGTTAAATAAATAGAAAGAGATAATAAAGGCCCAAAGAAATATATTGTATAATGCTTTATTAACTTTGAATTTTCTAAATGCAAAAGAGAAAGGAACAACAGCTCTGTAGAACCATTTGATAGTAGAAAAAACTATGGAATTAAATCAACCAATATACTTTTTATTTATTTATTTACTGTGTAATTTTATTTTATTTATTTTTTATTTATTTTTTAAATTTATTTATTATGTACACTGTGTTCAGTCTCTATGCCTGCAGGCCAGAAGAGGGCACCAGATCTCATTACAGATGGATGTGAGCCACCATGTGGTTGCTGGGAATTGAACTCAGGACCCCTGGAAGAGCAGTCAGTGCTCTTAACCTCTGAGCCATCTCTCCAGCCCCTATTTTTTATTTTTTTAAATTTATTTATTTATTAAAGATTTCTGTCTCTTCCCCCCCCACCGCCTCCCATTTCCCTCCTCTTCCCCCAATTAGGTCCCCCCCATCAGCCCGAAGAGCAATCAGGGTTCCCTGCCCTGTGGGAAGTCCAAGGAACCCCCACCTCCATCCAGGTCTAGTAAGTTGAGCATCCAAACTGCCTAGGCTCCCACAAACGCAGTACGTGCAGTAGGATCAGAAACCCATTGCCATTGTTCTTGAGTTCTCAGTAGTCCTCCTTGTCCGCTATATTCAGAGAGTCCAGTTTTTTCCCAGGCTTTTTCAGCCCCAGGCCAGCTGGCCTTGGTGAGTTCCCAATAGAACATCCCCATTGCCTCAGTGTGTGGGTGCACCACTTGCGGTCCTGAGTTCCTTGTTCATGCTCTCTCTCCTTCTGCTCCTGATTTGGACATTGAGATTTATGTCCGGTACTCCAATGTGGGTCTCTGTCTCCTTTCATCGCCTGATGAAGGTTAATATTCAGGAGGATGCCTATATGTTTGTCTTTGGATTCACCTTCTTATTTAGCTTCTCTAGGATAGCAAATTATAAGCTCAATGTCCTTTATTTATGGCTAAAAACCAAATATGAGTGAGTACATCCCATGTTCCTCTTTTTGGGTCTGGCTTACCTGACTCAGGATAGTGTTTTCTATTTCCATCCATTTGTATGCAAAATTCAAGAATTCCTTGTTTTTTACTGCTGAGTAATACTCTAATATGTATATATTCCATACTTTCTTCATCCATTCTTCCATTGAAGGGCATCTAGGTTGTTTCCAGGTTCTGGCTATTACAAACAATGCTGCTATGAACATAGTTGAGCATATACTTTTGTTGTATGATAAGGCCTCTCTTGGGTATATTCCCAAGTGTGGTATTGCTGGGTCCAGGGGTAAGTTGATCCCGAATTTCCTGAGAAACCGCCACACTGCTTTCCAAAGTGGTTGCACAAGTTTGCATTCCCACCAGCAATGGATGAGTGTACCCCTTTCTCCCCAACCTCTCCAGCAAAGGCTATCATTGGTGTTTTTTATTTTAGCCATTCTGACAGGTGTAAGATGGTATCTTAAAGTTGTCTTGATTTGCATTTCCCTGATCGCTAAGGAAGTTGAGCATGACCTTAAGTGTCTTTTGGCCATTTGAACTTCTTCTGTTGAGAAATCTCTGTTCAGCTCAGTGCCCCATTTTATAATTGGGTTGATTAGCCTTTTACGGTCTAGTTTCTTGAGATCTTTATATATTTTGGAGATCAGACCTTTGTCAGTTGCGGGGTTGGTGAAGATCTTCTCCCAGTCAGTGGGTTGCCTTTGTGTCTTAGTGACAGTGTCCTTTGCTTTACAGAAGCTTCTCATTCTCAGGAGGTCCCATTTATTCAATGAGGTCCTTAATGTCTGTGCTGCTGGGGTCATACGTAGGAAATGGTCTCCTGTGCCCATGTGTTGTAGAGTACTTCCCACTTTCTCTTCTATCAGGTTCAGTGTGTTCGGACTGATATTGAGTTCTTTAATCCATTTGGACTTGAGTTTTGTGCATGGTGATAGATATGGATCTATTTTCATTCTTCTACAGGTTGACATCCAGTTTTGCCAGCACATTTGTTGAAGATGCCCTCTTTTTTCCATTGTATACTTTTAGCTCCTTTATCGAAAATCAGGTGTTCATAGGTTTGTGGGTTAATGTCAGGGTTTTCTATTCGATTCTATTGTTCAACTTCTCTGTTTTTATGCCAATATCAAGCTGTTTTCAATACAGTAGCTCTGTAGTAGAGTTTGAAGTCAGGGATGGTAATGCATCCAGACAATCCTTTGTTGTATAAGATTGTTTTGGCTATCCTGGGTTTTTTGTTTTTCCATATAAAGTTGATTATTGTCTTCTCCAGATCTGTCAAGAATTTTGA
Organism: Microtus pennsylvanicus; assembly: GCF_037038515.1. Lineage (NCBI taxonomy): Eukaryota > Metazoa > Chordata > Mammalia > Rodentia > Cricetidae > Microtus > Microtus pennsylvanicus. The sequence continues at coordinate 80,863,284 of NC_134579.1, read as the reverse complement.
AGGGATTTTGATGGAGATTGCATTGAATCTATAGATTGCTTTTGGTAAAATTGCCATTTTTACTATGTTGATCCTCCCAATCCAAGAGCAAGGGAGATCCTTCCATTTTCTGGTGTCCTCTTCAATTTCTCTCTTCAAAGACTTAAAGTTCTTGTCAAATAGATCTTTCACATCCTTGGTCAGAGTTACCCCAAGATATTTTATGTTATTTGTGGCTATCGTGAAAGGTGATGCTTCTCTGATTTCCCTCTCTGTTTCCTTATCCTTAGTGTATAGGAAGGCCATTGATTTTTTGGAGTTGATCTTGTATCCTGCCACATTACTAAAGGTGTTTATCAGTTGTAGGAGTTCTTTGGTAGAATTTTTGGGGTCACTTATGTATACTATCATATCATCTGCAAATAACGAAAGCTTAACTTCTTCCTTTCAAATACGAATCCCCTTGATCTCCTTATGTTGTCTTATTGCTATTGCTAGAACTTCAAGCACTATATTGAAGAGGTATGGAGAGAGTGGACATCCTTGTCGTGTTTCTGATTTTAGTGGGATGGCTTTGAGTTTTTCTCCGTTTAATCTAATGTTAGCTGTTGGCTTGCTGTAAATAGCTTTTATTATATTTAGGTAGGACCCTTGTATCCCTATTCTCTCCAGGACCTTTATCATAAAGGGGTGTTGAATTTTGTCGAATGCTTTTTCAGCATCTAATGAAATGATCATATGGTTTTTTTCTTTCAGTTTATTTATACGGTGGATTACATTGATAGATTTGCGTATGTTGAACCAGCCCTGCATCTCTGGGATGAAGCCTACTTGTTCATGATGGATAATTTTTCTAATGTGTTCTTGGATTCAGTTTGCCAGTATTTTGTTGAGGATTTTTTGGTTGATATTCATGAGTGAGATAGGTCTGTAATTCTCTTTCTTGGTTAAGTCTTTGTGTGGTTTTGGTATCAGGGTAACTGTAGCTTCATAAAAGGAATTTGGCAATGACTCTTCTGTTTCTATATTGTGAAATACATTAAGGAGTATAGGTATTAGTTCTTCTTGGAAGTTCTGTTAGAATTCTGCATTGAAACCATCTGGTCCTGGGCTTTTTTTGGTAGGGAGGTTTTTGATAACAGCTTCTAATTCTTCGCGACTAACAGGTATATTTAGATTGTCACCTGGTCCTGGTTTAACTTTGGTATATGGTATTTATCTAAAAAAGTGTCCATTTCTTTTACATTCTCCAATGTTGTGGCATACAGGCTTTTGTAGTAAGATCTAATGATTCTCTGAATTTCCTCTGTGTCTGTGGTATGTCCCCCTTTTCATTTCTGATCTTATTTATTTGTGTGTTCTCTCTCTGTCGTTTGATTAGTTTGGATAGGGGTTTATCAATCTTGTTGATTTTCTCCAGGAACCAGCTTTTGGTTTCATTGATTCTTTGTATTGTTTTCTGTGTTTCTATTTTGTTGATTTCAGCCCTCAGTTTGATTATTTCCAGTCTTCTACTCCTCCTAGGTGAGTCTGCTTCTTTTTTTTTCTAGAGCTTTCAGGTGGGCTGTTAAGTCTCCAATGTGTGCTTTCTCTGTTTTCTTTAGGTGGGCACTTAGTGCTATGAACTTTCCTCTTAGGACTGCTTCCATAGTGTCCCATAAGTTTGAGTATGTTGTTTCTTTATTTTCATTGAATTCAAGGAAGACTTTAATTTCTTTCTTTATTTCTACCTTGATCCAGGTGTGGTTCAGTAGTTGGCTGTTCAGTTTCCATGAGTTTGTAGGCTTTCTGGGGGTAGCATTGTTGTTGAATTCTAACTTTAATCCATGGTTATCTGATAAGACACAGGAGGTTACGAATATTTTTTTTGTAATTGTGGAAGTTTGCTTTGTTACCGAGTATGTGGTCAATTTTCGAGAAGGTTCCATGAGCTGCAGAAAGAAGGTATATTCTTTCCTATTTGGGTGGAATATTCTATAGATGTCTGTTCAGTCCAATTGATTCATTGCCTCCATTAATTCTCTCATTTCTCTATCAGACAGAAATCATGTTTCTGTCTGATTTACCTGTCTATTGGTGAGAGAGGAGTGTTGAAGTCTCTTACTATTAGTGTGTGCGGTTTGATAGCAGCCTTGAGTTTTAGTAATGTTTCTTTTATGTACGTGGGTGCTTTTATATTAGGGGCATAGATATTCAGGGTTGAGACTTCACCCTGATTAATTGTTTCTGTTATGAGTATAAAATGTCCCTCTCCATCTCTTCTGATTAATTTAAGTTTGAAGTCAACTTTGTTAGAAATTAGTATGGCCACACCTGCTTGTTTCTTAGGTCCATTTGCTTGATAAACCTTTTCCCATCCCTTTACTCTGAGTAGGTGCCCGTCTTTGTGGTTGAGGTGTGTTTCCTGTAAACAGCAGAATGTTGGATCCTGTTTTCGTATCCAATCTCTTAGCCTGTGCCTTTTTATAGGTGAGTTGAGTCCATTGACATTAAGTGATATTAATGACCAGTGGTTGTTAACTCCAGTCACTTTTTTAGTAGTAGAGTTTGTGTGTTTCCCTTCTTTGAGTTGTGTTGGTGAGGAGTCTCTATATGTATGAGTTATTGTGGTCATTGTTGGACTCCTTGGTTTGTGATTTTCTTTCTATTACTTTCTGTAAGGCTGGATTTGTGACTATGTATTGTTTCAATTTGTTTTTATCCTGGAAAATTTTATTTTCTCCATTTATAGTGAACGAAAGCTTGGCTGGGTATAGTAGTCTGGGCTTGCATTGATGGTGAGAGAGTGCTTTTTAGAGAGACTCCTACTTCATGGCTGCATTCAGGATCCTGTGCCGGGTTTCTGTGTTCTGTCTCTACACCGGCGCTTCTGCCACCTACTTGTTTTTTCAGAACTAGAGTTGGGAGTGGCCACTCACAAACACTGTTTTCAGCAGCTCTGTGCCTTGTAGACTTGTCTACAAGCTAATTCTATGGAGGCATTTTCTCGATTAAGATTTCTTTTTCCTGGATGATATTGACATAAAACCTTGCTGGTACAGATGGTTTCGCTAGTCTATTTAATAGGGATGCTTCCTGCTTTATCCTATGAATAATATGTATATTACATATACATACATATGCATCAGTGTGCACATATGCATATATATACATGTTAGGTTTAAATTAAATTTACACACATTTTATGGGAAATCCAGAATTAAGAAGGTTCAATTCATCTGCCTTACCCATCTCCTGAGAGTCGTGGTGTTTCATCCTGAGATCAGCAATCTTTGCTTGTTTCTTTCAACAGTAAATGCGAATTGGTGTGTCATATTTTGATTTACCTAGCATATTAAAAGATACTTAACTTTCTTTTCTTTATGACAAACCTATAGGTGACTTCTATGAAATTGCCTTTAACCCATTGCTCACAGGTCATGGCCATATTATTCTAAATTACAAGATGCTTCAGTGTTGAGAGCAGAACACAAAGTGAACTTTAAAATTCAGATACTCAGCACACAATGCCTTTAGATGAACGTGCATACTGTTTACAAGGATCAGTTATTAGACCCTGCAGGTGTAGATAAATTTCCAAGAGGAACCATAAGATGATTGCTTGGTAGCTGCTGCCTCTGCTCCATGGTAACCATCATCTTTTCTTGCCCAGTTTCAGCAACAACACAATGTGAACATTATAGACGATGTCATTTGAGGGTCCAGCGGTTCAAGCCTTTCCAACACCATTTACAGAAAGATGCATGGTTGAAAGAGGTGAGTGAAGATTTTGGAATGACAAAGAAACGTTATATTTGTTCTTTATGTAGTTATAATTATTTTATCTCAGCTTAGTGGAGGCTTGTAATGTGTTATCTGACTGTGCCTATGCATAATCATTTATAATTAGTTTTCCATTTTGTTTGCTCTAAAAATTAATCAGAATAATTTTAGAAAATAATTTGCCTTGAATCCTAGCAGCTGCCATTTTTTCAGCAACATTGTCCAAGGCACTTAGACATTTGAAAAATACTGCTAAAACATGAGGGGCATCATCTTTACTTACTGAGGCCTGAGGTGTTTCAAAGGCAATAGAAGGGATGGCTGTATTAAGTGGAACCTTAGGAAAGGCTTCTAGGAAATCATTTTGATATGTACTCATGACAGTCATAAATTGCACATATGACGATGAGTTTTGGATCTCAGCATAACACTTGATACACTTAATCTGACAGAAGAGAAAGTAGGTAATACAGTTGTTCTTTTGATGATGCAATTGTCTTTGAGTCATGACTACTCCTGCAAGCAACCCCTTACATGTATGCTTGTAAGTAAACACAATGAAATTTATTGGTTCACCATTTTGGATTTTGGAGTAATCAATCAGTTTATGGTTGGATTTAAAGCCCGATCTACAAAATAGAGTTGTTGTGTAACATTATTGCTAAGGAGACAGGAACAACTGTCTAATCACTCTAGATAATAAACCAATGACCCAAAGCATGGGTGACAACTCACAAAAGCTGGGAACCTCATGTGTAGAAAAGTGTTCTTTCCAGGCTGTTTGGGTAGCTCCACTTTCTTTCAGGAAGATCACCTTTTCTGAGTGTGTGTTTCAGCAGTCCTTACTGCTTCTACAGCCTGGGGGAGGGAGGGGCCTGGAGAGTTTGGCCAGTTTTAGAAAGTTCCTGAGGCTATTTTGAGATATTTACTTCCCGATCTTCAGTTTGCTAGCAAGAAGGAATGCTTCAGCTTCCCTTAGAATATTCTGGTGTTTCTCCTCTCTGTAAAAATCCTGACTTAACTGTCTCAGTGGGTGGGTGCACCCCTCGTGGTCCCGACTTCTTTGCTCATGTTCTCCCTCCTTCTGCTCCTCCTTGGGACCTTGGGAGCTCTATCCAGTGTTCCAGTGTGGGTCTCTGTCTCTATCTCCATCCATCGCCAGATGAAAGTTCTAGGATGATATGCATGATATTCGTCAGTATTGCTCTAGGATAGGGTCATTTCAGGTTCGCTATCCTCAGCTGCCCAAGGAACTAACTGGGGGCCTCAGCTTGGGCACCTGGGAGCCCCTCTAGGGTCAAGTCTCCTGCCCATCCTAAAGTGGGTCCTTTAACTAAGAAATGGGGTTCCGTGCTCCCCTATCCAACCTTCCTTTATCCCGATCCTCCTGTTTCCCCAAGTCCCCCCTCCTTTCCTTCTACCTTTTCTCTCCCCATCTCCCCTTACCCCCATCCCACCCCACCCCCAACATCCCACTTTTCTCCCCGGCAATTTTGTCTACTTCCCTTATCCAAGAGGATAACTATATGTTTTTCTTGGGTTCACCTTCTTACTTAGCTTCTTTAGATTCGCCTATTGTAGGCTCCGTGACCCCTATTTATGGCTAGAAACCAATTATGAGTGAGTACATCCCATGTTCATCTTTTTGGGTCTGGGATACCTCACTCAGGATAGTGGGAGCTCACCAAGGCCAGCTGGACTGTTACCAAAAAAAGCATGGGATAAAACTGGTCTCTCTGAACATGACGAACAATGAGGGCTGATGAGACGCCAAGGACAATGGCACGCGGTTTTGATCCAACGCAATGTACTGGCTTGGTGGGAGCCTAGCCAGTTTGGATGTTCACCTTCCTAGATATGGACGGAGGGGGGAGGACCTAGGACTTACTACAGGGCAGGGAACCCTGACTGCTCTTTGGACTGGAGAGGGAGGGGGAGAAAAGTGGGGGGAAAGGGAGAGGGGTGGGAGGAGGGGGAGAAGAATGGGAGGAGGGGGAGGGAAATGGGAGGCTGGGAGGAGGTGGAAATTTGTTTTTTTTCTTTCTTTTCTTTATTCTCCTTTTATCAATAAAAAAAAGAAAAGAAAAAAAAATCCTGACTTAAAATATCCAGTTGTTTCATCCAGTGTTTTAAGGAGCTTCCCTCAAAGATGGAAACTTTTAATCTCTGAGGAAACTGTGATTGGGCAGAAACTCACACCCGACACCATTTCAGGCTGGATAGTTCATGGGGCTCTACTGCTGTTATTCTGATAAATGCTATACTGCTAGTATTAAACAGATTTTCTGTTGACTTGTTATTATACCCGTGGGTTAATGCATCTCTCAACTGTTCTATATGCAGTATACGGTGATTAACACAGAGACTCGCACAAGAGGTCAGTCTTGAGAGTGAGGGAATAAGAAATTCTCATCCCTAAAAAGGTACATTTGTATCACACACTCCTCTCCATGCATGCAGGGGTCCCTATGGGAGAGGAGGCAGCTAGAGTGTAGTAGCCAGATGTAGTGGACGTTTAAATGGAAACAGTGTCGTCTGCACACAGTCAGGAGACAACACATTTTAAATTCAAAGTTATAAATTATGACAGCAGACACATCACCTGTTCAAATTTAAACCAAACAAATCCCAGAATGGAGAGGGGAGGTGGGCAGAAAGGACCATCCCCAGCACAGGGGTTTAGGGCAACTGATAGCTGTGGAGAAAGGAAGAGTCAGTTTTCTTAGGAGTGTAGTCACAAACGTTCAATAGTATATGGACAGTACAAATTGGACTTGATGTGGAAGCTGTAGAGATGGCTCAGCAGTTGAGAGCACTGACTGCTCTTTCTCAGGACCTGGGTTCAAATGCCAGCACACACATAGAGACTCACAGTCACCTGTAACTCCAGTTACAGAGGATCCAGTATCCTCTTCTAGATTCTGTGGGCACCAGGCACACAAGTGGTACACAGAAATAAATGCAGGCAAATTATTCATATCTATAAATTAAATAAAATTTAAATTGGACTTTATGTGCTTAAAAGATGACACAAAGTTGGGTGCGTAGGGAAGATGGGTGGATTAAGGAGGATTTGTAGGGGGAGAATATGATCAAAACACATTGTAGAAAATTGTATAAAACTGTAATTATCTCAAAAAAATCTTAATGTAAGCACAGATTGTGCTTTTGCTTCCTAGCCACCCTGACCTGAATAATCACACAAAAACTATATTAATTACAATACTGTTTGGCTAGTAGCATATTCCTAGTTAGGTCTTACATCTCAAATTAACCAATTTCTATTAATCTATGTATAATCATGAGGCTGTGACCTGCCAGGGAGATTCTAGCATCTTTCTTCTTCGGCCGCTACATGGTGTCTCTGCCTACTCTCTCTCTATATTCAGTTTAGTTTTCCTTCCTAGCTCTATTCTGTCCTGCCATAGGCCAAAGCAGCTTCTTTATTAACCAATGGTAATAAAAGACATTCACAGCATACAGAGGGGAAACCCACATCATCTCCCCATATTGTCTAAATAAAAAGGAAGGTTTCAACTTTAACATACTAAAATTACATATAACAAAACAGGTATCAAGCAAGGCTTGCAGTTTCAATACTTTTGGTGAGTCTAAAGATTTATATCTAATTTATCTTTTATTGTAGCTAAGGAAAACTATTTGTCTTCAACTCCATCAGAGACCCTAGAAAGATATTACCTAATTAAACAGTCACCCAAAGCTGTTCTGTAACTTTGGGGCATCCATCTTCAGCCTATAGGCCCATAGTACCTGACAGACTTTTTCATGAAGCAAGAAATTTGAAAGAATGTTTTGCATATATTGGCAGTTTGTCAGTCACTTTCTTCTGTGTTCTACAGAATGTCTGGCAGATTGTTTCATGAAGCAGGGACCCTAAAGTACTGTCTCACCTTCTTTAGGCAAGTTCAGCAGTCATTTTTCTGTGGGCCCTGCATGTCCAGTTTATACATCATACCATCAAGCAGTTCAGGCAAGAGCAGGTTCTTGCCCAAAAGTCTAGCAAACTCCATAAGGAGCTTCTTCAATGCCTATCATTCTCTCGAAGTAATTTGTGCTGCCAGAAGCAGGCATGTCTAGTTGTCAAGTAAAGTTCCTAAAACCTTTTAAATGCCATATTCTGTAGGTCTTTAAGCTATTGAAGTTTATCTAACCAAAATGTACCTCTGTATATCTAGAAAACCTAACTAATATGGCTACAGGTTTGACTATTATAATTATCTATTAATCTTTAATTTTAAATTATACAGTTTAAAATGACCTGCACAAACACAATACCTTAAACTAGAGCAGAAATTCCTATACACAGTGTAACAAAATTGACCCTAAATTTGTATCAACAGACCAAGATCCATACCAACGCAAAGTATTCATCTCTATATCATTTATAATCATTTATAATCAAACTTTTGTAATAAAACAGTTATTTATTCTAGAGACTAGCTCAATTCAGGAAATATCCAGGCCAGCTTAATGATAAACAATTATATTTTTAATTGTTATAAGGGGAAACTCACGCCACAAGAATGGAAAGTCCGAGTTCAGCTGTGTCCAGTGGGAATCACCCAGAAAGAGCACACACCTGGTCCAATCCAATTTTTCTTCCTGGGTTCCAGGTAGGCATGCCTTAATTAGGCTCCACTTCTTAAAGGTGATTGGTTAAGAGAGCTTTCCCCATCATTTTATAAACATCATTTTGGGAATTTGGGCATAGTTTTCTCTAAAGTGTTTCCTGCTATTTGTTGGGCAAAGTATTTTTAGGGTTCCAGACACCTTTCAGGGGCTCTTGTTCCATTAAACCACATTATCCTGGAAGGAATTCACAGGTTCCCATCTTCTGTGGAAACAAAAGCAAACCCTCTTTTCCAAAGTAGCATGTCCTTGGACTCACATTTTGCAGTCAAGACACCTTTATGTCGGCTTAACTCAGCAGCCCTCACAATCACATGTCTCTCTGCAGTTAGCCCATTAACAGTAAAAAGTTAAAAGAAAACACAATTATATACATAATCCAGACTCTTTATGTATTTTCCTTCTTTCTGGGACTTTTTTATTCTATCACTCCTTAATATATATTTCATTATCTTTACTCTTTTAATTTATGACTTTTCTTCTCACTCTCCTAAATCCATGTACATTTATCTAACACTGTGACCCATTCAGAGATCTTATTCATCTAAATCATATTGTATATCTGCAGTCATTTTCTGATCACTGTTGTAAACTGTTGAGCAGGCATGGCTAGGAGCAGAGCGGCCTCTTCGGCTGCTGTTTTACCCTTCTCAGCTTTTCAACATGACAGATGTTCACTGCCAGCTCTGGGAGGCATGCTTACCACCCCAACTCTGGGAAGCAGTTGGCCCATGCCACCACCAAATAACTTTCATCATGCTGCCCACAAACCCCATTCAATCAGACCTCCCAAAAGAACCAGAACATTTGTGCTATGAGCATGGACCATGAAGTAGTTTCTTAAAGAAGCCATGCAATTTTTGCTCCTAAGGCTGAGTCTGGAAGCCTTCTCTTAAAGGAGTCATGCCTCTGTTCACTGCCAGCAGACAGAGCCAATCTGAAAAACAATGCAACTACCAACAAGCTCCAATTGACTTCTGTTTTTGTAGGTCTAGATGCCCTTTTGAAAAAGCTTTCTTTAATGTTGATGTACATTCCTGAACTGGGTGCCATTTTGTAAGTGGAGTTTTCACTTTTGTTTCTCGGCCACCCTGACCGACTCACACAATAACTATATTAATTACAACATTGTTTGGCCAATGACTTAGATATATTCCTAGCTAGCTCTTACATCTGAAATGAACCTATTTCTTTTGATCTATGTATACTACAAGGCTGTAGCCTACCAGTAAGATTCTGGAGTCTTTCTCCTTTGGCAGCTACATGCCATCTCTTTGACACCTCCTACTCTCTCTATGTATTCAGTTTAGTTTTCCAACCTGTCTCTGTTCTGCCTGACATAGGCTAAGCAGCTTCTTTATCAACCAATGGAAACAAAACATATCGTAGCATATGTAGGGGATTCCCACATCATCTTAATTGTAGCATTGTGTCTTTTTTTTAACCTTTCTTTCTCTCCCCACATTTCTTTCTAGATACAGAATGAAGATGAATAAGATATACACTCATGTCATCATTAAGAACATTTATTATTTTCAAATTTGCATCGGAATTTCAGCCAGCACCTTCCTTCTTTTGCTGCATGTCTTCATGGTCCTTCAAGACTGCAGACTTAAGCCCACGGAGCTGATCACATGTCACTTGGCCCTTGTTCATATTGTGATGCTGCTCACTGCACTAGACTTTTGGCCTCCAAACATGTTTGAGTCACTGAATTTACAGAATGACTTCAAATACAAGGCATTGTTTTACCTGAGCAGGGTGATGAGGGGCCTCTCCATCTGTATCACCTGCTTCCTGAGTGTGCTACCATCATCAGCCCAAGCACTGACTGGGTGGTTAAAACCAAACACACACTTACAAATTACATCATGTATATTTTCTTGTTTTTCTGGTTCCTCAACTTGTCTTTTAGTAGAAATGTCATCTTGGTCACTGTAGCTTATTCCAACACAAGCCAGACAAATCTACTTGTGGTCAATGAATACTGCTCGATGTCTCCAAGTACCCACATCAGGAGGGGACTGTTTTTCATTTTGACATTTTCCAGGGATGTCTTTTTTGTGGGTCTCATGATGTTCTCTAGTGCATACATGGTGTTTCTGTTGTTCTGGCATCGTAGGCGATCACTGCATCTCCACAGAAGCAGCCTCTCTGTAAGACACTCCCCAGAGAAAAGAGCCACCTGGACTATCCTGGCTCTGGTGAGTGTCTTTGTGGTCACATACTGGATGAACCTCATCATTTCATCTTATTCAACATTGCACTGGAGGTATGACACTGTCCTTCTGAGTCTTCAGAAACTTGTACTCAATGCCTATGCTACTGTGTGTCCAGTGATACAAATGACTTTCCAGAAGAGAATACATGATATTGTACAATTTAAGTACTGTAAATACAGTTACTTTATAACACGGTAATACTGGTTTTTTTTTCCTTGAAAATAGATTACCAAACAGTCAGTTAACTAATTAAGAAACACAAAATTCACTTCTCTGGTTTAAATAAGTGTATGGAAGTCATTTTAATAGACATAAATTTTAAGATGATACCATCAACTACTACATAATTATTTTAGTTTAATGCTCAGCATAATCGATTTTTTCTTTTTTCTTTTAAATTTTGATTTATATCAATACCAGTCACAGTTCTAGCTTCCTTCTTCCCTCCCTCCCAATACCCTTACCTTTCTCTGACCCACCCCTATTCACTCCTCAGAAAGAGTAAGGCCTCCTATAGGGAGTCAGCAATGCCTAGCACATCAAGTTGAGTCAGGACAAAAACCCTCACTCTTGTATCAAGGCTGAGCAAGGCATCCTACCATAGAGAATTAGCTCCAAAGAGCTAGCTCATATACCAGGGTTAGATTCATGTTCTACTGCCAGAGACCCCTCAAACAGACAAAGACAGACAACTGTTGCCCATATGCACAGGGCCTAGTTTCATCCCATGCAGGCTCCCCATGTCTGTCTAGTCTGTGAGCTCTCATGAGCTCAGGTCAGCTGTCTCTATGGAGTTCCCCATCGTGAACTTGACCTCACCTTGTTCATATAATCCCTCCTCTCTTTCTTTGACTGGACTGCCAGTGCTTGGCTGTGGATCTCTGCATTTGCTTCCATCAGTTACTCCATGAGGGTTCTATGATGACAGTTGGGTATTCGCCAATCTGATTACAGGGAAAGGCCAGTTCCCCCTCTCCTCTATTGCGAGGAGTCTCAGCTGGGGTCATCCTGTGGGTTCCTCGGAATTTCCCTAGCAGCAGGTTTCTCCCTGACTCCATAGTGGCTCCTCCATCAAGGCATCTTCCCTGTTCTCCCTCTTCATCCCTTCCCCACTCAACTACCCCTTTACCTCATGTTCTCATGCCCATCACCTCCCTTCTACCGCCTCCACCTCCAGTTTACCCAGGAGATGTCATCTATTCCCCTTCCCAGGGTGATCCATGCATCTCTCTTAGGGCCCTGCTTGTTACCTAGCTTCTCTTGAGCTGTAAATTGTTCTTTTTATTGGCTGCTTTACATGTAGCAGGATCCACTTATGAGTGAGCTCATATTGTTTTTTTTTTGGATTTTTTTTCATTCATTCATTCATTTATTTATTTATTTATTTATTTATTTATGATTTCTGCCTCCTCCCTGCCACTGCCTCCCATTTCCCTCCCCCTTCCCCCAGTCAAGACCCCCTCCCTCGTCAGCCCGAAGAGCAATCAGGGTTCCCTGCCCTGTGGGAAGTCCAAGGACCACTCACCTCCATCCAGGCCTAGTAAGGTGAGCATCCAAACTGCCTAGGCTCCCACAAAGCCATTACGTGTGAGCTCATATTGTATTTGCCTTTCTGGGTCTAGGTTACCTTACACAAGATGATTTTTTCTAGTTTTTTCCATTTGCCTGCAAATTTCAAGATGCCATTGCTTTTACATCTGAATAATACTCCATTGTTAAATGTACCATGTTTTCTTTATATATTGTTTGGTTGAGGGGCATCTAGATTGTTTCCAGGTTCTGGCTATTATGAATAATATTGCTGTGAACACAGTTGAGCAAGTGTCTATGTAGTATAATTGATCATCCTTTGGGTATATGTCCAAGAGTGGTAATGCTGGGTCTTGAGGTAGGCTGATTCCCAATTTTCTGAGAGACTTCCATAATGATAAATCCTGGACCCACTACCAGGGGCCCCAAACGGGTCAAGCCATATAAGTGTCACACACTTTCAGAGGGCCTACTTTCATCCCATGAAGGCTCCCCATCTGTCAATCTAGTGCCCATGATCTCCCACTAGCTTGAGTCAACTGTCTCTGTGGTTTTTCCAATCATGATCTTGATCCCCCCTTGCTCACATGATCCCTCCTCCCTCTCTTCAGCTAAGCTCCAGGAGCTCAGCACAGTGCTTGGCTCTGGATCACTACATCGGCTTCGATCAGTTACTGGATATAGGTTCTATGGTGACAATTAGGGTAGTCACTAATCTGATTATAGGGAAATGTCAGTTCAGGCACCCTCTCCACTATTGCTAGGAGTCTTAGCTGGGGTCCTTGTAGATTCTTGGGAATTTCCCTAGCACCTGGTTTCTCCCTAACCCCGTCATGTCTCCTTCTATCAATATATCTCTTTAATTGCTCTCCCTCTCTGTCTCTTCCCCAACTTGGCCATCTGGAGCCCTCGTGTTCCTATCCCCCATCACTTCTCTTCTACTCCCTTCCTCAGTTTACCCTGGAGATCTTAACTGTTTCCCTTCATGTATGTTCCTATTAAGGTCCCCCTCTTTACCTACCTTTGCTGGGGTTGTGGATTGTAACCTGACTATTCTGTGCTTTACATCTATATCCACTTATAAATAAGGTCATGCTGAGTTTGTCTTTCTGGATCTGGGTTACCTCACTCAGGATTGTTTCTTCTAGTTTCATCCATTTGGCACAAATTTTAAGATGTCATTGTTTTCCTTTTTACTTCTGAGAAATACTCCATTGTGTAAAGGTATTACATTTTCTTTATCCATTCTTTGAGGGGCATCTGGGTTGTTTCCATGTTTTGGTTATTATGAATAATGCTGATTCTGGTTCCATCAGTTACTTCATGATGGGTCTTGTTGACAGTTGTGGTATTCACCAATCTGATTACAAGGGAAGGCCAGTTGAGGTGCCCTCTCCACTATTGCTAGGAGTCTTGGCTGGGATCATCCTATGGATTCCTGGGAATTTCCCTATCAGCATGTTTCTCCCTAAACCCACAATGTCTCTTTATACCAAGATATCTCTTTTGTTTCTCTCCCACTCTGTCCGTTCCCCAACTTGACCATCCCATTCCCTCATGTTCTCATGCCCCATCCTTTCTCCTTTACCACTCCCCTTGCCTCCAGGAGATCTCATCTTCCCAGGGTGATCCCTCGTAGGGTCCTCCTTGTCACCTAGCTTCTCTGGAGCTTTGGATTGTAGTCTGGTTCTCCTTTACTTTTTATCTAGTATCCTATTATGAGTGAGTAATACTGTGTTCGTCGTTCTGAGCCTGGGTTACCTCAGTCAGGTTTTTTTCCTAGTTCCATTCATTTGCCATCCTGTGATTGACAGCATCAGATGCAGAGATTCACGACCAAACACCAGGCTGAGCTCTGGGAATCCAGTCCAGAGAGGGAGGAAGGAATATATGAGAAAGGATGTCAGGATCATAGAGAGAAAATCTACAGAGACAGCTGAACTGAGATTTTTGGAACATGTGAGCTCTAGACTGACAGCAGTGGAGCCTCCAAGGTACCAAACTAGGTCCCTGCATGTGGGAGACAGTTATGTAGTGTGGGATACCTGAGGAGCCCCTGAAAGTAAGACCAGGATCTATACCTGGTGCATGAGGTAGCTTGTCGGTGCCCGTTCTTTATGGTGGGATGCCTTGCTCAGCCTTAATGCAGGGGGAGGGTCTTGGTCCTCCCTCAACTTAAAGGTCCATGCTTTGTTGACTCCCCCCAGGATCCCTTACACTTTGGGAAGAGTGCATATATATGGACTGGGCTTGGGGAGTCAAGGGGGACAGGAGAAGGTGTGGGAAGGGGAAATGTGGTTGGAATATAAAAATTAAAAGAATAAAAAATTATAAAACCACAAATATTGCTGCTATGAACATAGTTGAGCAAATGTCTTTGTGGTATGATTGTGTTTCCTTTGGCTATATGCCCAGGAGTGGTCATGCTGGGTCTTGATGTAGATTGATTCTCCGTCTTCTGAGAAAGCACTACAATGGTTTCCAAAGTGGTTGTATAAACTTGCACTCCCACCGGAAATGAAGGAGTGTCCCCCTTACACCACATATTCTCCAATGTAGGCTGCCATCAGTGTTTTGAATCTTAGCCATTCTGACAGGTATAAGATGGTATTTCAGAGTCATTTAGGTTTGCATTTCCATGATGACTAAGGAGATTGAGCATTTCCTTAAATATCTTTTTACCATTTGAGATTTTTCTGTTGAGAATTCTCTGTTTAGATCTGTACCCCATTTTTTAATTGGATTATTTGGTATTTTGATGTCTCATTTCTTGAGTTCTTTATGGGGTTGGTGAAGACCTTTTCCAATTCTGTAGTCTGCATTTTATCTTACTTACCATGTCCTTTGCCTTACAGAAGCTTCTCAGTTCCAGGAGGTCCTGTTTATTGATTCTTGCTCTCGGTGTCTGTGCTACTGGTGTTTTATCTAGGAAGTGATCTCCTGTGACCATGTGTTCAAGGCTACTTCCCACTTTCTCTTCATTTAAGTTCCATGTAACTAGATTTATGCTGAGGTCTTTGATTCATGTGGACTTGAGTACTGTGCGTGACAATAGATATGGTTCTATCTGCATTCTTCTACATGTTGACATCCAGTTATGCCAGCACCATTTCTTGAAGATGCTTTCTTTTTTCCATTGTACAATTTTGTCTTCTTTGTCACAAATCAGATTTTCATAGGTATGTGCATTAATATCAGGGTCTTCACATGATCTATCCCTGACACATGAGTTAGCTTGTTGGAGCCCATTCCCTATGGTGCGTGCCATTGTGAGCCTTAATGTAGGATGAAGCGGCATGGTACTGCCCCATCTGAATGTACCAGACTTTGTTGGCTCCTCATGGGATCCCTTACTCATTGGTAGGAGTGGATGGGGAGTGGGCTGGAGGAGGGGGGGGCAGGAGGAAGGGTGGGAGTTCGGACTGTGATTGGAATGTAAAATAAAGAGAAAAAGAAGAAAACGTGAAAGAATAAAAATAATATCAGGGACTTTAATTCTATTTTTTAAATTGATTTTTGTTGGTTGAGCTCTATATTTTTTCTCTCCTTCCCTCCCTGCCTCTCACCTCTCCTTCATCCTTCTCCAAGGTCCCCATGCTCCCAATTTACTCAGGAGATCTTGTATTTTTCTATTTCTCATGTAGATTAGATCTATGTATGTCTCTCTTAGGGTCCTCATTGATGTCTAGCTTCTCTGGGATTGTGATTTGTGGGATGGTTTTCTTTGCTTTATGTTTAAAAAGCAATTATGAGTGAGTACATATGATAATTGTCTTTCTGGGTCTTGGTTACCTCATTCAAAATGATTTTTTCTAACTCCATCCATTTTCCTGCAAAATTCAAGATGTCATTTTTTTTTCTGTTGAGTAAATGTAACACATTTTACTTATCCATTCTTTGATCAAGGGGCATTTAGGTTGTTTCCTGGTTCTGGCTATGACAATGCTGCTATGAATGTAGTTGAGCACATGTCCTTGTGGCACAACTGGGCATCCTTTGGATATATACCTAAAAGTGGTATTACTGTTATCTTGAGGAACATTGTTTCCTAATTATGTGAGAAATCACCATACTGATATCCAAAGGGCTGTACCAGCTTGCATTCCCACCAGCAATGCTGGAGTGTTCTCTTTACCCCACAACCTCTCCAGCATAAGTTGTCATCAAATTTTTTGATCTTAGCCATTCTTACAATATAAGATGGAATCTCAGAGTTGTTTTCATTTTCATTTCTCTGATGACTAAGGATGTTGAACATTTCCTGAAGTGTCTTTCAGCCATTTTAGATTCCTCTGTTGAGAGTTCTCTGTTTAGGTCTGTACTCCATTTTTTAGTTGGATTCTGTGTTCCTTTAATGACCAATTTCCTGAATTCTTTGTATATTTTGGAGATCAGACCTCTGTCTGATGTGGGGTTAGTGAAGATCTTTTCCTAGTCTGTAGGCTGTCGTTTTGTCTTGTTGATCATGTCCTTTGCTTTACAGAAGCTTTTCAGTTTCAGGAGGTCCCATTTATTAATCGTTTCTCTCAGTGTCTGTGCTACTGGGGTTATATTTAGGAAGTGGTCTCCTCTGCCAATGCGTTCAAGTGTACTTCCCACTTTCTCTTCTCTAAGGTTCAGTGTGGCTGGCTTTTTGTTGAGGTTTTTGATCCATTTGTACTTGAGTTTTGTACATGGTGATAGATATGGGTGTATTTTTATTCTTCTACACGTTGATATCCAGTTATACCAGCAGCACTTGTTAATTATGCTTTCTTTTTTCCATTTGATATTTTTTGCTTCTTTGTCAAAAATCAGGTGTTTGATTTAGTATGTAATTCTCTTTCTTTGTTGTACCTTTCTGTGGTTTGGGTATCCAAATAACTGTAGCTTCATAAAAGAAGTTTGACAATGTTCCTTCTGTTTCTATTGTGTGGAATATTGTGAGGAGTATTGGTACTAGCTTTTCTTTGCAATTCTGCGAGAATTCTACACTGAATCCGTTTGGTCCTGAGCTCTTTTGGCTGGGAGACTTTAATGACTGCCTCTACTTCATTAAGGGTAATCAGTCTGCTTAAATTGTTTATTTGATCTAGATTTAATTTTGGTATATGGCACCTATCCACAAAAATGTCAATTTCTTTTAAATTTTCCAATTTTGTGGTGTACATGTT
This sequence comes from Microtus pennsylvanicus, assembly GCF_037038515.1. NCBI lineage: Eukaryota > Metazoa > Chordata > Mammalia > Rodentia > Cricetidae > Microtus > Microtus pennsylvanicus. Next base: position 80,845,988 of record NC_134579.1, on the reverse strand, counting down.
TTTGAAGTATGACCTGATGATTCTCGGATATCCTCAGTGTCTCTTGTCATGTTCCCTTTTCATTTCTGAGTTTGTTCATTTGGATATTCTCCCTCTGCCTTTCAGCTGGTTTGGATGAGGATTTGCCCATTCTTTTTATTTTCTTGAAGAACCAACTTTTTGTTTCTTTGATTCTTTATATTGTTCACTTTCTGTTTTATTGATTTCAGTCCTCAGTTTGATTATTTCCTGTCATTTACTCATCCTGGGTGCACTTATTTCTTTTTGTTCTAGATGTTTCAGGTGTGATGTTATGTCACTAGTGTGAGATTTCTCCAAATTCTTTATGTATGTATTTAGTGCTATGAGCTTTCCTCTTAGCACTGTTTCCATACTGTGCCATAAATTTGGGTATGTTGTTCATTAATTTTCATTGTATTCTGGGAAGTCTTTAGTTTCTTTCTTTATTCTTCCTTGACCTAGTGATATTTTAGATGAGCATTATTCAGTTTCCAAGTGTTTACAGACTTTTTGTAATTTGTTTTATTGAATTTTAACTTTACATTATGGTGATCTGATAAGATACAGGTGGTTATTCCAATTTTTATATATCTGTTCAGATTTGTTTTGTGACCAAGTAAGTGGTCTATTTTAGAGACATTTCCATAAGGTGCCGAGAAAAGGGTATATTCTTTTGTGTTTGGTTGGAAGGTTCTATAGATGTCTCTTAAGTACATTTGAGTCATGACATCTGTTAGTTCCCTTATTTCTCTGTTAGTTTTCTGTCTACAGACCTGTCCATTGTTGAGAGTGGGTGTTGAAGTCTCCCACTATTAGTATGTGGGGTTTGATGTGAGATTTAAGCTTTAGTGATGTTTCTTTTACAAATGTGGCTGCCCTTGTATGTGGGGCAAATATGTTCATAATTGAGACTTCACCTTAATGTTTTCCTGTGATGAATACGAAATATTTTTTCTATCTATTTTGATAAATTTTAGTTTGAAGTCTATTTTGTTAGATATTAGGATATCTACGTCCACTTGTTTCCTAGGTCCATTTGCCTAGAAAATCTTTTCCTAACCCTTTATTCTGAGGTAATATCTGTATTTGAAGTTGAAGTGTGTTTCTTGTATGCCACAGGTCAACTCCTGTTTTCGTACCCATTCCGTTAGCCTGTGTCTTTTTATAAGTGAATCGAGTCCACTGATATTAAGAGATATTAATGACCAGTGATTGTTAATTCCTCTTATTTTGGTGGTAGTGTGTGTTCCCCTTCTTTGGGATTTGCTGGAGTGGGATTATCTATTGCCTGTGTTTTTATGGTCCCAGCTAACTTCCTTGGGTTGGAGTTTTCCTTCATGAGCTTTTCATAGGACTTGATGTGTGGATGCATATTGTTTAAACCTGGTTATGTTATGAAATATTTGTTTTCTCCATCTATGGTGATTGAAAGTTTCACTAGGTAGAGTAGTCTTACTGGCATCTGTGGTCTCTTAGTGTCTGCATAATATCTGTCCAGGACCTTCTGGTTTTCAGAGTTAGGTATTATTCTGATGGGTTTGCCTTTATATGTTACTTGGCCTTTTCTTTTATAGCTCTTAATATTCTTTCTTCATTCTGTATGTTTTGTGTTTTGACTATTATGTTGTGAAAGATTTTTGGTTCAGTCTATTTGGTTTTCTGTAAATTTCTTGTATCTTTATAGGCATGCTTTTCTTTAGATTGGAAAAGTTTTCTAGTATGATTTTGTTGAATATATTTTATGTGCTTTTTGAGTTGAACTTCTCCTTCTATACCCATTGTTCTTAGGTTTGGTCTTTTCATGGTGTCCCACATTTCCTGGATATTTTGGGCTAAGCTTTTGTTAGATTTAGTGCTTTCTTTGACTGATGAGTCTAATTTCTCTATTGTATCTTCAGCACTTGAGATTCTTCCATCTCTTGTATTCTGCTGTTTATGCTTGCATTTGCGGTTCTGGATCGTTTTCTCACGATTTCTGCTTCTATAAGTTATTTATTTTAGTTTGAAGTCTATTTTTTCATTCTTTTTTCATTTTATTATCTCTATTTCAGTTTTCAAGTCTTGAGTAGCTCCTTTCAGATGTTTTGCTTGGTTTTCTTTAAGGGATTTGTTGATGCCTTCCAATTTTTTGTTTGTCTTTTCCTCCATTTCTTTGAGGGAATTTCTCATTTCCTCTTTACGCATTTGAAACATTCTCCTGAAGTTATTTTTTTTTAGGTCATTTTCTTCTGCTTCATTGATACTTGGTTGTTCAAGTCTTGTTGTAGGGTCACTAGATTTTACTGGTGTCGTGTTGTTCTTTGTTGTGTTGCCTGTGTTCTTACCTTGTCTACTCATCTTTTCCTCTAATTGGTGTTGTTGGGGCTGTCTGTGACTCTGGTGATTAATCTTCCTGGTTCCAGTGGATCCAAGGCTCAGATGGTTGTTCATCATGGTGCAGCCAGTGCTATGGTTCCAATTACTCATTGGTCACTCTGTGTTCCTGGAGGTTGCTAAGCACTCCCGGGGTTTGCACTGTTCCTGTGGAGTTTGCTCTTGTGGAATTCTTTGCTGTCCCAGGCCTGCTCTTGGCTAGGTCTCTGCCTCAGTCCTGTTCCTGTAGAATTCACTGCCTCAGGCCTGCTCTGGTCAAGGTCTCTGGCTTAGTCCTGCTCCTGTGGAGTTCAGCCTTTCCAGGTTCACTCCAGTACAGGTCAGTGTCTCAGTCCTGCCCCTGTGGGGTTCACTCACTCAGGACTGCTCTGGCCTAGGTTGTTGGCTCAAACCTGTTTCTGTTAATTGTCCTTGGTCTGGATCTACTCCTGCAGAAGTCCCTGGCTTGGGGTTGGTCCTGCAAAGGTCTCTGGCTCTGATCTATTCCCATAGAGGTCCAGACCCGTGTGCATCTGAACTTACAGAGGACCTGGCTCAGGCCTACTACCTTGGAGGTCCCAGACCAATGCCCAGATCTGCAGAGATCCCGGATCAGGCCCACTGCCTCAGAGGTCCCAGACTTATGCCTGGACCTGAAGAGGTCTCTGGTTTCTGCCTCCTGCCTTGAAGGTCCCAGACCCAGTCTCATGGCCAGACCCAGAGAGGTCCTGGCTCAGGCCTAGTTCCTTGGAGGTCCCAGTCTCACATTTGGATCAGCAGGGGTCTTGGCTCAGGTATACTCCCTTGAAGGTCCCAAATTCATGCCCAGACTTGCAGAGGTCTCTGGCCCTGCTCCACTCATTCAGTGGTTGCTCCCCTATACCTGCTCTTGTGGAGTTTGCTGCCTCAGGCCTGCTCTCTACAAATTGTTTCTGAATTAGCTGTATCACCAGGGCAGGCTTGGCTTTTCCAACAGCTCCAACCCCTAAGAGTTTCTATTCAGTGATTTGGAGCCGGCCTCTCTCTGCTCCTCCATGCCTCGGCTCCCATCATCACCTTCAGGCCCATGTGGCCCCCTCAGGTCCTGAAATGCTGAGGGAGCAGGCCCAGGCCTAGCCACCAAGGCTTTCCTCAGTCACCTCAGCTGCCACCAATTCTTTCTTCTATGAGTTACCTTGGTCTTATCACAGCAATAGAAAAATAACTGATACTGAAGTTGGTACCAGAGAGTGGGGTATTAATAGTTGCTGACAGACCTAAGCTGGTAATAATTTTAGTTTGGTCTGGTTGGTTGGTTGTTGTTTTACTTTTTTGATGTGGAAGACTTTGGGACTTTTGAAAAGTGGTCAAATGCTGTATGTAGTGCTTAATGGGCCCAACTAAGATAGAGAACAAAGATGGTAGTGCCAAGAACTAAATACACATCCACTGCTGTTGGAGTTCTAAATGGGTATGGTCACTTGGAAATTACTGAGGAGAATCCTCAAAAAATAAAAAAAAAAATATCTACCAGATGACCCAGCTATACCAGTCCATGGCATGTGCCCAAAGAACTTATCATATGCTCTACAGATGTTTTCTCAGGCATGCTCATTGCTGCCCTATTCATAATAGCTAGAAAATGACAACCACCAAGGGTCCTACAATGGACAAATGGATATGAAAATGTGATCCATGGGCTCTATGGAATACTACTCAGCTATAATGAAAACTGACATCATACACTTTGCAGGTAAATGGATGGAACTTACTGAGTGTGGTAACCCAGACACAGAAAAAAATATATTACATGTTTTCTCTTATTGGAGGCTCCTAGGTCCAAACTTTCACATGTGAGTACATGTTCTGTTAAATAAAACAGAGCTAATTACCAGGATAGGGTGGATGTCTCCTTCACAAGAAGGTTGTTGGGGAGCCAAAGAGAGGGTAATGTCAGGGTAAGAGTGACCATAAAGGAGAAATGGAAAGGACTGCTGATTAGAGGGGAAGAGGGAGATAAATACAGAGAGGAGGGCAAAGGAAAATAGTATACTAGATATCTGGTAGCAGAAATGTGAAACATGGAGTTCTTAGAGAAGGGGAGAAGAGGAGAAGGAGGGAGGTTGGTTAATCAACCATAAGAATGTTTCAAAAATCCACAAAGAATCATACTATTAACTCTTTACCTAAACATACACACACACACAAACACACACACACACACACACACACAAATATACGTGTTAGTCAGTATGTATAGAGATAGTGTTAGTGAGATTTTATCATATGCAAAGGCAGTCCTCCCCTGAGAACCAAAGGCCACCTAACTAAGGCACCAGTGCCAGATATGAGAAGCTGTATTTGAGTTGTTGGTCAGAGCTCTCAAGAGACTCTTAAAACATACAGCCTAGTGATGTTGCCCTTTGTTCCCGCCCAGAGTGTAATTCCCTATTGATGAAGACACCAAACTGTTTAGAAAAAGATCCCTGAGACCTGTTAACTGAACTGACTTGAACATTCCCTTTCTGCAGTCTAACTTCCATGGTCATGCAAGCTTCACAAGGAGGAGACAACCTACACAATCTTTTTTTTTTTTTAAAAAAAATGTTTCTAAAAATAATGTTTATTTGCGAATTAAAAATTAAGACATAACATAGTTTCTCTGTATATGTTGAAAAATTTCTTTCTTTTTTTAATTTAATTTTATTTTATTTTTAAATTGAGAAAAGGAGAAAAAAAATGTTTCCACCTCCTCCCAGCCTCCCATTTCCCTCCCCTTCCTCCCACCTTTCTCCCCCTCCTCCCCCCCTTCTCCCCCTCCCCCCACTCCTTTCCCCCTCCCTCTCCAGTCCAAAGATCAGTGAGGGTTTTCTGCCCTGTGGTAAGTCCTAGGTCCTCCCCCTCCGTCCATATCTAGGAAGGTGAACATCCAAACTGGCTAGGCTCCCACAAAGCCAGCACGTTACGTAGGATCAAAACCCCGTGCCATTGTTGTTGGCGTCTCATCAGCCCTCATTGTTCGCCATGTTCAGAGAGTCCAGTTTTATCCCATGCTTTTTCAGTCACAGTCCAGCTGGCCTTGGTGAGCTCCCAATAGATCAGCTCCACTGTCTCAGTGGGTGGGTGCACCCCTCGTGGTCCCGACTTCTTTGCTCATGTTCTCCCTCCTTCTGCTCCTTATTGGGACCTTGGGAGCTCAGTCCAGTGCTCCAGTGTGGGTCTCTGTCTCTATCTCCATCCATCACCAGATGAAGGTTCTATGGTGATATGCAAGATATTCGTCAGTATTGCTATAGGATAGGGTCATTTCAGGTTCCCTATCCTCGGCTGCCCAAGGAACTAACTGGGGACCTCGGCTTGGGCACCTGGGAGCCCTTCTAGGGTAAGGTCTCTTCTCAACCCTAAAGTGGCTCCCTTAACTAAGAATTGTGGTTCCGTGCTCCCCTGTACAGCCTTCCTTTATCCCAATCCTCCTGTTTCCCCAAGCCCCCCCTCCTTCCCTTCTAACTTTTCTCTCCCCATCTCCCCTTACCCCCATCCCACCCCACCCCCAAGATCCCAATTTTCTCCCTGGCAATTTTTTCTACTTCCCTTAGCCAAGAGGATAACTATATGTTTTTCCTTGGGTTCACCTTCTTACTTAGCTTCTTTAGCTTCAACTATTGTAGACTCCATGACCCTTATTTATGGCTAGAAACCAATTATGAGTGAGTACATCCCATGTTCATCTTTTTTTGGGTCTGGGATACCTCACTCAGTATAGTGTTTTCTATTTCCATCCATTTGCATGCAAAATTCGAGAAGTCATTGTTTTTTACCGCAGCGTAGTACTCTAACGTGTATATATTCCATACTTTTTTCATCCTTTCTTCCATTGAAGGGCACCTAGGTTGTTTGCAGGTTCTGACTATTACAAATAATACTGCTATGAACATAGTTGAACAAATGCTTTTGTCATATGATAGGGCATCTCTTGGGTATATTCCCAGGAGTGGTATTGCTGGGTCCAGGGGTAGGTTGATCCCGAATTTCCTGAGAAACCGAAACACTGACTTCCACAGTGGTTGCACAAGATTGCATTCCCACCAGGAATGGGTGAGGGTACCCCTTCCTCCACAGCCTCTCCAGCAAAGGCTATCCTTGGTGTTTTTGACTTTAGCCAATCTGACAGGTGTAGATGATATCTCAAAGTTGTTTTGATTTGCATTTCCCTGATTGCTAAGGAAGTTGAGCATGACCTTAAGTGTCTTTTGGCCATTTGAACTTCTTCTGTTGAGAATTCTCTGTTCAGTTAAGTGCCCCATTTTTTTAATTGGGTTAATTAGCATTTTAAAGTCTAGTTTCTTGAGTTCTCTATATATTTTGGAGATCAGACCTTTGTCTGTGGCGGGGTTGGAGAACATCTTCTCCCAGTCAGTAGGTTGCCTTTGTGTCTTAGTGACAGTGTCCTTTGCTTTACAGAAGCTTCTCAGTTTTAGTAGGCCCCATTTATTCAATGTTGACCTTAATGTCTGTGTTTCTGGGGTTATACATAGGAAGCAATCTCCTGTGCCCAACTGTTGTAGGGTATTTCCCACTTTCTCTTCTATCATTTTCAGTGTGTTCGGGCTAATATTGAGGTCTTTAATCCAATTGGACTTGAGTTTTGTGCACGGTGATAGATATGGGTCTATTTTCATTCTTCTACAGGTTGTACAGCAAGCCGACAGCTAACATCAAATTAAACGGAGAGAAACTCAAAGCCATCCCGCTTAACTCAGGAACACGACAAGGCTGTCCACTCTCACCATACCTCTTCAATATAGTGCTTGAAGTTGTAGCAATAGCAATAGGACAACATAATGGGATCAAGGGGATTCGAATTGGAAAGGAAGAAGTTAAACTTTCGTTATTCGCAGATGATATGATAGTGTACATAAGCGACCCCAAAAACTCCACCAAAGAACTTTTACAGATGATAAACAGCTTTAGTAATGTGGCAGGATACAAGATCAACTCCAAAAAATCAGTCGCCCTCTTATACACAAAGGATATGGAAGCAGAGAGGGAAATCAGAGAAGCTTCACCTTTCACGATAGCCACAAACAGCATAAAATATCTTGGGGTAAATCTAACCAAGGAAGTGAAAGATCTATTTGACAAGAACTTAAAGGCATTGAAGAAAGAATTTGAAGAGGATACCAAAAAATGGATGGACCTCCCTTGCTCTTGGATTGGGATGATCAACATAGTAAAAATGGCAATTCTACCTAAGGCAATTTATAGATTCAATGCAATCCCCATCAAGATCCCATCAAAATTCTTCACAGAAATGGAGAGGACAATAATCAACTTTATATGGAAAAACAAAAAACCCAGGATAGCCAAAACAATCCTATACAATAAAGGATCTTCTGGAGGCATTACCATCCCTGACTTCAAACTCTATTACAGAGTTACAGTAATGAAAACAGTGTGGTACTGGCATAAAAACAGAGAAGTCGACCAATGGAATCGTATAGAAGACCCATATTTTAACCCACAAACCTATGAACACCTCATTTTTGATAAAGGAGTTAAAAGTATACAATGGAAGAAAGCATCTTCAACCTACATAATCTTTACCCAGCTTGATACCTATGAACCCTCAACAATAACCAGCAGGGTATGATAACCCTACAAACTCACTATTGACAAACATACCTTAGTGCTAACCACAAGCCCTCCAATTGATTTTAAGACCCATACATCAAAAGGAATACCATACCTTGTAGGGGAAAACTACCTAACTACTCAATCCTAGAGAAATTATGGTTATTATAGGAAACTGTACAGCCACTAAACCAGAATAATCTGTAACAACTATAAACATGAATTTATACTCACTGATAAGTATAGTCATCATCCTTCATCAATGAACTTCCCTTTGCAACAGATGGAGACGACTACACAAAACCACAATCAATCAAACCACAGGGCTGTGTAGTCCACACTCCCACACCCCAGTGAAAGTTGAGTAAGAGGAGGTGGAAATATTGTAAGGGACAGAGAGTCAGGGAGTACAGAGAATCAGGGAGTTTGCTGTGAGACTGTGCCTCCAAGTAATAACAGAAGCATTTCCCATAATGTCTCAACAACATGTATGGGTAGCAAAAACCCAAAGACTCAACCCTAAATGAAAACACCTCAACCAAAGAATGATGAGGGTAGGAGAAATAGTCTTCCTCATGAGGAGCACACACTTATTATTGGCGACCCAAAACCAATGGTCAAACCTAAAAACATGCATACAAAAAAGATTATATAGTCTGAGCAGTTTGTGTTTATGTATGTAGAAATATTTATGTACATAAATGAATGTGTGCAGGAGTGAGAAAAGAGGCCATGGTTTGAAAGAGAACAAGGCAGGGTACATGGGAGGATGAATTAAGGGTAAGGGAAAGTGATGTAAGTATAATCTCAAGAAATAATTTTTTTTTAAAAAAATCACAAGGCTAGGCCGTGGCCGCGCTTCGCTGGCTTCTAGGCTTAACTGGAGTGGCAGCAGCTGACTGCCTAGGCCTGGGCGCTGCTCCCCAGCTCCCCAAGCTCCGGCCCTGGTGGCCGGGGCATGGGCCAGGGGCGCGGCGGGAGGCAGCTTTCTGCAGGGCCGTGACGTGCACCGACTTCGGCATGAAGACCCTCATCACCGCCTACTCTGGAGTCCTGCGGGGTGAGCGTCCAGCCGAAGCTGCCCATAGCGAGAACAAGAATGGAGGATCTGCCCTGTCATGCAAGGGGTCTGGGCGATGGGGCACTGGCTCCAGCATCCTCGCGGCCCTCCAAGGCATCTTTTCTGTCTCCTGGCTCAACAGGTCCAAGGTGGAAAAGCAGCTCCAGGTCATCTCAGTCCTATAGTGGGTCCTGTCCTTCCTGGTGCTAGGAGTGGCTTGCAGTGTTATTCTCATGTGCACCTTCTGCACCGACTGCTGGCCGTTAGCTGTGCTCTATTTCACCTGGCTGGCACGCCCAAGAATGGTGGCAGGAGACCGCAGTGGGTGCGGAACTGGGCCGTGTGGCGCTATTTCCGAGACTACTTTCCCATCCAGCTGGTGAAGACGCAAAACCTGCTGACCACCAGGAACTATATCTTTGGGTACCATCCCCATGGCATCATGGGCCTGGGTGCCTTCTGCAACTTCAGCATGGAGGCGACCGAAGTTAGCAAACAGTTTCCCGGCATAAGGCCCTACTTGGCCAAGTTGGCTGGCAACTTCCGGATGCCTGTCCTTCGGGAGTACTTGATGTCTGGAGGCATCTGCCCTGTCAACCGAGACACCATAGACTACTTGCTTTCAAAGAACGGGAGTGGCAATGCTATCATCATCGTGGTGGGAGGTGCAGCCGAGTCCCTGAGTTCCATGCCTGGTAAGAACGCAGTCACTCTGTGGAACTGCAAGGGCTTTGTAAAGCTGGCCCTGCGCCATGGAGCTGATCTGGTTCCCACCTATTCCTTTGGAGAGAATGAGGTGTACAAGCAGGTGATCTTTGAGGAAGGCTTCTGGGGCCGCTGGGTCCAGAAGAAGTTCCAGAAGTATATTGGTTTTGCCCCGTGCATCTTCCATGGCCGAGGCCTCTTCTCCTCTGACACCTGGGGGCTGGTGCCCTACTCCAAGCCTATCACTACTGTTGTGGGTGAGCCCATCACCATCCCCAAGCTGGAGTACCCGACCCAGAAGGACATCGACATGTACCACGCCATGTACATGGAGGCCCTGGTGAAGCTCTTTGACAATCACAAGACCAAATTCTGCCTTCCGGAGACGGAGGTGCTGGAGGTGAACTGACCCAGCCTGTGGGGTCCAGCTCCTGGAAGGAGCGACTGCGAATCCTTTTCTACCAAGTTCTCAAGTGCATCTTGCTCTGTAAATTTGGAAGCGTCATGGGTGTCTTGGGTTATTTAAAAGAAATTATAATTTGTTAAACCATTGCCATGTTAGATCTTTTGTAAGAAGGGGCGAGTCAGTATTTTAAGTTCTCACATCTAGTATGTCCTGCACAAGGTGGTGGCTGACATTTCTGGGCCTTGATGGTTTCTTATCCAGCCCCCGCTAGGGTTCCCCAAACAACAGACAGCTGGCCCTGCTGAACTAGGGAAGGACAATCCTTATGACTTGGCCACTTAGATAATCCTCTTTTCTCCAGGGATTCTCAAGAGGCAGAGGCCGTGTTTAGCAAACATCTCCATTCCCACCACCCTACATGTGACTGAAGGTCTGGTTCTTCTTGCCAAGGGGAGGATGCAGGGAACAGAGTTGGCCCCTTTGGGGAAGGTGGCAGATAGCATCTGGAGTCTCCTCTCTGCTCTTCACCCTACCCCTTTTCTCCAATCTGAGCCTATGCTGGCCTATATACTGTGCTAGGGACAAGGATGTCCCACAGGTACTGTCTTGGGTTATCTCGCTGCTGTTGGCTGGTTTTACTCTGAAGGCTGGCACCGTAGATTCAGCACAGCTCAGCAGTGGCTTGGAGCATGTTATTTCAGCCGCCTGAGCTCTCCTGAGCCACACCCCAAGTCTGGTGTGAGGAAAGGTCTCTCTTCTGTTCAAAAAAGGGCCTGGTTTTCGGTGTAGCACACTGGGTCCAGGACAGGAGGCCCTGTACCCACGCCTCACATGTGTGCCTTCCTGAGGCATTGGGCCAGGGAAGAGAGCTGCCCCCTCCTGTGTATTCTGTTTTCTTTCCATGAGATTGTTGTGCCATGTCACACTTTTGTATATTCCTAGACTAATAAATGGAAACAAGAACAAAAAAAATCACAAGGCTAGACAGTTCTGAAATCTATGAGCCAGGAAACCCTAATAAAAGGGTTAAAATTCTAGATATATCTGGGTCAGAGAAATTAAACCAATAGATCCAAAACGTAAACAAACCTTTAGAAAAAAATTGAGAACTAATCAACTGACGACATAAGCCGTCCTTAAATCCCAGTTTATAGAGAATAGGGCACATCTGCTTCCTTCCCTAGCAGCTGAGAGTGTTGTAATCCAGAAATTTTATTTATTTTAATTGTGAAAAATATGGAGTCTCCCTTTATAATCTGACTGGTAGCATGGGCATTATCTGTGGTAATAGAGTTGGTTGCTCACTCCTGGATTCTTAAAATGGTTAAGTCCTAAACATTAGATTGCAAAATCACTCACCCAGAAAAAAAATAAATACGACAACATGAAGGATATGAGAACCTACTACACCCTTTAAAACATCTGCAGAGCAGTAGCGTGGGGCTCATGGGGACCAGCGGGGCTGTAGCTTGAATGACTGATCTCTACCTCCTAGGAGAACATATTCTGTCCCTGAGAAGCTCATCATGATTAGAAAACAACTCTGTGTCCAAACAGAAATCAAACAAAAAAGCGCTCTCATCTGCAGGATTCAGGATCCTGCATGGCCCCCAGTAGTGAGGACCACTCCTCTGGTGTGCCATGGCAACAGTGAACACGCAAGAAGGGATACAGGTTACTGATACCAGCTGCCTGTCCCACTAGAGCCCTCCACAAGGAACCAGAGACAAGGACGGCACAGGATGCTGCAGCAGGACTTGTGCTTTATTGTGGGAGATATGAGGAACATCGGTGGGCAGCAGAAGCTGGGCTTTGTTCCTGGTCCTTACCACACAGCCCTTGACCTCTATACATAAATAGGGACAGACTCTGCACAGGAGGCCCCTCCAGCCCCTGAACAGGAGCCTACTGTGTAAGGGGCCTCATGCCATCCTGGCACTGAATCCGTCCCAGTGGTGGTGGTCATGGGCATCTCCATGCTGGCCAGGCAGCTTCCGTGCAGGCTGATGAGGCTTCTGCCATCCTAGCACTTGTCCCCATCCTCCTGCTCTGAGGAGTCCACGAGGCTGCTCAGCTTGTTCCCAGGTTGCCCTCTCTGGAGGAGGTCTGCTTTGGCAGCTCCCCTGTCCAGGTACACTTTGTACATGGGGTCCCCATGTAGGGAAGCAGGTGGTGCTCACTGTGAACACAGTCAGCTTGTCCACAGCCAGCAGCAGAAACCAGATGAAGTTGAGCAAGGATTGAAAGAAGGTCCCCTTGATGGACAGGACCTTCTGTGCGCACCTTGTAAAGACCCCCTGGGTACCTTTCTTTCTTTTTTTTTTATAAAAGAAAATATTTAATTTGGATTATGGTTTCAGAGGGGGTGGAGTCCTAGTGGCAGCAATAGCTAAAACTTCACATCTTGATCTGTAAACAGGAGACAGAGAGGGGCACACACCAGGAATGGCATGAGTCTTTTAAAACCTCAAAGCCCACTGCCCAGTGGCACACTTTCTCCAAAAAGAAGACATCCTCAACCTTCCCAAGCATTTCCACAAATGGAGGACAAAATATTCAAACATGTGAGCCTGAGGGACTCATTCTCCTTCAAACCACCACAGTTCCTAAGTGAGTGGGGTCATACTCAGAAATACCTTACTAATCCTACATGTTGGAGTAGGCTTTCTGCCTTTCTTCTAGGAATTTCAGTTTTTGATTTTGTATTGAGGTATCTGATTCATGTGGAGTTGAACTTTGTACACAGTGAGAGATAGGACATCCATTCTTCTACACATATCTATTAAGTTTTGGTAACACCATTTGTTGATAATGCTATATTTTCCTCTATTGTGTATTTTTAGATTTTTTTTGTGAAAAATAGGTTTCTGTGATTCTGAAGATCCTCTTGGATAAGGGAAGTAGACAAAATTGCCGGGGAGAAAAGTGGGATCTTGGGGGTGGGGTGGGAAGGGGGTAAGGGGAGATGGGGAGAGAAAAGGTAGAAGGGAAGGAGGGGGGACTTGGGGAAATAGGAGGATCGGGATAAAGGAAGGTTGGATAGGGGAGCACGGAACCACAATCCTTAGTTAAGGGACCCACTTTAGGGTGGGCAGGAGAATTGACCCTAGAGGGGCTCCCAGGTGCCCAAGCTGAGGTCCCCAGTTAGTTCCTTGGGCAGCTGAGGATAGCGAACCTGAAATGACCCCATCCTAGCGCAATACTGACGAATATCTTGCATATCATCTTAGAACTTTCATCTGGCGAGGGATGGAGATAGAGACAGAGACCCACACTGGAGCACTGGACTGAGCTCCCAAGGTCCCAATGAGGAGCAGGAGGAGGGAGAACATGAGCAAAGAAGTCGGGACCACGAGGGGTGCACCCACCCACTGAGACAGTGGAGCTGATCTACTGGGAGCTCACCAAGGCCAGATGGACTATTACCAAAAAAAGCATGGGATAAAACTGAACTCTCTGATCATGACGAACAATGAGGGCTGATGAGACGCCAAGGACAATGGCACGCAGTTTTGATCCTATGCAATCTGCTGGCTTGGTGGGAGCCTAGCCAGTTTGGATGTTCACCTTCCTAGATATGGACGGAGGGGGGAGGACCTAGGACTTACCACAGGGCAGGGAACCCTGACTGCTCTTTGGTCTGGAGAGAGAGGGGGAGAGGAGTTGGGGGAAGGGGTGAGGGGGGGGAGGAGGGGGAGAAGAGTGGGAGGAGAGGGAGAAGAGTGGGAGGAGGGGGAGGGAAAGGGGAGGCTGGGAGGAGGTGGAAATTTTTTTTTCTTTATTCTTCTTTTATCAATAAAAAAATGTTAAAAAAAAAAGAGAAGGCTCACGGTTAAGAGTACTTGTGGCTCTTGAACAAGACTTGGGTTTACTTGCCAGAAGTCTAATGGAAGCTATTAGCTATCTATAACTCTAGTTCCAAGGGATACAACATCCTCTTCTGTTTTCCACAGGCACTGCATGCATACTGTGCAGACAAACATGTTTGTGAAACACCCATACACATTAAATGATAGAAATAAATCTTTATTAAAAAGAGCATTCTAATAAACGTTTTATGATGAAATAAATAATAAGAATAAATAAAATAAGAAGAAAAGAGAAACAGAATACAAAACTTCAGAATCACAGAAACCTGGGTACCTTTCTTGTTTTTCAAACAGAGAAACAGTTGTACACAGCCTGGGCCACGAACTCACCCACCTGCTTCAGAAGCCTTGTGTAGTGGAGTACCTGTCCGTCATGTTGGTACAGCCCTTGCCCTCAGTGGGGGGCAGGAAGTAATACTGAGACTTACAGTAGTATTGCAGACCCACAGCATGAGGGGCTGGTGGAAGCTGAGATGGCCCAGTTTCCCAGATCCTCCACTGGACCACTTCAGTTCTGGCCACCAACACTACTTGCTCTTGCGAATTTAGATCCGTCAAACTGAACACTGTAGCTGGCTCTACAGTTCTCTTATAGTTCATCAGCTATATATACCGTTACCTTCCCCAGGGATTCGAGTATCGGCAGGGTCAGGTCAGCCTGGACTGCTCTGCTGGCCATGACCGAAGAAGAGAAATACTCTTGAGTACCTGAGATCTCAGGATTCTGAATGTTTGTTTCTAGACATGTATCTGAAGAAGAGCATTCAGTACATCTCGTGTGCCTTGTGGTAGTTGCCCTTCAAATACTTGTACACAGTTTGCCCTCCATGTGGTGGGGGCATCTTTCTGGGTGATCAAAACCAATACCATGGGCCTCTGCAATGTTCAGAACTGGTGCTGTGGCAGGCGATGTTGGCGGAGCCTCCTTGCTCCCTTCCCTGTGGCCACTACATGCACTCTAACAGAACTGATTTGTTTTCTTAGCAGAAGCTACTATTGATGGCTACTTCCCCATCTGCCTGTATCACTGTGGGAAACACTACTTTCCCAGATAACACAGCAGTGCTGAGTTTCATCCTACATCTATATAGTTCAGAGATGTGCAAATTTGCAACATTTTTTGAGGCTTCTCTGGATCCAGAGAATGTAATGGGGATTCTAGGCCCCAGTGACTTGTTTGAGTCTTTGCAGTAGCACAGGAAAACCCTGGGAGGGCTCCCCTTCATCTGCTGGTACCAGTAAATGTTGTTATCGCCAATGCCGATGTCACTCCTCAGGGCGCAGGTGAGTCTGGCTGTTGATCCAAGAGGCATAGAGGAGGACGGTGTTTCTGTCAATATAGCCCGAGAAAAGGAACCTGCGAAAGCAGAAACCACAGTGAACAGCAGAGTTGAGGTACAGCATTTTGGGGATCTGAACCAGAAGGGCTGACTAAGTTTAGAAGTTCTCCCCAGGACTCTTGGGCCTGTCCGTACCTGTACATTGAGATGGAAAAATGAAGATGAGGGGAGTCCAAGCCATGGCAGGCACAACACACCTTCTTCTCAGACCAGGGTCTTCTGTCTGGGCTGTCTCATTATCTCATCATCTGGACCCCATAGAAGAAGAGGTGCTAGTCAAGCAAATGAGTTCTCACTAACTCCTCCTAGTGGTTGGTTCAGTGTGGGCTCCTGAAAGAGCAAGCAAGGTGAAGTGAATTACTTTCTCCCGTGGAATATAAAGTATATGGTAAAACACTCAAGCCTGTGTGCAAAGACCTTTTCCAGATCCACAGGAGAGCGAGCAGCTGCTGATTCCTCACAAATTGGAGGACTCAGTCAGCCATAGCCCCCATGTACGTTAGGGTTACCGCACATGGGCACCTGTCCTGCAGAAACTCCAGAGAGACTCAGCACACTCCTGTAAGTCCCAGAGCAGCCATCACTTCCACAGTTGTTCACTGTATCAGTGCTGCTGTGGGTTTCAGACTTACATTTCAGACGCATGAAAGGAAAACTACAGGGAGCATGGTGATGTGTCCTAGTGGAGCCATAGCTGATGCATTTCCTGATGAATGTGGCCAGGGACAGCACACGGGCAGTCAACACAGGAGAGCTTGGGACCCACCCAGGAGCTGAGGATGACAAACCCTGAACAGAGACAATGAGTCTGACAATATGAACAATCTGTTGCCTTTAATGGATCAAGGATGATTAGATCTGTCTTTGTTTTAGAAGAGGAGGCACTTGTTCAGGATGCTGTGTGTGAAAGGGGGTTCACACAGTGAAGCAGCCCTTGATAAACATCACAGGAGATGACACAGCATGGCCTAGAATGCAGATCAAATACCAACACAGCGTCTGCAGCTGGCAGGCAGAGGGCAGAACCAGGCAATATGCCAAGATGTCATGTGTGGCTTTCAGGCAAACGTGTTAATGTGTTCAAGAGATACTTTACCCAAATGCTGCCTGTTGTTTCTTCTGACATTAGACACCCTACTCTGATAGATGTTATGGGCTGAACTTGAGCAGAAGGGGCCTTGAAGAATGCATTTGCCCAAGGCTGATACAGTCCAACAGCTGAGAGCCAGGGAAAGGCTGAAATGGGACAATCTTGGCGCTGCAGCAGTGATGCAGTAAGCAGGAATTGCAAAAAGAGGAGATGGTGCAGGGTACAAGATGGGTCATAGACCGTGACTTAGGAAATGAAGCAGGTTCGAGGGCCCGCTTAGGGGTTAGTTATATATTAACTACATGAGACATGATAATGTGGAAACAGGAGTGTATTCAGGCATAGAGCTTTCCAGAATCATTTTCTGTTAGTAAAATGCACCAAGCACAGGCGGATATTTCTATATTTAAGAGAACAATGCCAACTCCATGGGATTCCCTTTAAACAATAGGTTCAATGGGAAGTACTTGGATTAGTAAACCATTCATAACCTTGATGTCTGTTTTATTTGCATTTTATGATCATTTAGAATCATTGAATGTGAACGAATAAAAGATACTGTAAGCAGAAGCTGTGTACAAAGGCAGCAGTGTAGACAAATACTGTTGCAGATGTGGAGAGGGATCGAGGCCCAGGAGGTTGAGTATCCTGCACTGCTTCTCCTGTCTCTGTCATCTTGAGAAACTCACCTGTGCCAGACTTGAATGTAATATCCAGGTCCGCCATCAGGCCACAGCTCAAAGGTATGCGTGGTGCCTATATTACCTGATGCATAGTTAGATTCATAGAAAGAGCTGGAGTCTGTTAGAAGTGGTCTTAAGAGCACAAAGAAAGAGACCACCACTCCCACTAAAGCATCTTAACAATGCAACTTCTAATCAGGAGAGTAGATGCTCACGGAAGTGGCAGAGCAAGCATACCTGGAGAGTTAGCTGTACTTTTTATCCCTGTCAACACTATTATCCATGACCAAAGGAAAGAAAGTGGTCTTTTGGATGATCTGAGGTCCAGCTTCACAGTGTGTGCACAGTTAGCTAGTTTGGAAAAGAATTATGAACAGTGAAGAAGACAGAGAGAAGAGGAGGTCACTGGATGTAAAAAAAGGAAAGGAAATTGGTTCCATCTGTCTGGAAGAACGTGTCTAACACTTGCAGAGAAGTGGGCATTTAGAATGGGACATTGGGAATGGAGGAAGAAAGTCTAAAAGGCTCAGGAGTGTTCAGGGTTGAAGGAAAAACAGCATTTGTTTTATAGTATTTGACAAGAAAAAATGATCATTTAATATTTCTTACAGGATTGGTTATTATTGACTCATAAGGGTATCCAAGGAGATATGAGGAATAGATATCTGACTTTTTTGCCTCATTGTACCCTAGGGACAATGGAACTGATTTCCATGATCAAGGTATAGGCAATGTTAGCCTAGAAGCAGAGGGCAGAATAGACTGGGAAAGAATCCTTGCAGTAATAGAGACGAACAGATGGTAGATGGGATGCTGCGGTAAAGTGTAGTAGTGATCTGTGCTTAAGACGCAGATACGGCCGGGGTGACAGCAGAGCTCCTAGGCCTGTCCCTGCCCTGCAGTGAGAAAGAAGCAGTTCAAGACCAAAGATCTCCTCGGAGAGTCTAGGTTGTCCCAGGCCTCCTTTCCCAGCCCTGCAGAGAAGTGGTCTTCCTTTGTGTATGTTTCCACTGAGGCTGCCAAGACCCTTGTGAGCCCTGCTGCTGAAGCTCGGCTTCCATGGTAGCCTGAGGAGTAGCTAGGTAGGCTTTCAGTTTTGGGGAGTCCTAGCAGTAATCACTAGCTCTGGCTGACTCCTTTCACCCTGGGCTCTGACAGGACAGGAGGACAGCACTGCTGAGTCTCCTCAGTGAGCACAGGGTGAGCTCTGACAGGATCATCAGTCACCACAGCACACAGCCCTCAGAATCCAGCTGGATTCTACTAGATCATATCCTTTGATCTTCCGAAAAGATTGCCACATCCAGAAGAAATCTTTAACACTCTTACAAAAATAAAGGAAATAATACATTCTTAACTCTCCCACAGAGAATACCATCAGATTATTTCATTGGTGTGTGATTTACTATGAAGATATATATTTGGGGTTCCTCACAGCATTCATTATTAAGGGAACATATTCCAGTAACTATCAAATGAATTTACTGCACTACAGTCTCCACTTTTTGCCTATACAATAGTCTGCCCCATACATGATCAGACACTCATTTATGAGATTCCTGCACTCATTTCACTGTCTGTATGTTTCGCTAGTCAATGTACAAATTTCAAATCCATCATTCTTCTCCTACATCACTGCACCCAATTCCCACCACTTTGTCTCAGCCAGCAACAGCAGAGACACTATGTCCCTGGACACACTTGCTGTGCTGAGCAGGAAATCAGGTAGGTGAACTTCAATCTCCTTCCCATCCTCCAAGCCCAGTTCCCAGTCTTATTCTCAGCCTTAGAGCAGGCCACCTGTTCTGGACTTTCCTTTTTTCTGTCCCCATTCCTGGGAGAGTAAAGAAACCCTCACTCTCAGCCTTCTCTTCTTCCCATCCTTTGTCTTGGTCACCTTCACTGGAGACAGTCTGTCACTGCAGCCCTTCCGGCCATGCTGACCATGGAAGCAAATAGGCAATCTTCCCTCTCCTTCTGTCCTCCATTTTCAAACACTCGGTCTCATCCCTAACCCTGTACCAGACCACGTGCTGGATAGGGACTTGATTTCACCCTCTTTCTCCAACTCCCTGAGGACTTTAGAGATCCAGATGGCTGACCAAACTTTTCTCCCTCCTTGTGTATCTGCTGAGACACTTGCCAGTCTAGCTCATCCTACTCTTTCCTGCAATCTCCCAGTACTAGAAACACTGCCCACCTGAAACCACCAGTGGCCATACCTGGGAGAGACTTAGAGCACTCTCTATAAGCTACCACAGCCACTGCACCCCTCCAAAAATTCTGAGAGAGCAACACAAACTAAGAAGGAAAAACCTACCCAACAGACAGGCAAGACCAGATATCAACTACTGGAATTGAAATCCTTCTAAGCCCAGATGTCTGGATGTCAGCATGAGGACAGAATCAAAACATCCCCAACAGTGTGTCTCCACTAGAGTTCATCAGTAGGACTTCAGTAGTTCCCGAGCAAGGCAAACAGCTGACACACAGAACAAGGACTTCAAAATAGCTATTATGAAAATGGTCAAGGACCTTAGGAGGACATGAATGAATGTGTTAATGGAAATCTTTGGAACACAAACAATGGATTTGAATGAAGAAGACAGGTCAAGGCTACACGTGAAAAAAAGAATCAATGAAGACAAGCGGAACCAAGGGAGAATTGGAAACAGACTGGAGCAAGAATCCTAGACATAACATTTACTGACAGAATATAAGAGATGGAAGCAAAACTCTCAGATATTGAAGACAAGATAGAAGAAAATGGATTTCCCAGTCAATAACAATGTTAACTTTAATAAAATTTCAAGCACAAAGCACCAGAAAAATTGGGATATTATGTAAAGGCCAAATCCATGATTAAGGGGAATAGGAGAAGAAAGCAAGGTCAAAGAAACAGGAACTGTTTCCAATAAAATCATAGAAGAAAACTTCCCTAACCTAAAGATTGAGCTTTCTAATAAGGTAAAAGAAGCATACAGAACTCCAAATAGACTAGATCATTGAACAAATCATACTTGGCACAATATAATCACAACAATAAAACAAAGAATGTTCAAGGGTATAATAAAAACATCAAGTAACATATAATGGCAGGAATTATTAGAATAAAATGATGACTGACATACCAATGCTGACTATCATTATGACTAGGGTGAGCAAGGCACCATATAGGACTTGGTCAAGATTTCATCTACATGATGTAGCCAATGAAGTGTATTCCAGACAATTGATAAGCTGTCACAAAGAACCATACTCCTATTGACCAGGACAGGACCATCAGCCTCTGCAGAGGAGAGCGCTCAGTTGGGATGGTTGGTGTAGATCAAGGCCACGATACAGAAACTCATCATCTACCACAAGGAGATGCACATTGGACACAAATTCACTACACCTGACTGATCTCAAGATTAGACCCCTGAAAAGCATGTCAGCTGGCTTGCCCCTGGTGACCCAGGAAGATGCTCCTTATATGTATGGTGGACAGAAGACGGCAGGCAGCTCACTCAACAAGGCTGCACACAATATTACTGGCCGTCATCTGCAGCTCCTTGGCAATCAGGTTTCCTTCTAAACTAAAGCCTGATGATGGCCCTGGGCTCAAAGATGTTCCAAGTTTGTTGACTTTTTCTGGGCAGTGATGTTTCCCAGTCCTTTTAAGCACTGTTTACCCATTTCCAGTACAAACACCTATCTTGCTGTTTACTCAAAGTCAAGGAATTCCCCATGGGGACATCTGTCTGAATAATCATTGGATGGGACAACAGCACCTTGGGGCATGAAAGATGAAGGCTTGAACATAAGCAGATGTTACCAGATCAATCCAAGCCTCGGTCAAGCAGAAAGAAGAAGAGGCTCCTGAAAACATGTGGCTTCTCTTCTCTGCAGCCACACCCTGTCTGAGCACCTTAGGACGAGAGCAGATTCCTTAGGCAGCACTCTCCTGCTGCAGCTTGGAGCAAGCTGGAACCCATGAGGAAGATAGGGTCGTCTTCTCGGGGTACCCATGCACCATTTGCTCCTAACCTCCTCTTCAGGGGAATTTTGCTCCTCTCCTTCTTGGTTGTGGACCCTGTCACCACCCACACATTCATCCCTTACTTTTCTGCTCTCGTAATGGAATTTCCTCTGGATAAATCACCTCCTCTCCATCCACACGCAAGCCCTTTCTTCTACCCTCTCCCACTGTTTTATCCCTTGACATGTCCCACTTGCCCCACTCCTCCTTCCCCCTCCTCTTCCTGTGCCTCCTTACCACCTAAGAGGAAAGCGTGAAAGCACTTCTTTACATGTGCTCATTGATTCTGTTGATGGAAGTGAGGGGAGAAGGAGATGGGGACTCAGAGTCATCTGGGACACTTAACTTTTCTCATGTGGACTCGGAGCGAGATGGATGCCTTGTCGTCGCCCAGGATGATGTGACAGGATTCTTTGTCCAGCTACTTCTTCTGTGGACAAATGAAGTTCACCCTTGCACCCAATACAAGAGGAGAAGTACAGAGCTCATGCCCTGGTGGCGGGAGCTGTCTATCAGGTAGAGGTTTGGGGCACACCTCCTTTCATGTTCTGGCCTGGCTTGCTCCAGAAGCTGTTATGCCCCAACCAGGCCGAACACAGATCCGGGGTTTAGGAACCCCGGGTCAGGGCCGCATCATCAGCCCTTGAAAAGAGAGAAACAAAGGACTGTTTTAGTGACATTGACATAGAAAGACTTAGCAAAAAGCTGATCTGAGGAACCAGAGTTCTCTACAGACTTCTTCTTCCCTTCCTAAACTGTTATCCCTTTGAAAGTCTTTTTTTCCCTCCAGTTTCCCTGCATCCGCAAGCCCTGCCAGCAACCTCTGCTGACTGCTTCTGTCACAACTATGCTAGACTCTTCATGAATAGGATTCAGTGTGAAAGCTCCTTTTGGGGTTCCAGACACCTTAATGTTTGGGTCCTGTAAATGGCTGAAGCCTGCCCATGGCAAAGTGCCTTCAAAAAAATCAGCTCAAATCATACGTGATTAACTGGCCTCACCGACTCCATTTCCTTAAAACTGAATTTACCTCCTTTGTTGTTACTCACCTGGATGTTGGATCTTTTGTCCTTGGCATGCAGAGGCAGCAGAAAAACCTTTGAAAAAGGTTTCTGTTGGCCTTCACCTTAGCCTTCTCAGAAGTCCCCTCAGATGTTAAGTTTGCAGCATTTTCTGCTGTCTTGGGTGTCTCTAATGCCTTCATATCAGCACCCTGAGGGGCAGAATTCGCAGGTGAGTTAAGATCTGATGTATAAATCAGGGGAGCTGGACTTAGAGAAGCCCTTGCTAGTTTTTTCATTTATCTCCTGGCCTATCTTTACCTCGGGTTCTGTCAGGAAAGTTGGCAGGGCCAGCTCACTCCATCTTCGCCTCAGGGGAAATCGAGGGAGGGTGAGACGATGGGAAAGCCTCCTGGAGTAGCAGACCTGTGGATGATATTTGCTTTTCCACCTGTAGATATGATGTTTCTGAAACAATAAGTCGTTTTTGGCTAAGGTCTCATAAAATCTATTTGGCACAATTGTGTCGAAATTCTCTTCGGCAATGATGTGAGTCAGTGAGCAGGTTGCGTTTACAAGACTTGAAAGGGAGTACTCCGAAGCTGATTTTCGCGATGCTTGCAAACTGTCATCAGTGAAATTGACAGAAAATACTTTATCTGCTATGTCCTCCATCTTTTCTGGTGGGGAATGGCTCTGCAACAAGATGCTAGAAATAAAAAAAAAAAAAAAGCAAAATCAGCACTAGGAGACAAAGTTATAACTATCAGTTTGTACGTCAAGAAATCAAAAGTCTCACAATGATGCATCTTAGTGGTCAAAGATACAAAAAACAAACAAACAAAGCACAACATTCCAACCTCAAAACTGTTATGAGAAAGTGTAACAAAGAACAGAGCTAGAGATAACTTGGCAGTTGAAACAAAGAGCTGGTCCTTTGAAAGGATGAACAAATCTGAAAACCCTTGACATGAACCCCCAAAGGAAGACACATATTGTTGAAATGTGAGACAGGAAAGAGATGAGTAAGATCCATGGGAACTCTAGGAGCTACGACAAAACCTTGTACTCCAAAGTGTTGACAATCCTCAAAGAAAGAGATTGCTAAATTCATGGACCAGACACAAACAGAGATATAAGACGTTACCGAATATGCACCACCAGCTGCCTTCCCACTGCTGCACCTGGGTATGATGATGAATTGAGGAGCTCATGAAATGTGCTAAGATCGATATGAGCACAAGATTGAAAGAGAATAAGTCTCTTAGTATAAGGACAGCCCAGGACCAAAGATTGCATAAAGGAACATACCTGCTGTCTTTAAAAACAATGGAGATCAATGATCCTCAAGCTGCATCACCAGAGACAAAAAAGATCGTTCAAAACATTCTAAGATGGCAGAAGTACCCTGATGCCAAAACAATGAATGCACACATACACACACATGCACATTTGAGGGTGCAAACACACAAACACCGATACACAGACACACATACACACACACTACTACACACACTCACAAAATGTATAATGTAATGTTCTTAATGTCCATCATCTGAAATAAGATTCCCTGTTCAACACTGTTTAAGAACACATAAGCGATACCTCATGTTCTCATGGCTTCAGCAAGGAACACTAGGGGTTAGTCCACACAAAACCGGATCATCAGTTAACAGATAAGTATACTGGGAAGAACCCAAGCTCTTCCATAAGAATGAAATGTTGTAGTTTTCTGAAATACACATGGACACAGCATTGGATGTACTGTGCAAGCTCCAGAGATATCCTGAGCCTAACTAGAGCCGTGGATGTGTTTGTGGATTCTTAAAAGGGGAGTGCAGTAAACACATGCCAGGGGCTTTTGTAATATAACACAGCAGATGAAAATGATTTTTGCTCACTATTTGTATGGATATATGTCTCAAGGCATATTTTCTACTTTTCATAGATAAGGTTTGAAATAAAACAATAAGCCCCCAAAGAAATTATAGTACCCCATGGCCAAATAAAATTATAGTGAAGGGACCAAATTTAGAAAAAAAGTCAAATGGGCACAAGCAGAAATCAATGTCTCAGACACCAGCAGTGACTCGGTGACTTCAGAGATTGCACAGAACATAAAACTCATGGCAACAGAGAGGAAAACTCCCAATGTCAAGGTCTGTGAGTCTGGGATATCCCAAGTGTATCAGGACCAATGCTAGATACAAATGCTCTCTATCCAACATGACTTTCTCTGCAGCTTCAGGATGAAGCCCAGGCCACTGAATATCCTTTAGGAACAAATTCTATCATTTCTCACAAAGGACAAGTTATGTAACTGCCGAGGTTGGACCAGTAACAGCAAGGAGTAACCCAAGGTAGTTTCTCTGTCTAATAACAGGGACTGCATCATTTATACCATGGCAGTGCACATTTCTTTAACAGATTGCAACTTAAGTGGCATAAGGTCTCCCATGTCTCATGCCCTCTGAATATAGGGGAGGCATGTCAGATGGAGGAACTGGGAAGTTGGCCTGGAGAAGATGAGGCTGAAGCAGCTGGTTCATGGCTTTGGCAGGCCCTTGTTGCATCCAGTCACCTAATTCTTCTTGCTGCTCTCCAGTGCTTTAAGGTTTTCTGTCTTCCCAAACCAATCAGCACTCCATACTACAGACTAAGCATTCAGGCACATATGGAAGTGTGAGGCCTTTCACATCAAACCTTGAGGATGTATTCCCCCAGTCTTTGGTTAGCACCATAGTCAGAAAAGGACAGAATCAGAAACTCTGAGTTGACCTAGACTAGGGACTTGGGTCTGGACTACTGAAGGTCAGAAGTGCTTCAGTGGCTTTTTCACAGTGCCTATAAGTTCTCTAAGAACTCTCTAGGATAGACGTCATGACCTCTCCACTCCAGATATTCAATTTTTTTCTTACCGTTACATGGATGGACTCTAAAAGATGGTAAGCCTCATTGAACATAGCATTGTGGTGGGTTGTCCATAATTGAGATCGCATGGTTTTGTTTTGTGGTGGATGGGACATGGCTATTCAACAAGGCCATTGAGAAAATAGGTGACATTTGGAGCTCAACAAAGCTTGGAGGATGTAATCAAACTGGGGTAAATTCACAGTGCACACCATTGTGAAGCTAACTTTCTGCAATTATCTCCTACTAATATTTTAAAAATGTCAACGAATCATGCTCATTTAAGATAAAAAAAATTAGAGGTGGTTTAAACCAAGACTAATTTGAAAGAACAAATTAATTCAAACACCATTCAAAAGATATAGATAAAAATCAACATTTCAGGGAAGAATCACAAACTCTTTTGGTCTAATCAGATCAACATGTCTGTTTCCAAGTGATCAAAAATAACCATGTGAACATGATGCAAATTCTGAGTCCAAATTCCCTAAAGCTAACAAGGCAACACCTTCTCTGCAATGCAAGGCAAGACTCAGACTGGCCAATGCCTTCAATGGGCAGGGTCTGCAAGACCTAACAATGTGTCCATTGAGGTCATTGCAATGACTCAATCATGCTCTTCAGAACAAAAAGAATTTTTTTCCTTGTGTCTCCCCAAACTGCATTTCTTTCTTCCTGACAGTGGCCCAATCCTTGAAAAGAAGCAACATCAGTTCCATAAGTCCTACACTCACACTCTGGCTCACAATGCACAGGAAAGGCATGAATGGAGACCTGGGAATGTGAATCTCAAGCATGCTTGCATGGCTGCTCCGAGTTCCATTTCCTGTAATGACTCAATTTCTCCTTCTGAGTTCTACTACCCGGCTCTTTCACAACTTCCCCAGATAGCACCCCCTATAGAAACCAGAAATTCAGAGATGATGAGATAGTGCTAGACCTCTATCATTAGAACTTTTGGGAGAACATTTTGACTCTAAAGCAAACAGCAGTAACACCAAGAATGCACTCAATGAGCTTTCTGCTGACCTGAGTAAGAGATGTGTTATTCACTGGAGAGCGAACACACGGGCTTCGTCAATATTGCTTTCACCTAGACCCTCAAATTCTCTAGTGACTCTGGCTGCTGCAGACCTCCTGGTTTCTATACTCATGATAGTCAGTCTCTTTTTATTAAACTCCCAATTATGGGAATCATAGGCATGGTAGCCTGTCCTGGACACTGTGATGCCATTAGAAAACGTGTTGTCTCTCAAGATTTCCAGCCATATTTTGTCTCACGTGTGGCATGGTGGCAGGTGAAGAGTCTTACAATGATAAGGGAATTGATCAGACCAGGGAAATGCTGTGGGAAGTAACACAGCTGGTGAGTTGTTGAATGCTTTAATTTTATAGCTAATATGTACTGACAACAGCTTTAAGGTTTCAAAATAAACCAGTGTACAAAATGGCAAAGGTAAATACATAGATAGTAGAAAATAGTTGGTAATAAAAAGAGAAAAGTTGAGGTAAATGTAGAAAGTAAAGAAAAACAAGAAAAGAGAAAAAAATAAAAATCTGCTCTGTGGTACCAGAGCTCTCCATAAGATTCTTCCTCCCTAAACTGCTGTCTCTTTTACAAAGACTCCTCCCTCCTGTCTCCCTGCACCCCATACCCTGCCAACACACTCTGCTGTCTGCTTTGGTCTCAACCACCCCAGTCTCTTCATGAGCAGAAATCAGTGGGAAAGCTTCTTCTAGGTTGCCAGATACCTTAACGTTCATATCCTACAGATGGCTGACGCCTGCCTGTGGCAAAGTGCCTTGCAAAGAGCATATCAAATACAAATGCTAATTTTGTCGTCCAAGTACATCATTTTCTTGGAACTCCATTTCCCAGTCCTTGTTTTCCCTTACCTGGATGTTGTATATTCCTTGCTTCGGGTAGGAAGGCAGCAAGAAATCCTTTCAAACAGCTTCTTGATTTTCCCTCTCATGCCCTTACAGCCCCTTCTGGTGGGCTTGTTGGCAGCTATGGGTGCTTTCTGGAGCTGCTCTTCTGGAGACTTTGGTGGTAACGCCCTCCTCATAACGTCTTCGACTATATCATAGTCGTTTTCATGCTGGGAAGGGGATGGAGGGGCCGCAGCATAAAGGATATCCCGTGTGTTCAGGCTGGTGATGTCGGAACTGGTGGTGTTGTTCTGTGTGATGTCAGGAACATCTCCTTCAAGATCTTTTTGTTCGCTGATGTCTTCCACGGACTCGACCACATCTACATTTGTGTTAGTATAAGTGATATACTCCATCTTAGCTGACTCAGATGATTTTTTTGCAGCATTTTCTGCCTTCATATCAGCACCCTGAGGGGCAGAATTCGCAGGTGAGTTAAGATCTGATGTATAAATCAGGGGAGCTGGACTTAGAGAAGCCCTTGCTAGATTTTTCATTTATCTCCTGGCCTATCTTTACCTCGGGTTCTGTCAGGAAAGTTGGCAGGGCCAGCTCACTCCATCTTCGCCTCAGGGGAAATCGAGGGAGGGTGAGACGATGGGAAAGCCTCCTGGAGTAGCAGACCTGTGGATGATATTTGCTTTTCCACCTGTAGATATGATGTTTCTGAAACAATAAGTCGTTTTTGGCTAAGGTCTCATAAAATCTATTTGGCACAATTGTGTCGAAATTCTCTTCGGCAATGATGTGAGTCAGTGAGCAGGTTGCGTTTACAAGACTTGAAAGGGAGTACTCCGAAGCTGATTTTCGCGATGCTTGCAAACTGTCATCAGTGAAATTGACAGAAAATACTTTATCTGCTATGTCCTCCATCTTTTCTGGTGGGGAATGGCTCTGCAACAAGATGCTAGAAATAAAAAAAAAGCAAAATCAGCACTAGGAGACAAAGTTATAACTATCAGTTTGTACGTCAAGAAATCAAAAGTCTCACAATGATGCATCTTAGTGGTCAAAGATACAAAAAACAAACAAACAAAGCACAACATTCCAACCTCAAAACTGTTATGAGAAAGTGTGAAAAAGAACAGAGCTAGAGATAACTTGGCAGTTGAAACAAAGAGCTGGTCCTTTGAAAGGATGAACAAATCTGAAAACCCTTGACATGAACCCCCAAAGGAAGACACATATTGTTGAAATGTGGGACAGGAAAGAGATGAGTAAGATCCATGGGAACTCTAGGAGCTACGACAAAACCTTGTACTCCAAAGTGTTGACAAT
This sequence comes from Microtus pennsylvanicus, assembly GCF_037038515.1. NCBI lineage: Eukaryota > Metazoa > Chordata > Mammalia > Rodentia > Cricetidae > Microtus > Microtus pennsylvanicus. The sequence goes on along the minus strand of NC_134579.1, from coordinate 80,817,731 downwards.
CCTCAAAGAAAGAGATTGCTAAATTCATGGACCAGACACAAACAGAGATATAAGACGTTACCGAATATGCACCACCAGCTGCCTTCCCACTGCTGCACCTGGGTATGATGATGAATTGAGGAGCTCATGAAATGTGCTAAGATCGATATGAGCACAAGATTGAAAGAGAATAAGTCTCTTAGTATAAGGACAGCCCAGGACCAAAGATTGCATAAAGGAACATACCTGCTGTCTTTAAAAACAATGGAGATCAATGATCCTCAAGCTGCATCACCAGAGACAAAAAAGATCGTTCAAAACATTCTAAGATGGCAGAAGTACCCTGATGCCAAAACAATGAATGCACACATACACACACATGCACATTTGAGGGTGCAAATACACAAACACAGATACACAGAAACACATACACACACACTACTACACACACTCACAAAATGTATAATATAATGTTCTTTTTTTCTTTTTTTATTGATAAAAGGAGAATAAAAACAAAACAAAACAAATTTCCACCTCCTCCCAGCCTCCCATTTCCCTCCCCCTCCCACCACTCCTCTCCCCTTCCCTTCTCCAGTCCAAAGAGCAGTCAGGGTTCCCTGCCCTGTGGTAAGTCCTAGGTCCTCCCCCCTCTGTCCATATCTAGGAAGGTGAACATCCAAACTGGCTAGGCTCCCACCAAGCCAGCACATTAAGTAGGATCAAAACCCAGTGCCATTGTCCTTGGCGTCTCATCAGCCCTCATTGTTCACCATGTTCAGAGAGTCCAGTTTTATCCCATGCTTTTTCAGTCACAGTCCAGCTGGCCTTGGTGAGCTCCCAATAGATCAGCTCCACTGTCTCAGTGGGTGGGTGCACCCCTCGTGGTCCCGACTTCTTTGCTCATGTTCTCCCTCCTTCTGCTCCTCATTGGGACCTTGGGAGCTCAGTCCAGTGCTCCAGTGTTGGTCTCTGTCTCTATCTCCATCCATCACCAGATGAAGGTTCTATGATGATATGCATCAGTATTGCTCTAGGATAGGGTCATTTCAGGTTGCCTATCCTCAGCTGCCCAAGGAACTAACTGGGGACCTCAGCTTGGGCACCTGGGAGCCCCTCTAGAGTCAAGTCTCTTGCCCACCCTAAAGTGGCTCCCTTAACTAAGAATTGTGGTTCTGTGCTCCCCTATCCAACCTTCCTTTATCCCAATCCTGCTGTTTCCCCACGTCCCCCCTCCTTCCCTTCTACCTTTTCTCTCCCCATCTCCCCTTACCCCCATCCCACCCCACCCCCAAGATCCCACTTTTCTCCCCGGCAATTTTGTCTATTCCCTTAGCCAAAAGGATACTGACTAATATCTTGCATATCATCATAGAACCTTCATCTGGTGATGGATGGAGATAGAGACAGAGACCCACACTGGAGCACGGGATTGAGCTCCCAAGGTCCCAATGAGGATCAGAAGGAGGGAGAACATGAGCAAAGAAGTCAGGACCACAAGGGGTGCACCTACCCACGGAGACAGTGGAGCTGATCTATTGGGAGCTCACCAAGGCCAGCTGGACTGGGACTGAAAAAGCATGGGATAAAACCGGACTCTCTGAATATGGTGGACAATGAGGGCTGTTGAGAAGCCAAGGACAATGGCACTGGGTTTTGATCCTACTTCATGTTTTGGTTTTGTGGGAGCCTAGCCAGTTTTTTTACTAGACCAGGATGGAGGGGGAAGCACCTTGGACTTTCCACAGGGCAGGGAACCCTGATTGCTCTTCAGACTGGAGAGGGAGGGAGAGAGGAGTGGGGGGAGGGGGAGAGGAGTGGGAGGCTGGGAGGAGGCAGAAATATTTTTTTCAATAAAAAAAAAGAAAAAAAAATTCTAAGATGGCAGAAGTACCCTGATGTCAAAACAATGAATGCACACATACACACACATGCACATTTGAGAGTGCAAACACACAAACACAGATACACAGACACACACACACACTACTCCACACACTCACAGAATGTATAATGTAATGTTCTTGATGTCCATCATCTGAAATAAGATTACCTGTTCAACACTGTTTAAGAACACATAAGAGATACCTCATGTACCTTGTGTTAGTGTAAGTGATGTCCTCCATCTTAGCCAATTCAGATGATTTTGTTGCAGCATTTTCTGCCTTCATATCAGCATCCTGAGGGGCAGAATTCGCAGGTGAGTTAAGATCTGATGTATAAATCAGGGGAGCTGGACTTAGAGAAGCCCTTGCTAGATTTTTCATTTATCTCCTGGCCTATCTTTACCTCGGGTTCTGTCAGGAAAGTTGGCAGGGCCAGCTCACTCCATCTTCGCCTCAGGGGAAATCGAGGGAGGGTGAGACGATGGGAAAGCCTCCTGGAGTAGCAGACCTGTGGATGATATTTGCTTTTCCACCTGTAGATATGATGTTTCTGAAACAATAAGTCGTTTTTGGCTAAGGTCTCATAAAATCTATTTGGCACAATTGTGTCGAAATTCTCTTCGGCAATGATGTGAGTCAGTGAGCAGGTTGCGTTTACAAGACTTGAAAGGGAGTACTCCGAAGCTGATTTTCGCGATGCTTGCAAACTGTCATCAGTGAAATTGACAGAAAATACTTTATCTGCTATGTCCTCCATCTTTTCTGGTGGGGAATGGCTCTGCAACAAGATGCTAGAAATAAAAAAAAAGCAAAATCAGCACTAGGAGACAAAGTTATAACTATCAGTTTGTACGTCAAGAAATCAAAAG